>NW_027526225.1:30263694-30356131 GCF_048455015.1 Haemaphysalis longicornis
CTGTGGATATTACAACGGTACCCTACACAGACCTCAAGCCACACATAAGACAACACCTGCGCAGAACATGGCAAACACACTGGGACGAACAGACAGACAACAAACTACATGTAATAAAGCCACACTTTGGGACGGTACACAACTGACTCACACAACAGACACACGGAAGTCGCCTTGGGTAGGCTGCGGATAGGGCACACCCATGCGACGCACTCGTATCTGCTGACGGGATCATCTAGACCCCAGTGCAGCAGGTGCGGAGAGGCCCTATCCGTGATGCACATTCTCATACAATGTAAGGCACTCGACACTACACGACGCAAACACTTCCCCTCAACTACACACACGACATATTCCACCACACCCGTCATACTTCTTAGGAGACGATGCCATGTTTTCTGTTCAACGCACCTTTCAGTTCCTATCAGAAGTTCACTTTTTACAACTCATCTCATACCACCCCATAGCTTTTACCCCTGGTCCTATACACCAGCCACCTTATTTATTTTTTAAACACTCTTGTTCTTCACCCTGGCCATTTACACCAGCCGTGCTCATAGCTTTTAACTGATTTTATTTCTTGTTCTCTCCTCATCAAATCACTTTGTGTTTGGCGCTCTTTGCCCATGTCGGCCTTGCGCCAATAAAATCAAAACCATCATCAGTATTAAAATAAAAAACTCTTGGCCTGACTTGCGCATCTCTTGCGCAAGTGGCAGATTAAGTTGAGAAGGGGCACAACGCTTAGATCGCAAGTGCTTGGCTTTGCACTTTAAGTGAATTATCTATCGATTGATCCAGGGGGTGAATTTGTTAGTTTTTTTAGTTTTGCTGGGTATGAAATGATCTAGGCAAAAATAACACGTTTTTGAAAGTGTTCCAAAGTACAGAGACATCATCATGATCAAAGTTAACAAAGTTGTTCACTGAGGTAATCTAGAACTGCCACATCATTGGCGCGTGCGAAATACGTGCATTTCGGCTGTCATATTTTGTATGTTGCAGTCTTTTTGGAAAACGATACAGAAATGTTTTCAAAAGGTTGAAATTTTGAATGCAGTTAGCCTTTAAAGGGCGTACACTTTTTGGGGTGTTTTTTTTTACAATAAAGTGACCTCAAGGTGTGGGTGCTTTGGCAGTTTGTGTAGGTTCAACTATTTTATTTGCAGAAGTATTAACTGGGACTTTTGAAATGGCTTAGATGGTCCCTTAAAACTGCTGAGAAAAATATCTAGCTGAGGAGGAGAAGGAATAAACTTTATTTCAATATTAGTTTTTGTAGTAGTGGCAATGGGGGAGTCTTCTTAGTCCAGAAGTCCCTGGGCGGTCGCTGCCAGGCCAGGGCCCTTTGAAAAAATTTTATTCCCATTTATTGCTCTGAAGGAAATGAAAACTGAAAGGGGGGCAGTATTTCCTTTGCCTGCTTTTTTTATCTATTACAAACATGTATTGCATGAAATGCAGTTAAGATTTGCCCCACATTACATCTCAGAAAACATAATATGACAACTGTAATGGGGCACTAGTTTGGAATGTTCACGTGTCTGGGCTAGAACTCTCCAGCAGCCTGTGTGATGGTCATGTCCACTTCCAAAACTGTTACTTACCTTGTTTCCATGACGTTTTCAGTAATACCTTCAGTGGCCGCAAGCCACTGAATTTTGAGATTTTGAACGTTGCATGTTGATGTGGTTTCTTTTGGATGGGCAGTAACAGAAAATGTCAAGAGTTGGTCGTGCCTAATGCACATGCATCAATTGCACATGCATCAAGTACTGCTTTCACGTCGGCTCTAAAACCATTGCGTGGACTTCCCTAGCACCATCCTAATTCTGAGCCTATAGTGCCAGTAGTGGCAGCGAGAAGCTATGCATGTGCTGGAGGAGTCACTGTTGCGATGTACCCATCATTTGGGCACACGAATTTTTGTAGTGATGCGGGGCCATTGCACTTGTTTGACCTCAACAGCAGCAAAGCTTCTCAAACAAGGCCTTAAGTCAACAAAATGCACCTTTTTTTAGTAACTGCAAATGATTTACCGCATTTACTCGCATAATGATTGCACCCCTGAAGTTTGTCGTCAAAATACGATTTTTTTTTATTTTCCCGCGCAATGAACGCTCCTTGAACTTGCGTGGAACGCTGTTTGAAACCATTACGTGGACTTCCCTAGCACCATCCTAATTCTGAGCCTATAGTGCCAGTAGTGGCAGCGAGAAGCTATGTATGTGCTGGAGGAGTCACTGTTGCGAGGTACCCATCATTTGGGCACACGAAGTTTTGTAGTGATGCGGGGCCATTGCACTTGTTTGACCTCAACAACAGCAAAGCTTATCAAACAAGGCCTCAAGTCAACAAAATGCACATTTTTTTAATAACTGCAAATGATTTACCGCATTTACTCGCATAATGATTGCACCCCTGAAGTTTGTCGTCAAAATACGATTTTTTTTTAATTTCCCGCGCAATGAACGCTCCCTGAACTTGCTGCAGCAGTATGTGGTATGTATGATGATAATCGTGCTTACCTCTGTTTCCTTCCCTTTCCAAGCGAACATGGCTGCGTTATTGCGGCAGACTTCGGCAAGCATGCGTTCAATATTGATGAGGAAGAAACTCACTAAATGCACATAGTGTACTCACAAGACAAAGAAAAATCTCAGCTCAGCTTGCTGCGTCGGTCCCCATGCCTGTTTTGATGTCCCGCACTGTGACAGCAGCAGCCTCTTATAGGTCGCCCTGTTGTAACCTCACAGCGAACTCGTTCCGCAGCGTTCCGTTTCCGTAATTCATGAAAACACCGCAGTTTGCATCACTTTCCAAAGCGGCTGGCGATGTAAGTTTATTATGTTTTATTCATTATTTTTATTATGTTCATGAGACCTACCGTAAAAATTTTGACCCGCAACTTGCTTGCCTTTTCTGTGCTCCAATGTTTTTTGCGAAAAATTTACCCCGCGTAATAAACGCACCCCTAAATTTGCATAAAATTTTTTGGAAAAAAAGTGTGATCATTGTGCGAGTAAATATGGTGCAATTTTATTTTTAATTCATTTATTTTTACTCATATGTGATACAGCCGTGGAAACAATAGACAAAATTTCTAGCAGACTTCCTTTTGGGGCCACTAACGGTTAAATTTTCATTCAAAATACGTGGTGTACATAGTGATATAATTAGGGCAATGCTATAGTGTACGTGTTGTGTGTCTTTAAACAAAAACCCTTGTTAGCAAGGTATGCCGGGGTTTGTTCAGGTCATTGAAAACCCTTGAAATTGAGAAGTGAATTTTCAAGGGCCTTGAAAGCCTGGAAGTTTTTCCTTCTTGAATACCCGTGATTTCTTTGAGCAACAAAGGGGAAACCTGATCACGTGACTGGGCTTTCGTGGCTTATATCAGTGTGGCCCTGCACACTGCTTATCCAAAACATGCTTTTTACAATTTAAGGCCAGCTTGGGGATGCTGTAGTGCTGCTTTATGCAGCTTTTACATTTTAAAGTGATCTTGGGAGCACAGGCTTGCTTCTTTACACATTGGCTCGTACGGAACGAAAGCCCTGCATCGGATGAGGCAGAATTGTCCCCTTCCAATTTTCCATACTGCTTTCTGCATTGCCTCATCCTGTTATTAATTCCACATATTTCTGTTGCTGTGCCCCGCCATAGCTATCCCCCACTACGCTTCGAAAAGAAATGGGGCTGACACTCCAGGGTGAAATAAAAATGAGCACAGATAAGCAAAACTATGAATGTGAGAACATGGTCCATCTAGCTCCTAAGCTTTACTGGAATATTTTTTTACATGTTTGTTGGTGGCTAGAGCCAATAGACTCGCATATCTCCCAGGTTTGCCGGGATGGCATTAGGGAGATCTGATTGGGGAGGGGGGCGGGGTTGTAGCAACAACAGAATGGGTAACCTTACAGACATTTTTTTATTTACTTACAACATAGCAGCAAATGAATGGTTTCTTTGTCCAAACTACTAATAAGCTACACCACTTAAGTGTTCGACATGGCTACCGCGGCCCCTTTTAGAAAGTCCTGGAAATAGTAGTGCAAGCGCAATACAAAACAGCAGGAACTGAACTGTTTTGTTCTTTCGTCTAAACTAACAACAAGCTACACCACTGGAGACTGGCTAAATCTTCAGAACTGCTGTCCAGAACGGCCGTGCTCGTGCGTAAATGAAAGCGGCGGTGGCGCTGCGCTTCCATCAACAGTAAACTGACAATGGGACGCACAGGTTCACCGTCTGCGCATGGGCGACTACGCTTTTTAAGCACTTCACTGATAACGATGCTGATTGGTGTCGGGTTCAGGTATATCTAGGCGCATTGTGGCCAGACTGGGAAAAAGATTTGGCCAAAGACGGGTGCGTTTTCGGGAGATTTTTGTTTCGGTCATACAATCGTACAAAACCATGAAAATTCCGGAGTCTCCCGGAAAATTCGGGAAACCTGGCAGGTATGGAGTCATCAATCTGCCCCCCCCACCCCCCCCCTCCCTGTAATGAACACAAATTTTGGGGGTGAGAATAGCAAGGTGTATTGAGTTATGTTTCTCACTATCTAAGACTGTATTAAGAGCATTTGCACAGCTCGAAAAAGTTCAAGATAATGTGGCTTTTGTAAAGCTCCCTCAGTATTACTGTGGGTGGGAGTAAACTTGTCCACTTCCGAAGGGTGGAGCTGTTCCAAGGAGATTTTTCTTGAGGTCATTTTTGAGATGTAAAGAAGCAGACATTTAGCATGTCAAAACAGTAGTGGAATGTTAGCGCACGTGCTTTCCTGCACTCTTGAAAATCCTTAAATATCCTTGAATTCTTGTTCCTGAATCTTGTACGACCCCTGGTATGCGTTGTGGGGACATTATGAGGCTTGATTAGTCTGACAAAATTACAACTTGCTATTATCTTGCAGGTGGATCTTGGCCATGGAGTTCTGGCGAGCGAGGTAGTGGTGAACGCCCCGAGGAATTCTTGCTCAGGGAACGCCACAAAATTTGCAAGGGCTCTTCTGAAGAACCTTTTCACAAAAGAGGAGCTGAAGGGGAAGTCCTTGTTTGGAAAACAGTGCAATGCACGCAAGGACCTTTTGCACGCAAGGACCAAAAACTGCACTCGACTCTGCCAGGGTGCAGGCTGTCATCGGTGAGTTAGTTTTTACTTGTACTTGCTGCTGTTCTGGTTGAGTGATTTTTGTAGTCACAGGTTACTTCTCTAGCTGGTAGTGCTGTGAATTTTCGCAGAAAAGGGATACAAGTTGTAGCTAAGATTCAATTTTGCATTAAATAGAGCTGCTGCTTTGCATTGACAGACTGGAATGATTGACTGCTAGAAATGTTGGAAAAAGCAATGAATATATAAATTTTGCTTGAGAAACTGCTTAAACGCTGTAAGAAAAGATGTTGCGAAAAAGTTCTGACCATTTTTTATCATGCTGACAAGCAAGCCCTAATGAAAGACTGCAGTCAGAGGCGGTTTTGAATTTCCTGTCGCTTCATTTGTTTTGGTACAAGCTTTTCATGCTTTAGTGCTAATGTCCATGATCACAGGTGCAATTGGTGAGCTGTATACAGCGGTGGCTTTTGTTACATAGCCTGTACTATGGGCAAAAATGTGCATGCTGCTGTAGCCTGCATATTTAGTGGCACCTGTATTGCCAGAAACATTCTTTAAAATATTTTGCCTTAACGAAAGTGTTCATGATATTTGTTAGTACTAACAATTGTTTATTTACATTCTTCAGACTATACAGTGGCGGAGTTCAAAGCGGACATAGGCCGGGTCAAAACATCCCTATCAACTATGCTCTCCCGTGAGGTGTGAGCACAGAATCCACTGTACTTTGCATGATCGTGAAGTTTGTAAATAAACAGCTCAGATTCCTGAACCCGGCTTTTGTGTTTTATGAATGGAGGAAGTGTTGAGAGTTCTCCACTGACTCGTTCATGCTTGCTGAACAGTCCACCTTAAGCAAAAAGTCTGCTTATGTGCAAAAAAGTGTTATGACTGGACTCAACAAGAATTGTGTAGTGTTTACTGACATAAAAAGTGTAGAGATCCTATTGAGATTGAGTTAATAAAACCTCAACAGAAATTTTATCAAACTCAAGCTCAGCACATATGTGACAGGTTGTTATGATTGGGCACAATAAAGCTTCTCTAAAAAGCTTGTTTATAAAATGCAATAAATAAGGACTGTATAGAAAGCTTACTTAGAAAATTTTATAAAAACTCATAAGAAACTCTATTATTACCCACTTCCCACACAACAGGATGCATTGACTACACTCAATAAGCATTGTGTAGAATGCTTATTTAGAAAATTTAATAAAAACTCGTCAGAAACTCTACTAAGACCTAGTTCACATGCAACATGATGTTATGACTGGACTCAATAAGAAATGTGTAGAGAACTTATGGGGTAAATTTAATAAAAACTCGTCAGAAACTTTATTCAGACCTAGTTCACATGCAACATGATATTATGACCGTACTCAATAGGAATTGTGTAGAAAGCTTATGGGGTAAATTTAATAAAAACTCGTCAGAAACTCTATTAGGACCCAGTTCAGATGCAACATGATGTTATGACTGTACTCAATAAGAATTGTGTAGAGAGCTTATGGGGTAAATTTAATAAAAACTCATCAGAAACTCTATTCACACCTAGTTCACATGCAACATGATATTATGACTGTACTCAATAAGAATTGTGTAGAAAGCTTATGGGGTAAATTTAATAAAAACTCTACAGGAAACTCACAAGAAACTATTCAAAATCGATAAGATGTATCGACTTGCCTCTATAAAATGTCAATTTAAACTCGGTGGCCAATTTGTAATGGAAACTCAATAGAAATATTCTACAGAATGTTAATAAGATGTTCATAGGATTCTATTGAGGATTCTCTATAGCAAGTCTATTAAATCGCAGTAAAAATTTTTATGAGGGTAGTTTGTTCAAGGTTAGGCGCAACAGGCGTGTACCAATTTATTTGCTTTACTCTGAAGTGCACTCTTCTATGCACGCTTATTCCAAGCTACGTTGACGCGCGAAGACTATTTGTTTCTGCGTTCTTGTGTTTGCGAGCGCATTCGTTGAATAAAATGGTCGATTACTATCTTCATTTATTGATTTATTTATTGAGCTCCTGAAACGCTGCCCCTGCTGCACTGGTCGTAGTCTGGTCCAGCTAAAACACATACTGCGCCAGGTATTGGGTTTCAGGAAACCCGATATTAAGCGGTAAGAGGTTTTCCTTTACATAACCCCCCAATGCTTATGCACTAAATTCTATGGGAGGACAACTGGCAGTGCAGAAAACGGCGTTATATTTTGTCCAGCACTGTGAGCGGTTACATTATAAACTGTCTAAAGATTATTTAAAGAAGATATAATAGTTTGCAGTCTCTGAAGTGCGCTCCCATGCGATCATGGCCACTTTGCTTTAGCACGGCTCTATGCTCTCGCAGCGTCGTGTTGTACACACCGGGAACTGTGACTGGTGTAGGCGGCATCACTTGAAGATATTTATTAAGCCATTTTTGTTACCCATGAAAGGAAACGTTTGTCAGGATAAATACCTTAATAAAAAGTTATTTATTCGATAGGAAACAAACTGTATGCATGTCTGGTACTTACTCAGAATTCAAATTAACGATTATAGGCGTACCACAGGGATCTCTTCTTGGTCCTCTTTTATTTTTAATATTCATCAATGATCTCCCGCAATGCCTTAAATTTTAACTGGCGTACTTTATGCTGACGATACCACTATCTTTACAACTGATATGAATTTAAAATCGGTAATTGTGAAGTTTAATGCTGATAGTAATAATTTAGCTTCATGGTGTCGGGAAAACATGTTAAACATGGTGAAGAAGCTGTGAATTTTTCTGCTGCTTACTAATGGAACTGTTTGCCTCACTGCACAGAAAGTGCTTCAAATATTTATTCCTTCAAGAATAGCTTACGTGTGCATCTTCAGTCTATTTGAGTTCATTTTGTTTGCTTTTATCACATGTTTTGTTTGCCTTTTTACTATAATTGTGCAATGTCAGTTTTGTAATATCTGTTTTGTGTGTTTCAACATAATACTGTAAACACTGTATGTTAAAACATTTACGTGTTGATGCTTGTATTATAGGAGGCCCTCCTGCTGTCGTTGATTTCGGGACCTCCTCCTGTATATACTCATTGTTTTGTTGTTTCTTTGTCATGAATAAAGCACCATCGAATCGATCGATGAGTGATACCACATCTTCGTTGTCAATCTTGTGACGTTTCTGCACAGACGGCCTTATGCTGCTGATTTGAACGGGCGTAAAGAATATCACATTGATATGAAAGCACAATGCCTCAAGCCCATGCGACATCTCCGGTGCACTCGCCTAAACTCGCAATTCGGTGCAAGCGCCTAAAGTGCAGAGTACTTTAAGTGCTCGCCTCGTCGTCGTAGCTCGCTCGCTCGACCGAAGTAGAGCAGCTGTCGTCGCGGCGTAACCGACAGCTTTCACATTGAGTGGAACGGCTTTAATTTTTGTTCAGTCTTTTGTTTTTCTTATTTCTGAACATTGCTTTCTCCAGTGATGTTACCAGATTTTATGAGTTTCTTGAAGTCATAGGGATCACACTAGCTCAAAATTCCTAATACGCTGACTTGTTGGTGGAAATTTGGCGTCATTATGTCGAAGCATGGACCTGTTAGAGCATCGTGCGAACACAAGAAGGCCGAACTTTTTTTATACAGTTGTGAATGACTGAAGGCACAGTCCAGAATGCGTGCGATTATTCTTTGGTGGGATATATGTTCGCTGGCTTGATAAGGTTAGGACCGGGAATTTCTGCTGGAGAAGTGGCTAAGGCGTTGCGCTGCTGAGCACGAGGTCGCGGGTTCGATTCCCGGCCGCGGCGGCCGCTTTTCTGATGGAGGCGAAAAGCAAAAACGCCCGTGTGTACGAGATTTCGGCGCACGATAAAGATCCCCAGGTGGTCAAAATTAATCCGGAGCCCTCCACTACGGCGCGCCTCATCGCCTGCGTTGCGTCGGCGCGTTAAACCCCACAATCAATCAATCAATTTCTGCTGGAGTATTGAAACCAAGCAAACTATTTTGAGCACCTTTTTTTTCTCTCTAGGGTCCGTGCTTTGAAATGATGTCGAAACGTTTTCTAGCACTTATCAGCTGGTTGATAACAGCAGATTGGCTACAATGGCAGCTTGGCTACAATTTTCTGTTGTGCCGAAGATACCGCGTGGTGTAATAGAAGTGGCAGTGTTCTTGGATTTCTGTGTGGCCTTGTAAGCGCCTGTTAAAACTTTCTGCATTTGTCCGGCTGCGCAGAAACAATATGAGCAGCAGGCTCAGATGGGCAAGGAGATGTGACGTCGCTCATGAAAAACCTTTTGTTTTCTACAGCATGCTGTTGGGCTAGCTGGTTCTGCATTTCAAGTCCAGAAAAAAACTGCGCATCAACGACAAGAGCGCTGCAAAGGGCACAGGACAGACAGGACTGCAGCCTTCCTGTCATATTTGCAGTAGTCTTGTCGTTGATACGCAGTTTTTCTACTCTTGAGAAAACCTTTTGTTTTATGGGTAACAGAGGTGTTTACGAAATACCTTTGTCACGTGACTCCTCCTATAACATTCGGTCGGGACGGTGTGTCAACCGGAGGCTAGGAGAGCAATGGGCCTCGTTATAGCAAAGTGGGCGCATGATCTGCGAAGTTTTCAGAACCTACCTCATCAGAAAGAGAAGTAGTGTATGTATCACGCAGCTGCTGGTCAAACTTTCAGAGAGATTACGTTTTTGGAAGGCACGTATGTGTGTTTTGGTTCGACGCCAACGTTTCCGGAGGCCCAAAGAGACAATAGAGAGTTTTAGTATAACCTATGGAGGACCACCTTGAGGAATAGTGTACGTTACTTCCTTGCGTCACTGCAGTGCACATGCATCGTACGAGTTAACCTTCGAAGACGATCGGTCGGCCGATGCTCCATTATCGCTGATCCGATGAAGCGACAAATGGCTGGCTCGTTGGCCGACAGCACATAGCCGACGACGGTCTACTCCACGCAAACTCATAATGTACAATATGTGCACTTTATTTACATTACTTATTTGCATCTTTCAAGGATCGTGATCGCTAACATGATCCTCTGTTCCCCTTCGAAAGCTTACATCCGTTTCAGCTATTATGGAGTGACGGACGCGTTTGTATACGTCGCCTCCGGGCCCGTTCGTCGGGCGGACACAAAAGCGCGGCGAATAACGAAGAAGCCTCCGCGGTTTCTCCTTACGCCCCTCGCGCCAAAGTCAGCTCGGCCGGCGGGAAACAAACACAATACAGGTAAACAAGCTAACCCCAGCGAAAGATATCTATTTGCCGGGCAGTTTTAATTACTAAGTGAGGGGCCTGAACTTAACACCTCCTAACGAAAAATGTTGTCCGTACACTAGCTGTACGTACAACATAAACTCTGGCTGTGGGTTTTGAAAACCCCAATATAGAACAACCAGATCAGTCACTGAAAGCACTCGCTGCATAATACACAACATGCAACACTCCAAGGCGTACATAAACACTACGCTTAAACACTACGTAGCTTAAACACTACGCATAAACAAAACGAACTTCTGAATAGTCCCAAAAGACACTTGCAACACAGAAGAGCAGATACAATAACACTCCTCATTATCCTCACGAAAGGCGGTGTGCCTTCCGCAAACTCAAACACTATACGAAAACTAAGCCACACAAAATGTAAACTTCAAAATGTCCCAAAGAACACATATTACCAAGAAACAAAGCGTCAACAAACTCCCCTCTAGCCTCCAAACAGGCGACAGCCTTAAACAACTTGACACACAATAGCGATTTGTTTTATACCCAACAAAGGTAAGAACCCTTTCCTCTCGACAGTTAGAGGCAGCTAACCCCACGAAGGATAAACACTGGAAAATACAACTGAAGTAATAATGCAAACAACAATGCAGCTACAAATGCATGGTAGATCACTCTCACTCTACAGGAAGAAAAAACACACAAACAAACCCAAAAAGAAGATCTGCGGCTACGTATGTAGAACTAACAAAATGCTTAAGAAAGTGCAGCGTCTCTTCACGCATTTACGGACGCATGTTCTTTCCGAATGCGCAACAAAGATTGTCCATACCTGCTATGGTTCCTTTGCTGTGCGCTTGCAGCGTACTAAAAGTTCATTCACTTGGTTGCCCGGGCCGAGCATCAAAGGCACTGAGGAGGTGCACTTCCATGCAGACATAATACAAGTTTATTTTATTCGAAAGATTTCATGTTTTATAGTGCCCCCAGTGCTTGTACGGAAGCAAGCGACGTTCACTCCAACATTAATCAATTTAAGTTAAAATTTTGATTCTCACACCAAACTGCGAGTTTTAACGGCGTCTGCAACGACAACATAAGAGTGGGTCTTCAAGCTAAACTTGGTGAGAAGCGGAGACTTGTTTACCGTTAGTCAACCTAGATAGTGCCAGCATACCGTAGCGGGCCGTTTTCTGCCTTTGCTTTGTTTTTGACCATATTTGTACCTGGCTTGTTTTTGTTAAGGGAGAAAATAACCGTTCCGTGCCACATGGTGCCCGCTCGACAAATATGGCCCGTAATACGCCGTTGCTTACACCAATCGGCCAATGTTGTCTCAGACAACCCCGAAGAGCCGCAGTGCAGTGCAGCTAAAACAAGCACAGTGCGCGCAGTACCAACAGCAGTACGCATCGGTATACTTATACGTTTACATGTGCTTTCGTAACTCCCACCGTTTGTCCCACCATTCTTAATGCTATAAAAGGAATGTGCCCCAAATTGAAGCGCAAATGATTTGTTCCCCAAACTTATAAGCTCTGCCATAAGCCAATCCCAGTGCTGGCGTGTATGATATCATGGGTTCTGCTGCGTGAAATGAGCTTGTGGGTAGCACGGCCGTTCCTTTTTTTTTCATAATTATACAGCTTATTTGAGTGAAGATTACGTTAAAGGTGTTGTGCCACCAAACTTGTTGTTTGGGCATTCTTTGTTGCAAACGTTTTATATTTCGTTAGAAAGCATGATACATGCTCTCACATGCACATATTCTGAGTAAAAAAATTATTATCGCACGATTCATGTGAACAGGATTCGGTTTCGGTTTCTGGGCGCTGATTCAAGCAGTGACGTCACAGTGTTGCGAGGGCGCTCTGCCACGTGTGTCTACCATGCGGCGCTGCGGTACGTTGCGACTTTACTGCGGCGTCTGCTCCCCCACATACGTGCTTCACAACGGAAGTAAACACGCCGACTCGTCATGTCAAGCCGCGACAGCTCCGACACAGATTCTTTGTCTGCATCCTCGGATGCAGACAAATGAAAACCATGGATATGCAAACCATAAAAATGCTAAAAAAAACGCTCAAAAAAAGTTACCCCGGCCGCGAATCGAACCAGCAACGTTAACGGGGCAGGCGCAACGCGCGAGACCACTGAGCCACCGAACGAACGGTTTCACAACGCGATATAGCCGGTGTACTAGATGTAGGCCCATCCTTGGAGTCGTACGTCGGTGTTTACTAGCTAGTTTACCGAATTCCTGACTTTTAAACTCAAATTTTTTAAATAGCGCTTGCGCAGCCAGGTTCCGCGAAGCCCCCGCAACAGCTTATCGCCATCAACTCTGCTCTTTTGCGAAAGCGCTCGCAAAAATAAGTGTGCCCGGCTGCGACTGCGATTTTGCACTGAAGGAATAGTGCTTGCCGTACTTTGGTTTTACGTTTTACGTTAAAAACCTTTGCCGATACTGATCTCTTATTACTCGAATTACCCTACGTAACTCTTCTTCTGCACGATACTGACCTTATATTTTCTACAGGCGAGCCGATCGCACACGCATTCCGGGGTAGCAGCGTCGCCGAAGAGCACGGCCGAAGCGTCGAACGCCAAAATACGGATCGCATTAGCGCTAGTGTTCAGTTGTATGGGCTTCATGGAACTTACTGAGTTTATTACACTCCAGAAACTAACAAAATAGAGCCGCGTTTATTGCAGCACGAATGTTGTCGGGGCGCAGTTCTCGCTTCTCGGACGATTCCCGACGACGCATCGGGCGACCAGTCAGGCGAACGGTTTTTTTGGCGTCTTCGGTCGGCGAGTCAGTCACACTACGGCGACTTTCCATCGGCCGACGTGTTTGTGTCGCCGTCGGCGTAGTGTGACAACGCGGTCTGGAAATTCGGCAGTTGGCCGATGGTTTAGCGACGCGTCGGCGTCGCGTCGTCGTCGCCGTCGTGTCGGCATAGTGTGTCTGATACGACCAAGCGACCAAACAAACTGTGGTAACTGGAGTTCACGTTGACGTCGCTCGAGTCGCTAACGTTGTATGACGTCACAAACTTTGTTATGCTGGCAGTTCACTGACGTCATGGCTAGTGGCGCTAGCGATGGGTCCCGATTTCCAGAAGAGCATTTAGGTAATTTTTAGAAGCGCGTTAAAATATATATTAAAGGGGCACTGACACAAAAATTTAGCATCTTGTTTTTTTCGTTGCGATAAGTAGCTAGTGACCTACTTATAACCTGTAGAAACCTCATTTGCTTCAGCGTGCGACGGTTGTTTAATTAGAGGGATTTTAAATGCGGCCAGTCGCAGTTTCGGTTTCAGCGAGTGCCGCGAAACGATGGATTTTGTGGATTTTGTGTGAACAAAGCTGACCACGTGACCATCGGAGGGATATCACAGAGCAGAGCCGCCGTAGCACTGTCGAATCCGCATCGACGGCAGTTTCTGCGAATGCCCCCACGTACTGATCTCGTGAGGCGCTTAATTAAAAAGCGACCGTGGATGTGACGCAGGCGCTGCGAGTGCAAATGCTACCGCGGCTAAAGAACGACGCGCGACGCTCGAGGCGGTGGGTGGAAGACGCGCGCTGGGAGCAGCCGGCCGGTCTGCCTTCAGGTCCGCCTACAGATGTGTTCGGCTCAGCACTGCGGCGGATATTCGAGTGCCGCTCTCGTAAGCGGTGCAGATGACAATTTTTAATGCAACCCGCCGTCGCATCATTAACTCCTTTCTCATTTAAGCCACTATGGTCGGGACTTGGGGACAATTTCGTGCAGCGGTAACAAGCTATCACTCGAGCTACCTGCGCCGGCCTGGGCCACTTCGCGGCCGTGGTCGCCGCCTGCACAGCGACCGTGCGGGTAGCTCAGTGGGCTTTTCGTGCCTCCGGCGTGTTTTTGCATCCAATGGTAATAAACAGTAATAGAAACAGAGTGCCTGGAATCGCTGTAGAACTTTGGTCGCGGCCAGCTGCCCGATTAGCTGACGAAATCACGGCGCCTCCGCCGCCAACGATCGGGTCGTTCGTTCTCGAGAGCAGAAGCTCCGCCCTCCGGCCCTCCGATTGGAGCGGCGAGCCGGGCGAGCCCGCGTAAAACGCCGGTAGTACGGAAGCGGCAAACACAAACTCGTGACGTGTTTGGATGTTGTTTATTTACAATTGCGCGTGGTCCTCTGCTGGCTGCTCGGTTGCGTTTCGCACACTTCAAAATTGATTTTAAATATGTTCTAGGCTGTATTCGCCGCTGATATTTTGCAGATGATGTATATGTGTTCCCACCAATCTATCTCCGACGTTATCTCGCCTTCAAAATTTTGTGTCAGTGCCCCTTTAAGCGCTTGCTGTACCCAGCACTTCGTGATGAGGGTCGTTGCATGCAGAGGAAGCTTACAGGAGGCTTTTTACAGAGTGAAAATTTGGTGGCACACCTTTAAATGTATCTAACGAGGCAACCTTTCGAATGAGCCAAACCTGCGTTTCTGCATGGCCCCTTTAAGCTTCCCCCTGATTCATGTCGCTGCCCGTGCAAGCATCGCACTTAGCCGCCGAATGCGCCGACATGAAGGGCGATAGCACAGCGAACACACCCTGCACTAGGCCACCCCTCATTCGCGCATTTACCATGTACTACGACGTCACCGCAATCACAAGCCGAATGTGGCAGTACGTCGAGCTCTACGCCCCGATGCACACAATCGTCTTCACCTCACTGTATTAGCCATATCACAGCACGGCATTTGTTCGTGTGGTGATCTCTGGCACATTGTTGCATGTTATTGCTGATGGCAACGCGACTTGTAGGAGGGGAAGTGCAGAACGAACGATGGCAAACTTCGTCCTCGATTCTTCAGGAGATGGATCGGTGTCGTCGTGGTCGCCGTTTCTCGCCGTCCGACGAGGGCTTGGCACGCCGGCTTCACCCCTGAGCTAGCTCAGGAAAGCACGCAGCGTGAAGCCGAGCGTTAGCAGACCGACGCTGCAGTTGGGTTAAGTAACCGGCCACAACAACGTAACACGCGGATAGCATCCAAGTTGAGAACGGAAGAAACTGGGGCGTCCATAATAACACACAGAAAAAGAAACTTGGCACGCGGCGCTGCATGGCTGCATTCGGGCTCGAGGCGTGCGGACAATTTTAAAAGTTATAATATATATCCGCGCGAGGCGTGCGGATGGTTTTGAAAGTTATCCGGGTGGGGCGTCCGGACAGTTTTAAAAATTATGCGCGCGAGGCGTGCGGACTGATAGGTGGTCACGCAGCATTTTGGTTCTCTTTCGCTTCTCTTTGCCTTTCCGCACCCCAAACAACTAGTTACGGTGATGTCTGCAAGCAAATTGCACGTGTATGACACTAAAAAAAAATAGCTGCCTCCTGGTAGAGAGCTCGAACGCCAAAAGAGCTACCCGGGGAGGCGGTTCTGCACGCTTCTTGGCCGCTCTTGCGGGCGTCGGTGACGGCAGCAGCATATCACCATTGTCACCTTCGAAGACGTCAGCACAAGTGAATTTTATTTATTGTCGCCTCGTTTAGACCTGACATTGGCACCGTAAGAGATTGGTTCGTTTTGCAGCGCAGACAACAAATGCGGCTTTGCTTCCAATATGTACGTCGTAGAAAAATATGTTTCGTGGATGTGGTAACCCAATAGCTTACAATAACTTGAGCCTTTTATGGGAATATAAGCCACGCGAAAATGTTAAGTACACTGAAAGGCTGTGCGTTGTTAACTATGTGCCCACTCACACCTTATAGCAAGAACCAAGGTATAAGTTAATTAAACCACGGAAAAATGAATGATTTGCAAGTCAGGAATAAATATAATAGGGGTACGGGAATGAAGAAAAAAAACAGTGAGGTTTGCAAATGCTAAATACGTTTGTTTAAAGGAGCCATGAAGAGAAAACACAATTTTGGTTCATTCAAAAGGTTGCCTCGTTAGAATCATACTGACACCACTTTTAACGTAAACTTTGCTGAAATAAGCTACATAATAAGAAAGAAGGGAATGGCCATGCGACCCACTAGCTCATTTCCCGCAACAGAACCTATGATGTCATTCGAGCCAGTTCTGCGATTGGCGGAGGCTGGCGAAAGTAAACGCAAATTAGGCAGAGCTTACAAGCTTGCCGAACGAACTATTTGCGCTTAGATTTAGGGCACATTCTTTTTAAAGCCGTAAGAATGGTGGTAAGTGTAAGTTATGAAAGCACATGCAAACATAAAATTACCGCTTCGTACTGCTGTTGTTGGTACTGCCCGCACTATACTTTTTTAGCTGCACAGAACTGTGGGGCTTTGGGGTTGTCTCAGACGACACTGGCCGATTGATTGACGCGACGGTGTCTTACGTGAACATATTTGTCGAGTGAGTACTATGTTTCACGAAACCATTTTCTCCCAGAACGAAAAAAAAGGCAGAAAACGACACGCCACAGTATGGTGGCGCCATCTAGGTTCAGTAACGTAAACAAACGCGCGAGTACCTCAGTGCCAGCGCCAACGTACAGGGTGGAGACACCCTTTGAACGGTCCCGTGCCGCTGCAGTTGGGTCAACGTGAACAACGCGTTGTTCTCATTTCCCACGAGATCCAGCAACGCAAAACAGGTAAGATGATTCGAAATTCGCCAGTTAACCCCGTTGCGGCGATAATTTTAGCGCGGTTTGGATACAATGACTTGTTTCGGAGCGAGCGAGTGGACCAAAATGGCGGCGCCAGCGCATACGTGTCTCTACCCTGTACGGCGGATGCGTAAATCAAAGGACCCTAGGCTGCAGAGCGGTCGGTTCCTGTGATGTCATTTGGGACCACGAAAACGCATGACTGAGCGGGAAAATCAAAATTTTTACCTAAATTGGTTAATTTCTCAGTGAATAAACCATCGTTTGCACTCGGACAAGCCCTGGGGGCACTATAAAACACGAAATCGTTTGAATGACATTAACTTGCATTTTGTCTTCATGGCTCCTTTAATCAAGGAAGTATTCACCAGAACTACATGCGAAACGCACTGATATTTCGCAAGACATGCAGGGGGTGGGGGGGGGAGGAAAGCGAGGGGGACGCTGAACTATCGTTGTTTACAAATGCGGAGCGAAATAAACGAATGAACGTTATAGTAATCACACACACACAGGCTGCGTGTTCAGTTTCCATTTGTCTTTCGCCTTCAACGAACGGCTGATCACCTGCCGGACGGATTTTTTGAAGAATACACGGTAGGCAGTTCACAAGCGATGCGAGGAGTCGTTGGAAGAGTTGATTGATTTATTGTAGGGTTTAACGCGCCGACGCAACGGAGGCAATGAGGCGCGCCGTAGTGGAGGGCTCCGGATTAATTTTGACCACCTGGAGTTCCTTAACGTGCGCCAAAATCTCGCACACACGTGCTCGTTGGAAGAGTGTGGTATCTGATGAGGCCCTGATTTTGATGTGTCATATCACGATGTTTCGAAGACGTTAGCCGCGGACGTGGATTACTCTATAAGCCCACCCGCGCGCTTCTCGTGGAGGATAAATGTAACATGATCTGCAAGCGTCGTGTGCTGTCTCCCTAGTATAATTTTACATTATCCATAGTACATATTTCGTAGAATGTTGGTGAAATTTATGCCGCATTGGCTTGTTTAGGGTAGTGATCAATTTCTGATATGTGATATTGGCAAGCGAAACTTGCGTGCTGTCAGGTATGAGTGGTCTGCTAGATTATGTAAGCGCACAAATCCGATTTACATCAAAGTAGAGTGCACTAGAAGAGTTGAGTGGGACGAGCCGCTGGCTCCGCGCCTGCTTCGCCGCGAAGCGCAGTTTGTGGAAAGTTGGCGGGGCGGCGCTGCGGTCGCAGGTGATTGGGTTGTGCCGGTGAGAACTGCGAGCGGCGGCACAGGGCGACCGCAGAACGGAGTAGAGATGGGCAAAACGGCTCACTTCAGTGAGCGGCTCAGAACGGCTCAGTTCACTAAAGTGAACCAGTTCATTTGAACGGTTCAGCGGTTCATTTAGGTTTGTAACCTGTGTTAAGCATCCATAATTTAAATTATTACTCAATTGTTATTTAGTCATTTATTTTGTAACAACATCCGCTGTATTTGTGCTGAAAAGAATTGGCCTCCCCATTATTACAAAGGTTTTTATGTGTCAGTGGTATTTCAGAATCACTCTCGGTCGATATATATAGAAGAAAATGCAACTTTTTGTCAACTTTATAACCTCACAAATATGATCTCTACTAGTGAGCTGTGACGCCAGAAAAAATGATTCTGGACATAATACAAGAAACTAATTTTAATATTGTGGTGGTGAACAACACTTTGTTCAGTTTATTCGAAGCGAGGTCGACGGGTCCGCTTTCTGGCAGCGATAATAGATGACGCGAAAGTTGCACACAAGACCCAGCTGGGTCGGCCGATACGCCTCTAATAACTCTACCGGAACGTGCCGACACGACTCCTTCAGAGCCATGCTCAGCACGATTCTCTAATCGAGCGAGCAGCCGCTGAACTTCGGAGAGCCGCTCTGCCAAAGAACCGCCGGGAGCCGATAATCGCCGCGGAACTGAGCGGTTAAAGGGGCACTGACACAAAATTTTGAAGGCGAGATAACTTCGGAGATAGATTGGTGGGAACACATATACATCACCTGCAAAATATCAGCGGCGAATACAGCCTAGAGCATATTTAAAATCAATTTTAAAGTGTGCGAAACGCAACCGAGCAGACAGCAGAGGACCACGCGCAATCGACATCCCGAGGATATTGTGGGTCTATTCGATTCAGCCTGCACCTCTTGAACCAGTTCACAGCGGTGCAAAGTGGGTTCCGCCATCGGCGGAACCAGCCCTGCACTTTTTTCGTCTGCTTCTGCACCTCCTCGGCAGGGAGTGCAGGCAAAGCCGTGAACCCGTCCTGCACCCGTCGGCACCACCGGTGAATCGAACGGCGCGGTTCAGGTGCCGCGAGCTGCACCGCTGAAACGAACGGCGAAGTGCGGCACCGCCTGAACTGGTTCACGCGGTGCAGGTGAAACGAATAGACCCACAGTAAACAACGTCCAAACACGTCACGAGTTTGTGTTTGCCGCTTCCGGACTGCCGGCGCTTTTCGCCGGCTCGCCGCTCCAATCGGAGGGCCGGAGGGCGGAGCTTCTGCTCTCGAGAACGAACGACCCGATCGTTGGCGGCGGTGGCGGAGGCGCCGTGATTTCGTCAGCTCATCGGCTGCAGCTGGCCGCGACCAAAGTTCTACAGCGATTCCAGGCACTCTGTTTCTATTACTGTTTATTACCACTGGATGGGAAAACGCGCCGGAGGCACGAAAAGCCCACTGAGGTAGCCGCACGGTCGCTGCGCAGGCGGCGGCCACGGCCGCGAAGTGGCCCAGGCCGGCGCAGGTAGCTCGAGTGATAGCTTGTTACCGCTGCACGAAATTGTCCTCAAGTCCCGACCATGGTGGCTTACATGAGAAAGGAGTTAATGATGCGATGGCGGGTTGCATTAAAAATTGTCGTCTGCACCGCTTACGAGAGCGGCACTCGAATATCCGCCGCAGTGCTAAGCCGAACACATCTGTAGGCGGACCTGTAGGCAGACCGGCCGGCTGCTCCCAGCGCGCGTCTTGCCACCCACCGTATCGAGCGTCGCACGTCGTTCTTTAGCCGCGGTAGCATTTGCACTCGCAGCGCCTGCGTCACATCCACGGTCGCTTTTTAATTAAGCGCCGCACGAGATCAGTACGTGGGGGCATTCGCAGAAACTGCCGTCGATGCGGCTCTGCTCTGTGATATCCCTCCGACGGTCACGTGGTCAGCTCTGTTCACACAAAATCCACAAAATCCATCGTTTCGCGGCACTCGCTGAAACCGAAACTGCGACTGGCCGCATTGAAAATGCCTCCAATTAAACAACCGTCGCACGCTGAAGCAAATGAGGTTTCTACAGGTTATAAGTAGGTCACTAGCTACATATAGCAACAAAAAAAAACAAGATGCAAAATTTTTGTGTCAGTGGCCCTTTAAGAAGATGCGGCTCGTTCCTGATTCGGACAACAGCTACACGCACAAATGTAACTGTAGTGATTCTAGTGAATTATATGGTCACAGGAGTTTATTTTCCTGTTACTTTGAAAATACAGACGCAGTTCGTTCGCTGCTGCCATTGCGGCCTCCCGATCTGTCATTCACCGCCGCCGCCATCGCGGTTCCCAAATGGCGCCTCAGAAGATCCGCTTCGCGAGTAGCGGCTCTCGAAAAGAGCGGGAGCCGTTCTTCGGTTCAGTAACTGAGCGGAAAGAGCCGGAAGAGCCGATGAACGGGTCAAAACTGCATCCGGTTCTCCTGGCTCGAATTGTCTGCTCCCACGACAGGAGGCGCGCTGGAGGAGTTTGAAAAATTAGCCCCAGCCGGCCCGGCAGTACAGTTGCTTTCCCGCGCCGATAACAGATGGCGCAGAGCGACGGCTCATTTGACCCGGGTCTTCGGTTCTTTCGCTCAGTAACTGAGCGGGGAAGCACTTGATCCAGCGGCGCATTCAATGGGCGGAGCCACGAAGACTCGTGACGTCATAAATAAAAAATAAAATCCGCTTTTACTAGGCGGAGCCACAAAAGCCCGTGACGTCATAACAAAAATAAAAAAGAAAACAGACCGGGTGAACGCCACAAAATTTTGCTTTATGTTTTTTTATTATTTTTATTTTTACGAGCCGATGTTGTGGCTGGGAGTTCGGTGGCATGCTCGGCGTTTGTTTTACGAGAAGCGGCGGCGCGGAATCGTGGAGGAATCTCGAGATGATGGCTCGATGCACTGCGGGCACCACCAAGTTCCAAAATGTGTTTGTGGGTCCGCCTTGTTTCAGCTGATCAGTTGGGGATTTCCGTCGATGTCAACATACGTGCGTGAAGTGGGTGGTGCGTTAGGGCCCGGTGGGCAGCACTTGTGTTCGATGATGCGTTTGTGTGCGTGTCCGTTTCGTTATTTGATCAGTTGGTGCGTGCTTGGAGTGCACAGGTGATGCGCCATGGCAACTGCTTTAAACGTTTTCCTTTTTTTTTTTTTTTCTGTGGAAGTTCTGCGGTGTTGTGCCGCAGCTATGACGTGTGTTTCTACGTCTGACCCATTTCAGCTCATCAAATTGGTGCTTTCAAACTGGGTGATGCGCTAAGGCACCGCTTCAATTTTTTAAACTCCCTTGCGAAGTGATGCGAAGCTTGCTCCAGCAGTGTGCAATTATGATTACTACCCTTTGTCCCGTGAAGGACTACGTACGTGCGCTGTTGGTTTGATAAAAAATGTACGCGGCGGTTTGTTTACGTACAATATCGTCAGTAGACTGAAGTCAATGACAAAATCGTTACACTAGAGTTTCCTTTGTGCGGTAAATGTCGTCATACCCGCTGTTAGCAACCGGCGAGGATGCGACTATGTTGAAACAATATGCTAAAAGGAAACTCCCTTATGACCTAGCACTAGTTCGATCTACAACTTTCGGTTCATTTGGTGCAGTAATGACATCGTTCAGAAATGCATACCCGAGAGAAAATGTGTGCTAGTACCAGCTGCTTTATGGTTAAATTCACAGCTGAGCTCAGCTGTTCTCCGCTGGTACGGTTCGCTGGGAACAGCAGCGAATTTAACCATCAACGAGATCGTACCAGCTGATATTTACTCTTGGGTACAGATCACAATTCAAATCCGTCAGATCCACTTCACCTATACGTGGAACGTCGAAGGGTAATAAGTACAATTGCATAGCCCTTAGATAGCATTGTTGGCATGCTGCTCATAATTTTCTTGATTTCTGAAGCAATCAATAACCTAAATGTTAACGTAACACAAGTACAATGCGCATATTCAGCTAATCTCCAGAATTAAAACAATCAGCGTTTCTCTTTTGTTAGAAATTAGCCTAGTGGTCATTAACAGGGTGACTGCAATGCACACAGAAAACCGTTAACGCTGCATTCATGTGGATATGCATAGCACTTAAATACTGACTCGTTCCGCACGTTAACGGAAACAAATTATGTGCATTTTAGAAGTGTCACTTTCAGCAATGTCTAACGTGTGTACCATGCCTGAAATCATGACGATGTCGGGAGGCTAGCTTTAAAACGCGTGACGCATTTGAAACAAGGGTTCATTTAACTCCGTATTTAATATCATTGTGTGTTACTATGAAGGGATGAAAAAGTGAACGGGATGAGGCATTTATATAATGACAGAATCACCATGTTATGAGGAATACCGTGAGCCTAGGCATACTTTAACAAAAGTGAGTTGGCAAATTAGTGTGTGACATTTAAAGTGCCATAGGGCTCTTGACATTGAAAGGAACTACAGGCAGTTCTGAAACATTTCAGCAGAAAATGGGGGAGGGGTACGTATACACAGACAGTGTGGATGTTTATATGCAGGCTTTGAACAAAACAAGCAAGTTGGCTAATGAACACAGCATTTGTTGTGAAGTAAAACGAAAAGAATCTCTCATTAGTTTTGGATTACCATTCGTGCTAACTGTGATGGCAGCGCTTATATCTTTCAAGTGCATTGTCACAGTTTCTGTTTTCTCGTTCGCCACGTGGCTTGACAAAGAGGGTTTAACATTTGTGCATATCCCCCAAAAGTTTCCCAGCACGCCTTCTAGTACACCAGTGCTCCTTTGTAAAGGAAGCTGCGCTAATCGGTCAGGTTGCATCTTGAGCAGCAGAAAGACGTGCCTGTATTGTGCCTCTTCTTAGCACTGTTCAAAATGCAGTGCTGTTTGTTCACAGTCAGAAGCAAGGTGTTTCCTGATGGCTTTTCTTACCAATGGCCAGGGCCTTTGGCTTGAGCAGCTGTTGTAAGGGAATTTCTTAGCAGCAATCTACTGCACAAAGTAATCAGCTCACTTAAAATGACACAGGCCTCAAGCCGCTTGATAGCGTAATCCAGAGCCGAAGGGTCTGTGCAGTAGTAGACAAAACTCTAAACTTTTTCTGTGGGGCTGCGGTTAAAGCAGATGAGCTTTGAGATATGCTTATTGTAGTTGTGGCATCGTGAGGTTCTGGCTGTGCTTCAGTGGGCCGTAGTCTGATTTCTCCTGCATAAGTGTTGGGCACGCACGTCATAGATACAAAAGGTCCATTGAGCTAACACACAGGACGCTGTAGGAATGAAGTGTCACCGTGCCTAAAAGACAGTGCAAAAATGTTTACAGAAAATTTTCATTACATTGGTGCATTCTTGCGGCAACATGTCCACTGTGTGCAAGCTAGATGCTTGTAAGCACACTTGGTACTGTCTAGCTGTACCTGCAGCATACACATCACCCTCCTTGTACTGCAGTGCAGTGTTCATTCTCTGCATCGTCAACTGGCCTGTCATGCAAGCAGACTTGGGTATTGCCACTATAGCCCCCTAAGGGTATGGTGACCGCATCACATACCTGCTGTAATCTCATGGCCTGTCTGGTAATTTCTTTGCACGAGCAGAGATAAAAGTAGTCAACGATTTCTGTTTCCCCCGGTTGGTGTTCTGATATTTATTCTTCAAAACTTTGTTTTGGCCCTCTGTACCATTATTTGTGGTAATGACTACATTGAAGTCAAGCCTGTATATATGCTCTTACCTACATGTCTGACAACCAGCCATTCGCATTCTATCTACGACCTCAGCTTGCTATTCCAGCAATCATTGAAGGTCTCTGAAAGATAAATTTGCAATTTCAGTTCTCAGACAAATAAGTACAGCATCCTTTAACTGCACATAGCAGTCTGTCTTTTTCAGCCATTGGTGCAAAGCTTGCTCCATGTGGAAGTCGCATAGGACAACTTTGCGTTCCGGAAAGCGCTCGTTCAAAGCATTTGTTTCAGCTTGAGTGTAGTCACCATCGAATATTCAGCACAGAAGTCAGTATTCTATTTCCCGAACACTTTAAGGGCTTTAGTGTTAAGTTCGGGCTCCGCATGTAATTAGTGAAGGCCGCCGGTGGCCCATGTATTGGCGTCGCCTCCGCTGGTGGCTACTTTCCCGTGCCCCTTTCATGTAGCCGCGCGGACGCCAAGTTCGGAGCCGCGGAGAGCTGTTGTGCCCGTCCTTTTGTGTGTCAAAGGATGGGGGCGATTAGCCTGAGTGCCTCTGTCGCGTCGAGGGTGGCAGGGTCATTCGGCATAACAGGCTGACGGGCGGCCAGATGATCGTATCTCTTAGTGTTGAAAGCGCGCGCGGTGTAAGTTTGGAAAATCTTCGACTCCGGCGGCGGGCGCTCTTCGTCGAGGGGTCGTTCGCCTCGACGATGGTCGCCTCGGCTGGCAGCGTCTCTCCCCGTGGTCTGTTCAGGTGGCCGGCGGCGCCCCTTTAGTCTGGGAGGGAATTAGCAATCCTCATTGTCACGCCGCGCGTGCAGACGCCCCACGTCGTGGGAGGCGTCGCGCGGAGGGAGGTCAGCCGCGCGGGGACCGCTCCGGGCCCTCGGCTTGGCTGTTGTTTGTGCAGATGCCGCCCGCTAAACGTTATGGATGGTTCACTTTAGGCCGCAGATGGCCTGTATTTCCTGGCCGGGTGCAACAGCGTGCGTAGGAAACGCACTATGAGTGTGTAAGAGAGAGTGTTAGGTCACGTGACCGCAGGTGGGGACATGTGTGTGATTGGCTGGTTCCTGTGGCCAATCAATGGTTTCTATTAATTGTTTGAAAGGTTTTTTTCTCTCTTTCTTGTACGCCCCCTTCTTGGAGGCGGGGTTTTTCGCATCAAAACCGGAGTGTTGGGTTTTGTCGGGGGTCGGTTGAGAGGGGATCTAGTTCAGCATAGATCTCGGCCGAACAGGCTGCTGCTGTCAGAGTGACAATGTAACCGTCACTCTGACGTGATGTAAAGTTGGAGTCATGTAAATAATGTAAATAAACCTAATATCCAGCAAGGAAGGCAGTCCTCATCCCTCACCCGCTCCAAGCATCGGTCGTCGGTCATTGGAGCGAGTCGAGATCGTCCTCTCGGCTCGCACATCAAAAGAACATCACTATTTCGCCTCCATCAGTTCGCCAAGAAGATGGAGAGGCGAAATTTAACTGGCGCAGTCGACAGGATGACCACGACCATGGGCTGGAGCTGGTGGGGCATTCCGGAGAGACTCCTTCAACGCAAGGTTCGGCTCCGACCAACGACGAGCCAGACTCCAAGCATCGACGGGGCGACACCTCAGCGGGAGGCCTCGTGAGTTCCGGCTCAGTGCGGCAGCAGCCGCGATTCTACGGCAACGGGGCGACACCTCAGCGGGAGGCCTCGGGGGCTTCGGCCCAGGGCGGCGTAAGCCGCGGTTCAACGGGGCGACACCTCAGTGGGAGGCCTCGTGGGCTCCGGCCCAGGGCGGCGGAAGCCGCGGTTCAACGGGGCGACACCTCAGCGGGAGGCCTCGGGGGCTTCGGCCCAGGGCGGCGTAAGCCGCGGTTCAACGGGGCGACACCTCAGCGGGAGGCCTCGTGGGCTTCGGCCCAGGGCGGCGTAAGCCGCGGTTCAACGGGGCGACACCTCAGCGGGAGGCCTCGGGGGCTTCGGCCCAGGGCGGCGTAAGCCGCGGTTCAACGGGGCGACACCTCAGCGGGAGGCCTCGGGGGCTTTGGCCCAGGGCGGCAAGACATTGAAGTCAAGCCTGTATATATGCTCTTACCTACATGTCTGACAACCAGCCATTCGCATTCTATCTACGACCTCAGCTTGCTATTCCAGCAATCATTGAAGGTCTCTGAAAGATAAATTTGCAATTTCAGTTCTCAGACAAATAAGTACAGCATCCTTTAACTGCACATAGCAGTCTGTCTTTTTCAGCCATTGGTGCAAAGCTTGCTCCCGGTGGAAGTCGCATAGGACAACTTTGCGTTCCGGAAAGCGCTCGTTCAAAGCATTTGTTTCAGCTTGAGTGTAGTCACCATCGAATATTCAGCACAGAAGTCAGTATTCTATTTCCCGAACACTTTAAGGGCTTTAGGTTCGCAGGTTCTTGTCTCGAACTGTGACAAAAGCACCAAAGGTCAAGTATCCAAGTGACGTGTTTACAATGAACAAAAGAAGCGGCAATGTGTAACATATTAGTAGCCCTTGAGGCATGAAGCTGGTTTTAGTATTTGGTATTCCTCATGGAAAATATTCTTGATTTAATTTGGTTTGTCCATTTCTTTCATTTATTAGCAGGAAAAAATACAGGGAACCGTGCCTCAAAAGTAATGACGGAGTTTAATTGGCGAGAACTTTGGAAATTAGAGGCGCACAACATACTGGTGTGTGGTGTGTTCTTAAGCCGTCCACTTCAGAATTCTTGAATGCTTATGTACTCCACCTGATAAATGGCTGTGGTCAGAATTTAATTTCGCGTGATTCCATCTCTGTTGTATAAATAATCAGTGCTGTGGCGTTTGGTAAAGTTGTCCAGATTTGTGATTTTTTCACAACTCGGTATCAAACTGTGTGCACTTTCCAGTCTTGAACGACTTCTGGAGATCCTTATCGAAAGCTAGAAATTAGGTTATCGCCATCTTTCATAAAATCTTGTAAATTTGGTCTCCTGTGGATCGTTATCCACATCGGGATCCATGATTATTAGGTAGTGTATTTGAGTGAGTGAGAAAAAAAAACGTAGTTGAGCAAAATAAAATAAAAAAAACGTGTGTGGCATTTTTCTTTTTCAGAAAGCCGTGAGTTGTCGCTGCTCGGCTCGTGCGGCCAAATTTTCTTGAATTTCAGGCCGCGAGCTGATCAGCTCGCACTCACATTGCTTCGCGAATGGGGAAGGGCGGGTGGTATGGGCATTCCCAGTAACGTTAGGCGTTCCTACACGAGGTGGTACAAGAGTGGCAGTTGTAGGGGTATACTATTAGCTGAGATAGATGTGGGGCTGTCGTTAATGGTTGCTTCAGAAATCAACAAAATTATGAGCAGCATGCCAAAAAAAATTTGCGCCAATCCACCCTGTGATTGTGATGGGAAAGCAAAGCTGTAAATGGCGCCCACAACGATTACCCATGCGACATCACTTAAATTCACTCACGCCACTCTACAAATAGTGAAACCAGAGAAGTGAAATCCACTTAACCACACCTCTATTACTTCAAAGGGGTATTCTTGGTGAGGTTAAATTAATGCATGATGCATGAACGGTGGTTGGTTGAGTTGTATTGGTGTAGCACATGAGTGGAAACTCTTTTTTAATAAAAGTAAAGCTCAAACCCGGTGTTAGACGATCTCACTTCTCCATCTCTGCCGTCTTGAACAGAGGCGACGAGATGACGGCAGAGACGCAGGCGGAGCTGGAGGAGGAGCAGGAGGAAATACTTCTATTCAGATTTCTGAACGGCCAGAGTGCGGCACAGGGGAGTGGTTCCTTCTTCACTGTAGCCCGTATTCAGTCCGCGCCGCCTGTGTTCTGTCCACCAGCTGAAGCTGGGTAGGCAGAGTGGGGCTGAACAGCAGCATTTCCCATTGCTCTTGTTGGGTAGTTGATGGAAAGAGAGGGGTACTAAGGGCTAAATTCACACACCCCGATTTTATGGCAGAGTATTCCTGCTTCTGAGCAAAATTTATATTCAACGTCGTAGCGATTCGGGTGCATTAAGTGAAGACGCGTCGGGTGTGGGAAGGAGCCGGATTTTATGAGCCGTAGGGTAGTTTGTTGTTCTATGGAAAGGTCAGGGTAATGCGATAATTCTGGGTGATGTCCCTGTTTGAGACAAGCGGGTGACTGTCCTCGTGCAGCTCCATTAAACCGGGGGTGAAAGTGCAGGCTTGGTGGGCGTATTCGTGGCCCTCCATGGAAGCGTGAGCGGGTGTCCAGATGAGCTGAATGGAACCATTCGGGGAGTGGGTTTTTAGCACACGCAGTGCACATCGGGACACCCAACTGGTAATTCTGGTAGGCTTGTTGGGAATCGGTGACTACCTACGAACCCATGGTTCAGTGAAAGCCAAGGCGATGGCTGCCTCTTCAGCATCCGTCATGTCTTCGGTCTTGAGTGAGGCGCAAGCAAGGAGGTAGCAACGATGATGGCGTACTGCTGCCCTCGATGTTGGGAGGCGTCTGTGTAGGTAACTGCATGATCCCCACCGAGGGTGGTGTTGAGCGCTTAAGAAGCCAGTGCTTGTGGGGGACCCTCGTCGTGTGAGGGGTTCATATTTGTAAGCAAAGGGAGCATCTTTAGTTCTTGTCGCCAAAAGTCCAGGAGTACATCAAGCGGAATGACATGCTGCCCAGCCAATCTGGTGAAGGATGCGGCGACCCGCCGCAGTTCTGCTCAATTGGAGCTTATGGATAGAACGATGGTCCCCTATCAGCTTTTCCAGCATGTTGTAGAGCCTTGTGCTAAGCAGCCTCTCTGTGGACGCACTCATTGGAATACCAATGGCTTGCTCAACCGCTTTTCTAATCATTATATAAAGCATCTTTATGTCCTCCTTGCCGAGAAGACAGAGGGGTTCACGTAAGTGATTCTCGTGAGGACAAAAGCTTGAACTAATCGAAAGTTATCGGATTCCTTGAGGCCTCGCTTCTTGGTGGCAACTCGCCTGACCATGTGCATGATTTTATTCATGCTCAGTTTGAGGTGCTGCAAGGATACGTCACTCTTGGTGTTGCCCTGAAGATGTAGGTCCAGGATCTTGATGCTGGGGCTTGGAGTGATGGCCTGGCCATCAAGGAGTATTTGAATGTGTTCCTTGAGGTGTCGTTTCACGTGAGGGCAGACGACAAGGAGCTGAGATTTTTAACGTGAACACTGGAAGCCACAGGATTTAGCACATTGGTGTACTAGGAGAGATGTAGCACGGGTTGGTGTGAGCTTCCTTTAACCGCTATCGCGTGGCGTTCAGCGAGAACGCAGGGGTTAAACCCGTAGATGTGCTTGGTGAGTGCACCACTTGTTCTCCCCGTCTGCGCGTGGGTCAACAGGCTATGGCTTTGTTACTCTTTTAGTTCCGGGTTCGATTCCTGGCGGTGCCAGTGAATTCTTTTATTGGTTCGCGGGAGTTTTCTGTTGACACCAACGGTCGCGAAAGAACCCTTGGGAGGTAGAGCTTTGCTTTAAAACGTTCAAAGCGGTTGCAATGCCCTGGCGCATCCCCCATGTGCGCTACAAGCACGCACCAACTGATCAAATAACAAAACGGACACGCACACAAACGCATCATCGAACACAAGTGCTGCCCACCGGGCCCTAACGCACCACCCACTTCACGCACGTATGTTGACATCGACGGAAATCCCCAACTGATCAGCTGAAACAAGGCAGACCCACAAACACATTTTGGAACTTGGTGGTGCCCGCAGTGCATCGAGCCATCATCTCGAGATTCCTCCACGATTCCGCGCCGCCGCTTCTCGTAAAACAAACGCCGAGCATGCCACCGAACTCCCAACCCCAACATCGGCTCACGCTGCTTTTCGTAAAAATAATAATAATAAAAAACAAAAAGCAAAATTTTGTGGCGTTCACCATGCGTTCACCCGGTCTGTTTACTTTTTTATTTTTGTTATGACGTCACGGGCTTTTGTGGCTCCGCCCAGTAAAAGCGGATTTTATTTTTTATTTATGACGTCACGGGTCTTCGTGGCTCCGCCCATTGAATGCGCCGCTGGATCAAGTGCTTCCCAACTGAGCGGATCCGCTCACCGAAAGAGCCGATGAACGGGTCAAAACTGCATCCGGTTCTCCTGGCTCGAATTGTCTGCTCCCACGACAGGGGGCGCGCTGGAGGAATTTGAAAAATTAGCCCCAGCTGGCCTGGCAGTACAGTTGCTTTCCCGCGCCGATAATAGATGGCGCAGAGAGACGGCTCATTTGACCCGGGTCTTCGGTTCTTTCGCTCAGTAACTGAGCGGATCCGCTCACCGGAAGAGCCGATGAACGGGTCAAAACTGCATCCGGTTCTCCTGGCTCGAATTGTCTGCTCCCACGACAGGGGGCGCGCTGGAGAAATTTGGAAAATTAGCCCCAGCTGGCCCGGCAGTGGAGTTGCTTTCTCGCGCCGGCAATAGCTGGCGCGAGAGAGCGTTGACCCGGCTCCGTTGGCTCCGTTGGCTCTTTCTCCATGGTTTGCAGTGCTGTGGCTCGCCCCGTTCGACACTGATCACTGAGGGGGCGAGAAGGGTCTCCCTCTCTCCAAAAGAACCGCCGCTCACTTTTACTGAGCCACGGCTCACTCGTTCTTCAAAAAGAGCGGCTCAAAAGAACCGGATCACTCCTGAGCGACGCATCTCTAGAACGGAGGTCCCGCAGTCGTTTTCAGTCACATGTTTTAGAACTTTGCTGAACCGCTGCTGCTGTTTATCTTTCTCTGTCAAGTGTTGTAGAGTGATGAGCCTTTAGTGTTTAATTTCGCCGTCCTCGGCATGCCTATAGCCCTCGCCACTTTTGTGCGCTGGGATGCCGCGGCGGCTACAAAACTGTCCTAACACTTTTGCGTTCCGAGACATGAAGCTCGCGGATCAACCTAAGAAACAAAACTGCGTGGTGTGTGAGCTGGACTTCGAGTACGGCTACATACAGCGTGACTGCACGCACGTCATCGATGGTAAAGAAGTGAGAATCGCCTGTGGTGTGCCTTGGATGACGCCCGACGTAGAAGTATTGAGCGAGGATGCGCCCCTCGCAGGGGTCATGACAGATTGCAATGGTTTCCAAGTGGCATAGCATCAAATTGCCATGAGCAAACATTTTGACCAGCTGGCTCTTGTTCTGCTGACGCGACGTTGGTTTTTCTGTATCACGGGATATCACTATTGATCATCAAAACTGTTGGTCTCGTTCTGGTGCCATTGTTTGAGGATAAAGGGCTTGTGTTTATCGAATCTTGACACTTTCGACATTTGCTAGCAATCTCGTGCTTTCGACCTTTATTTCCGCCGAAGCAGTCCTCACAATAATTCGTTTTATCTGCAACCCCAACTATAATTAATTACGGTAGACTGCAGGAGCTTTATATTTATTCAAAGCCCGTGAATAAGAGCGTTAATTGCTCTAATAAAATAAAAGGGCTTGTGTGAATGGCATATATTCGCAGTATATCTGTAAAATAGCGCGTCTATTCGCGGTGTTCTGGGGAGAGCATGTTGTCAAATACACAAAAATCTGAAGTCTCGAGGAGTATGCAAAAAGCTGCGCATCGTTCACGACCGCACAGTCAAATCGAAGAACGCAATATGCCTAATAGAAATGGCACCCCTGCACGGGCCTGTTTTTAAGGCCCGGTCCCGGTCGGAGCGCGACCCGGGGCCGTCACACTTATTCCGGGCATTCATAAGTGAGCCCAGCCCCGGCCCGTTGTCTTAATCCCAGGCCCGCGGCCGGTAATTTAGTTTTGGACCTAAGAATGGGGCCTTAGACGCTGAATAATCTTTATGACAGTTGGTTGAGTGTCTTCGCAGTGGGCAACCAGACGGAGCATCTAGTCTGTACAAACACGTCATGGATTGAAGGCGAAAATCCGGAGTTAAATAGCGCGCACAATGTACTTTTTCTTCCACTGTCTCCAGTTCGTCTCACATCGGGGTAATGATAGCTAGTATTCCTAATTAAATCAGATCTGACACCATCACATTTGATGACCAGATTCTTGGCAACGTATACATCATTATGGTTGTCTCGGACACACGTTGGTATGCTCAAATTTTTGACGCCGCGTTTTATTCCACAAGTAAGTGCATTGAAATGTTTTGTCTGTAGTGGTTGCTCAGCGGTTTTGTTTCCCTAGCCCGCGAGTTCGATTCGCGGCCACGGCTGCCGCATTTCATCGGGTGCGGCATGTAAAAACCATGCACAGTAGACATAGATTGAGTTCCAGGTTGTCCGAATTAATCCTTCCGTGCTATATGCATTCCCTTGTAATCGTATCTTTGGTACGTTATGCCCCAACATGTAAAATGTTGATGCAGTACACGAACAGGAACTATCAGACCTACAAAACACGTTTTTAGAACAGTGCATAGAACTAACGTCAAGAGGAGCGTTGAAATAAAGTCATAACATCCCTACTAATGCTTTTTTCTACAATTCACATCGGAAATATTAATAGCCAGGCTCATAAATTCAAGCCAGAGCCCGGCCCAGGCCAGTGGCATTAAGCCCGGGCCCGCCGATAAACCGCTTTCGGGCCAGCCCGGGCCCAGCAGTGCTCTACACTGCAGCATGATGCCGCATCATGATGCGGCATTCCCGTCTGAATAACTGGCATGCACACTTCAGCAACATATATGCTTTTATCGAATTGGGATAAGACCGCAACATTTTAAAAATCATTACTTCGTAGAGAACATGCTGGAAAGCTTGTGTAAAATGAAAATATGGCCAGATTCCTCGATTTGCTTTATTGGCGCTGCAATGAAATGCCCGGTGTCATTAAACAGATGTAGCAAAAGTTCATGCAGCACTGCCCATGTTTTTTTCTATTTATTGCATTTTACGTTGAGAGAGTTAAGGGTGAACAGGGAAAAGAAGTAGTCGAAACTGGTACTTCAACGCTTGTCCCTATCACCTCCGTTCGTCTGTCGTTCTATTTTCCGCGTTGGAAGTACTTCGATAAAAAAAAAAAACAGGGCACGCTTCTGCCGCAAAGCCTCTAGCAGTTTCTTTTAATTTATTCTAACATGTTCTTTTTTATACCCCGCTGTCGCTTTGGCGTTCCTGTTAGCATAAAAATTGGGCGAAACGCGAAAAAGCGCGGCCCGCGCGATGCCGCGCGCCTTGGCGAGCGCAATCGGCAAGAATCCACTTCGCCCGCTGCGCCCTCTATTCAATCTACAGCCGCCGCTTCAGGTGGAGCGCTCCAATCGTCCCACTCAACTCCTTCTAGTACACTCTAATCATAGTGTATGGCCGCAACATGACCATCGGAGGAAACACTCCTTACGGAGACACTGCCACTAAGTTTCAGGGCAGCGGAATTGCAATCAGCTGCTTGCATATGCCGGCTTCGGGACGCTGGCCTGTGACAGACACCTGGCACTCATACAGACCGAATGTACGACACTAAGATCGCGTCATAAATGGTTCTACTCTCCTAAACAAACCCCGCTTGCAAATAGAGTGCCTGCGTTACATTAAACTTTATTTAAAACGGGTACAAACGGTAAATCGCAGTCTTAAACGAGCCTGAAAAGCAACGGCGACAAGGGGGAGCGGGCCGGAGACTACCGAGGCTGCTTTTGAAACGGGCCGCTAGGAGGATCTCAGTGGCAGCCCTACAGGCCGCGCTCGAGGAGTATACGCCTCGAGCGCGGCCTGTAGGGGCGCCACTGAAATCCCCCTAGCGGCCCGTTTCGAAAGCAGGCGCGGGAGTCACCGGCTCGGTCCCCCCTGTCGCCGTTGCTTTTGGGGCTCGTTCAAGACAGCGATTTACCGTTTGTCCGCGTTAGAAATACCAAATAACGTGGAGAAGGCACTCTGTTTGCAAGCGTGGTGTGTTCACGAGAGTATAAACGTTTATGACGCGATCTTAGTGAGATCTATATGAGCGCCGGGCGTGTGTCACAGGCCGGCGTCCCGAAGCCAGCATTTGCATGCAGCTGATTGCAATTCCGCTGCCCTGAAATTTAGTGGCAGTGTCTCCGTAAGCAGTGTTTCCTCCGATGGTCATGTTGCGGCCATACACACTATGATGTAAATCGACTTTGTGCACTTACAAAATCCAGCGGAGCACTCATGCCTGACAGCACGCAAGTTACGCCTGCCAATATCACATAGCAGATATTGATCAGTACCATGAAAAAGCCAATGCGGCATAAATTTCACAAACATTGTACCAAAGAAGTACGATGGGTAATGCAAAATTACACTCCGGAGTCAGCACACGACGACAAATTTAATGCTGGGTCGTCTTGTCCCGAGGTGAGCGCTCGCAAAGATTCATCTGTTACATTTATCCTCCACGAGAAGCGTGAAGACGGGTTTATAGAGTAATTCGCGCCCGCGACCAAACTCTTCTTCGAAACATCGTCATATGACACGGGGAGACTGCAGAATCTAGCATGAACCGAAATCAGAACCTTTATCAGATACGACACTCTTCCAACGAGCCCGTGTGTACGAGATTTCGGCGCAAGTTAAGGATCTCCATGTGGTCAAAATTAATCCGGAGCCCTCCACTACGGCATGACTCATCGTCTCCGTTGCGTCGGCGCGTTAAATCCTGCAATCAATCAATCAATCAACTCTTCCAACGACACCTCGTATCGCTTGTGAACTGCCAACCCTGTATTCTTCAAAAAATGCGTCCGCCGAGTGATCAGCCGTTCGTTGAAGGCGAAAAACAAACGAAAAGTGAACACGCAGCAATTGTGTGTGTGATTACTAAAAACGTTAAAACGGTCATTCGTTGATTTCGCTCCGCATTTGTAAACAACGATAGTTGAGCGTCCTCCTCCTCACCCCCCCCCCCCCCCCCCATGTCTAGCGATATATCACTGCATTTCGCATCTAGTTGGTCTGGTGGATACTACCTTGCTCAAACAAACGTCTTTAGCATTTGAGAAGCTGCACTCGGTTTTTTTTTTCATTCCCGTACGACTATTCTATCTATTCCTGACTTGCAGACCATTGATTTTCCCGTGGTTTCATTAACATATACCTTGGTTCTTACTATAAGGCATGAGCGGGCACATATCTGACACTGTACATCCTTTGAGTGTATTAACATTCTCGCGTGGCTTATATTCCAATAAAAGGCACAAGTTTTTGTCAGCTATTGGGTTATCACATCCCCGAATCATATTGTTCTACGACGTACATAGAAGCAAAGCCGCATTTGTTGTCTGCGCTGCAAAACAGTGCCAATATGAGGTCTAAACGAGGCGACAATAAATAGAATTCACTTGTTCTGACGTGTTCGAAGGTGACAGCGGTGATATGCTGCTACCGTCGCCGACGCCCGCAAGAGCGGCCACGAAGCGCGCAGAACCGCCTCCCCGCGGGTAGCTCTTGTTGGCGTTAGAGCGCTCTACCAAGACGCAGCTGTTTTTTTTAAGTGCCCTATACGTGCAGTTAGCTTACAGACGTCACCATAAAAAGTTGTTTAGTGCGGGAAAAGGCAAAGAGAAGCGAAAGAGAACCAAAACACTGCATGGCCGCCTATCAGCCACGCAGCGCTAATCCCGCAAACGCCGCGGAGAAGCGGCAGCAGGCGGCACAGCGATCGCGAATCTCGAGGCGTATACAGGCGGCGTTGGACCATCAAATGTGCACTTGTTTACGGCTTAAACGGCTTGCGCGGAGTGTGCACGGGGGACTTATCAGAAATCGTGCTGTGTCACGAGCGCGTTTGAACATTGGCCAGTGTGTTTTAGACGTTGAAGTTGTGTCATTTGTCATCGTCTGTTTTTTCACGGTGTATGAAGAAGCCTCCCGTGGGAAAATATTGTCTTGGCCTCTTCTATCCGCTCGTACAATAGTGAACTCCAGTTCGGACCGAACACTCTCGCAACTGGGCATCATTGGCTGACGGTGGCATGGGGCCTTCATTTTTGTTTTGTGCTAAGTTCTTGTCGCTGCTAGCGGGCATCAAATGAGGAATTCGTGGCTACGACGCTACGCCCACGCTACGGGTGGGTGTGGCTTCGGTTGCTACGCCGCGCCCACGAATGGGCTGGGTGTGTTTGACTAACACCGATGACGCACGGAGGAAACTCGGGCATGTTTTTGCACGGCGAGTTGAACTCGGGACGCCCGGGGTGGCCGCTGCTGCGGCGTGGTTTATTTTTATGATCCCTGGAGCATGCATATTTCCAACACCGACAGGTTTTTTAAACAAAGGAAGAATTTCGAACTCGTTTTGGCTCTTGAAAAGTGCTCTGCATTGGTTGTGCAGTCGTCTGGCGACAAACCCCCCTTTGCGACGACTTAGAGGCGGCTTTCGCTTCATGACCGTCGAGGAGAAAGTGTAGTGTGCGCTGCAGTTTTACGCGACGGGAAGCTTCTGCAGAAGCATTGGTGGCGACCGCACCATCGCCCGCCACCAGTCGACCGTCAGCCGGTGTGCGCGAAATACGATCAGTGGAGACGTGTTTTTAAGACATCGTCTTTCTTTTTGGTGATTTGGCGGACATGGCTTCAGCAGGTTCCTACCGCGCGTCTATCCGTCTGCAGCCGGAGCGTGTTCTTCAGTTATTCTCTGCTCGGAAGACAGTTTCGATCGAAGCGCTGCATGAGTGTGCCCTTTGTGTATCATCAAAGCGGCAAACAGACTCTCTCGAGAGGTTGCAAGACAGTTTCGAACGTAGCGTTGCGTGACTTTGCGTTTTGTTTATCGTCAGCGCGGCAGACACAATCTCTCGAGAGGTTGCGTGATCAGCATTTGTTGTAAAAGGTTACAGGCAGGACAGCGTATACGTATTACATCTACCGTCAAGGAGACAGTCGACGCACCGATAGCCGGTTGAGGTGGTTTATTCGCAGGAGTGAAGCCGGTACGAACGCAGGTACGAGAGTTGGGATACCCCAGCTCGTTTCTCGCCCATGCACCTTATGGGGTTCATCTTCTTCCCCTGAGACGTCCTTGGTGCATTTCCTCGCGCCTGAATAGGACATAATCCTACCTTCCTCTTCCACATGGTTTGTGCTGGTACGGCGCATTCCCCGATAGCTTGATGGCCAGTTTAATCTGTTCATTATCCTCCCTACAATACAATCAACGGCAAGTGCCTGTTGTCAACGGCGATCTCTACCACGCCCCCTCGAAGGAAACAAGGTCCTTGTTTCTATCGAGCAGCCGTGTGTTTACCCATTTCAACAGTTTTTTTTTTTTGTGTGTCACCCCCGTATGGCAGGTAGCAGAGCATGAAAACGAGTAAAGGGGATAGCTAAGAAATAAAGTAACCGCGTGACGCCAGAAAAAGGGTAAGCGTGAGTGCGGATTGCGCGAAAGAAGAGGGGGTTGAGGGAATTGAACTCAATGCAAAAAAATGAGTGTGGAGAGTGTCTTCGAACAAAGCGGTGAAGAGAAAAATAAAATAAAGCAAACAAGTCTGAAGAGTTGTTGTCCTTTTTGCTAATCATTCCTTCGTAACACATGGCCACTTGGGGATTGGCCCGCAATTGGGATCTTTGAGGAACTAACGTTCCCGGTTCACAAAATTCATAACACTGTGAATTTGAAAAGCAGAATAGCGCGTGCAGAGTGAAGCCTGAACGTGCTACTGGAGTAGGACAGGAGCACACCACCCTTAAACAACCACGATTCTAGGCAGGCTGTGCCGTGTTCGAGTCTGCTTGCCCATTGCTGTGGCGCGCTTCTATCACCCGCTTTCTTTGCCGCCAGTCGGCCATAGTCACGTGATTGCACTGCCTGCCACCGACGGCAGAAACTTCTTAGGATCACAAATTTCAAACAAAACGCTCATGAATAACTGGAATGAAAATATAATGAACTTTGTAGTGAACTACAAATTATATAGTAAGAGGACAATAAAATAAAGTAGTTGGATTTGCTTACCCCCAGTAGCCACCAGAGCAGCAGTGAAGCGAGAGAAAGAAAGGAAAAATGCGACACGCCCTAGGGGTGCATCCTTAGAGCGCGCAGCTTTGGAACGATGACGTCCCCTCAATATTCAGCAAATAGCATGAATAGCATTTTTAAAGCCTTCAACCCTGCCCCTAACTATTATCATGAGCTTATTGTTATCACCACAGCTCCACCTTTTCCAAGTTTCGCTGAAACCCGGGCCGTCTGGAATAGCACCCCTATTCGCTGCACTGCAGCCCTCACCCTCACGTGACAATGTCAACCGAATCCGAAAAAAGTTAGGTTCGACAACCTGTTCGCTGCACAGCAACCCAAACCCCCCCCCCCCCTCGTGACAGTATCAAGTCGAGTGATTCAGAACATTCATTAAACCTGGTCACAGGCTACGCCCCGAAACCAAAGCGGCCTAAAGAATGCCGATTCACCATTATGGAGGAAAATAACGCGTAAATTTTAGATGCGAAGCATCTCATGCTCGGGGCTGTGTCCCTCCCTCCCTCGTTGTCGTTGTTGTCCGCCGTCCGCACCCCCACTGCGCATGCCTGGCCAGGCACCACTGATTAAGATTGTGGCAGGATGCCTCTAGGGATTGGCCAACCAAAGAATCCATCACGAGGTAACTTGGCGTTCAACCACCGTCGTCATCTTCCCGTAGGGGAACCCTTAGTAGTTCCTGCTGATGATGATTGTGGCAGGATGCCCCTAGGGATTGGCCAACCAAAAAATCCATCACGAGATAGCTTCGCGTTCAACCACCGTCGTCATCTTCCCGTAGGTACACCCTCAGTAGTATGCGAGGCATTCCTCCTCTCTTTTCCGACGGTCATCTCCTCTCCGGCATTCCTGCTCTCCTCTCCGAAGCTCCTCACCTCTCCAACATTGCGCAACAAATGGAAACACCTGCGGTAGCCGCTGCATACTCCGCTGGGGGCGCCACTGTAGCTCCGCGGTATGAATGACTCATTTCCCTCCCCTCATTCTCCTCCCGCAACGCCGCGATGAGTCAGCGTCAACGCCAGTGTCAGCGCCGCAGAGAAGAGGGATCGAGAGAGAGAGAGAACAACTTTATTTAGCCGCACAAAATTGCGGCGACTACGTGCCGGATGGGGCGGTTCCCTCTTCCCGGGACCCATATGCTTCCGCGGCTGCCTGGCCCCTGGAGATCAGGACAAGCTGGTCTTCCAAGGCGGGGCTCCAGCCGCTGCCACGAAACGGCAGCGGCGACAGGTCGATCCCGAACATCGGGCTCGCGAAGCCGAAAGGAAACATCAACACCGTCAAGAAGCTGCTACTGATGCAACGAGGGCTCGCGCAGCTGAACTAATGGACACTGGAGTCGACCCCATGGCTGCTTCGCATACTACTCAGGCTTCCCCTACGGGAAGATGGTGAAATTTTTTATTACTGAAAACGTTTTTCAAAGAAAAAATTACAAAAATGATTTTACCTACCGGGTCGCGAAGTTAGGCCAATCAGTGCCAGATACCAGATAATTGTACCTAGAGGCCACCGAGGCTACCTTTGGCACCATTTGAGCTGTTCCGCAACTGACAATCGCGCGGAAGCACATCACACATGTTACTTGGGGCGCTGCGCAGCGAAACGTTTGGAAATGCGCACCCGGGCCTTCACCGTAGCACCCCGAAGCACTACCGCTGTACTGTCTCAATACCTTTATTGAGATGGATCGCAAGTTTTTGTTTGTTGCTCCTGTTCGTTAATTTGTGTCGCATACCCATAACGCGGGATTGGCCTAAAATCGGGAGACTCGGCGCATGCCGCGTACCAGCAGGACGTGACGTTACAAAAGCAGAGGTAAACAAGCTGCCCAAAGTAATTTACAACCGCATGCAAACGAAGTTCCAACATACATTTGCCTTCTAAACACATCAGCGGACTCAAGTGCTTTGCAGTTTCTTCGCTTGCAGGACTACCATCAAATATTAGCGCCAATCTAAGCCTTATCTGATCGGTTCCTCATTTTGCACGCCATCTGCAATTTCATGCCCTATCGGTTGTCCACGCACGACGTCGTCGATTTCCTATCAACTAAGCCTACGGATTTTTTCGCAGCGGCAGTGATAGACACCTTTATTTGTGCATCCATTGGACACCCGGACATGACCTTCGTCATTGGGGAATCGGGCAGCACATTTGGCCGCACAAGAAAGTTTATGAGGTAGCCCTCGGCCACCGCCTCTGGGCGACCGCAAGTCAAAGCGTAATAGCCACCACTATTAACACAGTGCAATCTTCATGTTATTTACAAAGGGCTGCACTGGTGCGCAGGATACATGGGGTCCCCTTTGGAGCAGTTGAACGCCTCGGCGAATTCGGGCGCATGCTGAAGATAGATGTCACATCTGAATTCAGCGGCTTCGTGGTGGCTACCTGCGCACCAAGTGTAGCACTGCGACAAGAACAGAGTTTGCAGTCCGTTGTAGCCTTCAAATCCTGGCAGAGGCAAGTATACTCCAAAATCGCTCTCCGTGTACGCGTCTATCAAAGCGCCGAACATCACGACTTGATAAGTGTACCCCCGCCAAATGTCATTTCTGAAAAGGGTTCGAATCATGCATACCAGCAAAGAAATCGGAAGGGATGAGTTGGCGAAAGCCAATCCGTGAAGGAGAAAAAGGGCGAGGCTGTTGCCTACATCTGCTCCGAGTCCACCATAGTTTACAGCAGTAGGCAAGTCTAAATCAAACAAGGGGTAAGAGAACGCATAAGGCAGTAGCTGGGAATCGTGCTCGGTGTCAACATAGACTTGTGCTTCCAGATTATCGATTGCACGCACAAATAATTCGGAATCCAGCGTCCTTTTGATAAGTACTGAATGTTTCCAGTTGTCAACGAAGGAGCGGGTCATGTCTGGAATTGGAACCGAGTCGACAATTTCAGTACCATTTAAATAGTCAAAACTTCGAAAGGCCACAGAAAGGGAGGTCCAGTTAGTGATTAAGGTTACGTCTACGTCAGTGGAGTTCCATCTCAAGAGGCGGCGCAAAAAGGCGCGTCGCACCGTCAGCACCAGTTTCCGGGCGGCGTTTTCCACACCTCCCTTGACAATTTCGCGGCTGTATCTCGCAAACACGGCGTGGCTAGAGAAGTATGCAGCCCTGCCGACGCAAAAGGCCGCGTGGAATACGTCCACACGGTCTAGGTCGGGATAGTAAAAATTGAGTATCATATCTCGGTTGGCATACAGGGCCGCTATCTGAACAGTCCACCAGGAGACGAGCTCGTGGAATGAGTCTTCTCCGAACGCCTCCCACAATCTGAAAACTTCCTGCACGTACCCCAGCTGGTTGGTGAGAGGGAAGGGAGAGCGTGCGGATACATTCAGTTTTTCGAGAGTCTCAAGCCAACGCGATTCTGTGAGGTTGATGTGTGTTACGTTCGTTGTTACATCCTCAACCGACTGTACCGGGGAGGTATCAAAAACGATATCTCGGAGTCTGGTCATAACATATTCGTCGTTATTGGAGGTGTATTGGTAAGTCACGCTTTCTGTATAGGCAACGCTGCTCCCTTCCTCAAACGCCTTGTGGAGGAACTGGAAGTACGCTTCTTTTGTGGCATTCGTTCGGGGCCAGTGGTGACGCACAAGCAGAGTACGAATCCACTTCCCGAATTGCATAAGCAGCACGGGTTTTCCACCTGCAGAGGCCTCCACTTCAAAATCTAGCAGTACATCCCAGCCTAGCTTGAACGAGCAGTACATAGTCGTGTACAGCACGTCCGCGCTGCGGGAAAGCTGTGGCCAAACGATGCCAGCCTCCGCCAGAGCAGTCTTGACTGCCGGAAATTGGTCAGTCTTGCCCTGAAGCACGTCATCGCAGCTTTGGTAGACGGCTGATACACGCTGTTCCTCATTCTGGCCACGGGATTGCCACTTGACTTTGTGCAGCGTCCTGTTCAGCCTACCAAGCGCTAGCCGGAAATAGTCTTCCCTGACGCTCCACGGGTTGTTCTGGTTCCACCCGCTACAGACGAAGCGCGTGAAGCTTTGGCATGGGTTGGCCGATCTGTTCACAGTCGCGTGAAGTCGCTTGGCGTATTCGCGGCAACCAAGAGTTGTGCACGAGTTCGGGCCAGTTGGTAGCTCCGATTGGGCCTCCGCGACGAGCCAGTAAAGCACCGCGGCGAGGACGAGGGCACCCGCAATAGGTAGCAGTAGATGTCTTGGTCGGATTCGCTGTGGATGGACAAAAAGAAAGTCAAAGGTAGAATCTGATTACGCCGAGCATATCTGCGGGAACTTTAGTTAGCAATTTTGTTTTTAAGCCCTTTCCCCAACACGACTCGGAGCTGGGCTGCAAGCGTTTCGTTCGGGCTAAGTTTTGGTCAGTGTGGCGCTCGAAACATTATAGAAATGATAGCGCTCAAACCTGCTGGATTAATAGGCCCTGTATTTGTGCGCGGTTAATATTAATCTTGACTAACTCGGGCGTCTCTTTGTTGACCGACGCGAAATGAGACAGCATCTTGCCGTAATAATGATGACAAACCCTAAGAATGCAGGGCATAGATGTTTTCAGACTACCACTCATAGGACGAGTTACAAGTTTGTACATTGTTCAGTCGGAGAGAAACCATAGGTATATCGAATTATCGAATACCTTGAAATCTATCTAATGTGATATTTGTGTGCATCTCGGTATCTGTGTGTTTTATTATGCATACTTGTTTGTTTACTTTATTATTTTGATTGCAAATACTCCGAATCTGTGCTGTAGTAATGCGATTATCTTGGCACCTAACCTACGCAAGTTGCGCATGTTTTGTAACTATGAAGTGTATATGCTGAGTCGTGTAATACTCCCATTTGGGCACTGACAGTATTGTGTGACAAAATAAATAAAATAAATAAACGAAAATGAAACCCAGTGGGGATAAGTTTTTTGTGAAACCAATTATTGAAGACACGTTTTTAAACGGCGCCAAACAAGGCGGTGTACATGTTCAAGAATTAAACGTGCATGCGTCTGCTTGCTTCGTAGCACATGTCATCGAAAGTCCATATTCTTCGAGACGCCATTTTCCCTCTCCCCTTCGCCACGCTTTGAAGCTGCTCTGATGCCCTCCCCACCCTTTCATTAAAGGTTCAACAAAATTGTTCCTCAATTCGATTCAATTTTTCTATGTCCCACTTTCGCGCTGTGCGCGCTATCTCTCGGAAACATTTCTTTTCATTTGGCTTGGAACACCTCTGAAAGACATGACTTCCACTATTTAAGTATACCTCTACCGTTGTATATACTTTCAGCATTTTTTAACTGCTATCACAAGAACGAATTCCACGTGTAATACTAGTTAAATGAGCACTGTTATGCCAAATATGTAAATATGTCTCGCCACTAATATGCCTCATGGTTTGTTTGCGGTGAACAATGTTGGTATTCATTATGGGCACCGCGAACTTGGATAGTTTGAACTGTTTTGTTTATGTGTGTTCTTAATTGTTCTTGTAACCTTTAGCTGTGCGACTGAATTCAGTTACGGACACATAGACCTTATTTTTGGCATCTAGGAAGACCAAAAACGATTCAGGAGTACATAATTATCGACCTGTTTTCTAAAGCACAGCCAAAAACTATGCTCAGGTGTTTAATCCACAATGTTGCGGTCAACTAAGCAAGGTGGACTGCCGTATCCACGTGCGTCAACCATGGGGCCACGTCAAACTCTTAGGCGGGTTTTGTGGCCACAGCTTTTCTCCCGTGTCGATGCATTCGACCTGCTCATGCAGCCTCTTGCGCTTACTTCTAGGACGCCTCCACCTCAGTTGAAGGTCTTGAGAACAAAGGCACACTGGTCATGGCATCCATACTTGCTACAATCCTAGCAATCGCTCACGCCAAGATTGACCACGATCAATATTACCCACCTCATTATTTAGCAAACCCTTGGGTCTGTGGGCGATAATATTTCTGCAGTGCTTTCAAGAGACCCAAAAATTTGGTAACGAGGGTGAACCTACCGATTCAGGCTGCTAATGTTCTGCATAAGAGTTTAAAACTTTTCCAAATTTATCTTTCAACCATGCAATACGAGATCTCCTATTCCTCCTTTCTGCCCTGGGATGACAATGGAAGAAAAATAGGTTCGAGTAAAGAGGCACGTTTCTCTTCGTTGTACACACGACGTACTGCTGGAACGGATACGGTTTTATGGGCTTTTTTTATGTTTTTATAACGAACAATCTAGCAGGTGACATAGGGGGCAGCGAACTTTTCCACCGGCTTGTGTACTTGACCATTAAAGGAGCCATTAAGACAAAATACAAGTTGGGTTTATTATAAAGACTGCTTAGTCTCGATAACAATGATACCAATATCATCGCAATCTTCGAACAAATAACGGAGATATTAAAGAAAACGTGTGAAGTAGTCGCGACCCCCTAGCCAATTTCCCGCAACTTTTATATGACGTCACGGTACCTTGTTTGTGCGATTGGCGGCCGCCTAACCGACCTGTCGCGACTACACATGACTGGACGTCTGTAATGGGGCCTGTAGTTCCATTTTACCGCATCACTTGAATGCTAACGTGCCGTTAACGCACTGAAAATTGTGTTTTATTGTTGGCCCGTATGACGTCATTCTTTCTCATACATGTCACTGTGGCGCAAAATTTGAAAGTTTTTAAATACCTCTTGCTTTTTTTCGTTAAAAAACATCTTTTGTGGCTGTAATGGAGCTGAGTGAAATACTGAATCCTAGTTCTTTCGAATTAAACGAAGTTGTTGTTGCGTCCGCACAGCCGTGGATGGCTGCCGACGATTTATTACAACTCAAGAGGTAGGAACATTGGCAGTAGTTCGGGCGTTGAAGACAGCACTGGCCAGCGTTCGACACGTGAGGCGCGCTCGCGCCACAGAACCCAGTGCCTCTCTCGCGCGCACAACATCGTTGTCGTCTTCTGACAACATATCAGTTGTATTTTCTCTTCATGGCTCCTTTAAGTTCAGCTACTGCTGGAAGACGCTATTTTAGCCCGACGCCAAAACGGCGCAAAAACAGCACTCCATACCGTGCGTTGGATGCTGACTGAATTATGCTCACTAAAAAGAGTGCAAAATAAATGAAACACTGCAAGTTTTCAGCAATAAAATAAATCTCAAGTCCCCTGCTTTGGAAAAACTCCCACCTCCCCTCGCGGGAACCCCTGTGTAGATGCGATGCATAGGCGGAGCGGCGAATTGACCGCGTTTTATAGCGCGCATAACGTTGAGGGGACTGCGTAAGCCGGTCCCAGTCGATGACGACGTTGGCGTACTTGTAAAGCGGCGTGGACTCTAGGTGTTAGAGACAAGCGTGGATGTTGCTTCGCCGGAGAACGCCACACCGGTTATATGCGCAGCGCGCCCGAAGGAGAGGAAACCGCGGAAAAGAGAGTACTGCACATGCGCCGGCCCCAGCGCGTCTGCCGCGGCTATGACGCAACGTGCCGCGGCTATGACGCAACACAATCCAACACAATCCACTTTAATCCAATCCAAGCCAATCCAAGCCACGCCAAGCCAATCCAAGCCAACCCAATCCAATCCAATCTAATGCCCCTCGCGAGAGAGTGTTCGCTATCGGAGAGGAGAGGGGGTGAGCGGCGGAGAGCGCAGCTGGCGCGGCGAGGAGAATGGGGGAGGGGTGGACAACGCCGACGACGACGACGACGCCGGAGGGACCAACGTTTGGGAGGGACAAGGCGAGTGAATCAGATGCTCTGCATCTAAAATATTTTCACCGGGCTCACTCCTCGCCGGGATACTTCAATTTCTTATAAGGCCGAAGTTGCAGCGATATGACTGTGCCCAAATGTTCAACTTTTAAACTTTCGATAAAAGTTTCAAGAGAACATAAGAGCCGTTTGTCAGCAGGTGTGGGGTCTCGCTGTCGGCTTACCGGGAACTGCTTTCCTGTTTCCTGAAGTCCACCATAGTGGAATGGAAGGGGAGCTGTGTAGCCCAGAAGATGAGGGCCCCGCAGCGGGTCCATCGCACCTGTGCTGAGCTTTTTGACCCGGACAGACCGGGCCTTGCAGCAGGCTTTGACTAGCATGGTACTTTTAAGACATTGCGCTACGTAGGTGATTTCTTGGCGTTTATCAAGAAACGGGACGTGACGAGAATGGTGGTAGGCGTGATGAATGTGTTCAGAGAGCGCGCTTTGGGTCTTCGATTTACGATGGAGATGCAGAGTTCCAATGAACTACAGTTCCTATACTTGAGTTTACAACTAGAAAAGGATCATGCGTGCGTGCTTTGTAAAGCCCGTTCGCAAAAACCCCTCCTAAACATTGGGTCTGGTCATAAGACCGTGAGCAACCCTATCGCAGAGTCGTAGATCCGTTCCGCGTTACGTATCGTGCCACCAAGCAGTAGGTGGGAGTTTCGGGAGCCAACTGGTTAGGTTATGGAAGTCTGGGTACCCGGAGCGCATGATATCTTGGGCGCGTGAGGAGCTTCGAAGAAGACTAGAGGTCGTGCGTAGTAACGAAGGTACTGATCCCACTTCGACGGTGGAAAGAGTAGGCCGGTTGTCCTACCGTACGTCCACAAACTGTCCCACGGATTAAAGAAAGTTGCTGCGCGGTTCGGGGATTGAGTAGTCTGCTCATCACCGTTTAAGATTTAAGCTTAGTAAGATGTGTCAGATGGTGGAAGGGGCTTCGGCAACTGGGAGACTGCGGCCGGCAGGGCGATTGTGTCGTACCGCACAAAAAGTTGGAGTGTGTTACGGGGGTAGTGTATGATATACCCCTCTCATGCGGGAGGTCTTACGAGGGTCAAACTAGCAAGTGTTTGAACGTCAAGTTGCATGAACACAAGTCTGCGGTTAAGAACAGACCGTATTCAGACCATCATCAGCAATGTCGCAGGAGTCTGCACTGTTATCCGAAGTTTACTTATGCAACATGTCTGTACCGTAACAGAAAAGCACAGACGCGGGAGATAGTGGAAGCTTTCCCTGTGTGTGTTAGGGCCGATGACGCCTGTGTGAGCCAGCCGTGTGTGGCACTCACTGAGAGCGAAAGAAGATATTGTGCTGCTTCATGGTCTGGCACGTGGTGATGATCAAGGAGGAGGGTGCTCCATTTTCACTTAGGTTCGTTGTTTTTTCGGGTATGGGTTCCTGGTTAATCCGTGTTTTTTTTTTTTTTTTCATCCTCCGTATTCTGTTCGTTTTCAGTAAAATCGCAGTTGACAGTCTGCGCCCATTTCGTACGCTTTCTTCTTCTATTGTGTATGTGTTTCTACGATTTTTTTTACAGTGAAGTGAATCTCACCTGTGGCTTTCTTTCCTCAGACGGCTGACCCTGTGCTCCTCCGAAAGGTCTGTGACCCTGGCCGCCTGATGGATGGGCGAAGTTTCCACGCATCTTATGCGGAGCCTGGTCGATGTGCAGAGGTATATTGGTGGGAGCAGTTGGAGTGCCCGCTGACGGGGCCATCTTGCCCACTTGCCCAGAGCTGTGCACTGGGCTTTGCAGTCCTGCTGGAAAATTATATCCCGGCTGTTAGAAAATCGCACTGAACCTTTTCGTTGTGATGGTGTGGCTTCACCCGAGGAATGATCAGCAAGGCGTTGAAGCAAACTGCTGGGCAATATCGTACAATATGCAATGATGCTTCGTATTGGAGATATTACCGTTTTATTAAAAATGTCGGATGAGGGCTCCTTGAATCCATTCTAACCCGACCTCCATATACGAAGCCAACTCCTGCGACCGACAAGCGTTGGGAGATTACTTGTGCGGATTAAACTCTGGAGTTCATAGGCTATGTTTCGACCACTCTTAGTGCCTTTACGCGAACTTAGTAGAAAAATATAATTTCAAAGTGCTGCCCTCCTCTCTTCATTCTCCTTCCTCTTAAATTACCGTATCTTGCCTTAATACGCATTACTTTAACCACTAATCAATAAATAATTACTTTGTAGTTATTAATACAAGGATACTCATCTCATATACGCAGCCAGAATGCTTTGCTTCGCGTCTGACCTTGCTTTGGTTACGTAATTATTTCCTTCCCAGATTTTTCCCTGTCCACGTGAACGCCAGAGTTGTTAAGGTCTCTTAGACTAACAGAAATAAGCCTTTCGTCTTAATAACAACACAATGATTGATTCGCATTTAAAGACGATCATCAGAGACAACCTCCCCCTGTAATTATTTCCCTTTGATACCCGGACATGCACAGTACCGTGGTGTACCCCAGGGTTCCGATGGGCAACAGTATAGCAAGGCACTGCTTTCAAACGTGCTTGTCACTACAAAGCGGGTTGAAGCCGCCTAGTGGATTGGAAATGGTTAGGGAACAATATTTCGTATTTAACTTCAGTTTTCGATCATCTGAAAGAGGCAAGACCTGGTGAATGTTTAGGGAGCTTTCATTGAGCAAAGGCGCCACTGTGACCCTTCGTAAACTTCTTCCAAGTTGAAACATTGTCCAAAAATCGTCGTGGAGGTGACCCGCGTTTTTCAATGCTTGTCACAGAGCCCACCAACGTGGGTGCTCAGGTCTCAGGTGGACACTGATCACTAGACTCAAGACGACTTGCAAACGTGATTTAAGAGAAGCATATTCACTTGCCTGTTGTCCTTGACGAGTAATAATCGCTTTGTGTTAGTGCCGCAATGAATAGATGAACCCAACAACGCATCTCGGACCTCGTCCCAACCGTTAGAAAGAAGCAACCCCTGTGTTTTGAGATAATGGTAACGATGGTCTTCTCTGTTTACCTCGTTTTCAATAAAACCGTTCTCAACGTCTCTTGATCAACGGTCGTTGATGAACTGTTCTCAACGGTCGTTGAGATCAGCGACCGTACATCTCATCATCCATTCCTTAACAGCCTGGAAGGAACAGTCGATTCTCGAATTCGTGTCATTCCTTCCCGCTTGGTGCATGTATAATAGCAGATAGTGTACAGCCACACTTGCGCGACGAAACGTGAAACCTACCGATCCTTTAGAGAGTGATATCCTGCCATAAAGTCCTCCCACTAAAGCCCTCGTTATTTTGTTTACGATGGCGCCTTAACGTTACAAATAGGACGAGCCTAAACTAGAATTCGGGAAGTAGTACCGTGAAGTTCAGGTAGCGGCCTTAATGAAGTTTTGGGCGGGCTGGCTGTTGACGGTGTTGCGCTGGCAAGAGGCGCGGTGGGCACCTGGACGCTGACCCCCGCGGTTGATGCCGCGGCCTCTAAGGGTAGTCGCGAACGGCTGGCGTTCCGGTCCGAAGTGACCTTTGTGCGACTCGGCACCAGGACGCTCACTTCCGAGGTTGTGTTCGCGGCCTCTAGGTGCCGTCGCGAACGGCTGGCGTTCCGGTCCGAAGTGATCTTTGTGCGACTCGGCACCAGGACGCTCACCTCCGAGGTTGGTGTCACAGTCTCTAGGTGTCGTCGCGAACGGCTGGCGCCCCGTTCCGCAGTGACCTTTGTGCTACTCTGGCCCCGACGTCTCGACGAAGAACGCTTCTTGCTGCCTGTCTTGGAGTGGCTGCGCGATTTGTAGCTCTGCTGACTCCCTGGGCTTGGAGGCGGAGGGCCTCCCCCTGGGGTCTCAATGGGCACCGGGTACGCTGGCTGCTCGGCCATTGACTTACAGGAGGACGCGAAGGATGGCAAACTTGCTTCGATTCTCGCGGTGAGTGCGCGCGCGCTTCACGAGGCAACAGATGGCAGTCAGCCTTCTTCGCCTACTTATTAAGCTGTTACGCATGCCCGCAGACGGAGATTGGTCAGCGCTCGTCAGTTGACTATTCAGTTAAATGTGTGTACTTTGAAACACAGCCCTGGGCAACCAGCGCGGTGTGATCGACCAGGCAAGACGAATCGCTGGAGAAACTGTTGCCCTAGACCAGGGCACCACCCTCTGAGAGCTGAATACTTCTACTTAATGAAGATTTCTACTACTGCTGCTGCTACTACTACTACTAGTAATCGACCAGACTTTGGTGAAAACCCCAGGGTGGAGTATGTTTCTGTGAACGAAAGTTTGCAATCCACCTGAATGCAGCCGTACGGCTAGTACTACTACTACTACTACCACTACTACTACTACTACTACTGCTATTAGTAGTAGTAGAGTACTGCAGCTACTGCTACTTAAAGGGACACTGAAGTGAATCTGTCAAGCTCCCGTTTTTGCTTGAACTGCGTAGACTGGCTCAACTTAACACACTTTTCATCGTTTATCCGGTTGACAAATCCGTAATTATTTTACAAAGCACAAAAGAATAAAAACTACCATGCGCGGTTTGCGGCGGCCGCACCAACTAGAGGCTGTGACGTTGGGAGGAGGGAGTACCGTGATTGGACGATGCCCAAGGTTAGCAATCAAACAAGTTTCGGTTTCGGTTTCGGTTTCTGTAAAAAACAACCAATGGCGTTGTTGGATGGGCATTCTCAATATCTCAGTAATCATCGTACCGCCCTTCTGCCATGTTATCGGCTGTAAAATGCATAAGATAAGCCTCCCAGGACGGCTTGGATTCGTAGCATTCACTATCCGAGGCCTGCAGTGCATGAATGCCCTCCGCGTCCCCGCAGATGCTGAAATGTCATGCGCTTTCCCCCTATATTTAGAGCTTGCCTGTATCGTAAAAAGCGTGTTCGCACCAGGTCAAGGGTCTGTTTATTCTGGCCTGTGCCCACTGCCCGCAAGCAGTCGGTGCTTATGGCAACAGCACGCCAACGAGAACTCGCTAGCGCGTCAGTGCCAGCCTGCGCGCGTTCTGTGAACTAGTTCGAGGAGCAATGAACGTTGCGACCCCCCAAAAAAAGGTGAACTCAGTATAGAAAACATCGGCGGAAAACGAAAGATTTAACTTATCGAAAAAAAAAGTACCCACGGAGATTCGAACTTGTGACTTGCAAAACATTTGCGCTGACATACCTAGCGCTCCAAACGACTCGGGCACAGGCCTTTTTTTTTCTCTCTTTATTGCCTGTCTTCGGTATACACAATAAGAACAAAAAAAAAGAATTACAAAGCGCAAAAAGACATCAGCACGTCACTTGCTAGTGCGCGCTTGTTAAAAAGGCCGAAGCCATGCCACACTTTCCAACACATTTAACCAGTCCGGTGGAGATGGTTGGGCTTTATACACTTCTAAGATCTCCCGCACACTCTGGCAGAACAACTCTCTGCTCGGTTTCACGTCTACATCATTATGACGAACTGCCATTCGAGCTTTCCATATACTATGCAGGGCCAGCAACATCAAAAGATCATACGGGATGCCGCCGTAGTTTTCAACGGCCAAGAACCTGATTCCATGGCTATCCAACGGGAAATCCTTTTTTAGTGTTCTCTGCAAAACGTCCCACAGGAAAACCCCGTCCCAACAGTCTATGAATGCGTGCTCTACTGTTTCTGGCTTTTTACAAACCAAGCAGTCAGGCCCCCAGGGAACAAACAAACCTTTTTCAATCATCCAAGTTTTAACAGGTAATACTCCCACGTGTAATTTAAAGAAAAAAGACTTTACACAAGGCGGGACAGTCATTTTTTTCACACGCTGACACACATCTTGTCCTGGCCCTGCACTGTATAGGGATCGGTACAAAGGAGTCGGCAAAGTGGTGTCAAGAAGGTCTCTATACAACTTTTTTCTGTGCACGGTAGCCAGATATTCGAAAGAAAACCGTGAGAATAAAAATCTTGCCGGAAGTACCACCTCACGTAGATGGCCATGAATGCCACCGTTTCCCTAAGTTTCCACAATATCTCACGTCTAGCAATTGCATTTCTTAGACGGAAAAGCGTTCATAGATGCGTAGTCGTGCTGCTGGCCGCTGTGCTTGTTTGCCCAGCGCAAAAAAGTGCTTCCCGCACCCTAGTTTTACGCTGTACGGTAAAAGTATCAGTTGATTTTATTTCCTTAGTACCAATATTGACTTCGCCGACTCTTCTCCCGGCTTCAAGAGGACTTATATTTTCCTACTGGCGTACCAGTCAGCGAAGCGTCGCATGTGAGCGTGTGCAGCGCTTGTGTGAAGAGACCTTGACTTGGAGCTAGATACAGTGTACAAACTAACCAAGTAAAGAAAGGCACATTCTTCCATTCACAAACGTGTCCTGGCTTCGTTTCAACCATGGTTTCAACTGAGCGAACGAATTGCGAGGACCCGTCGGCGGCCGGCGGACGAAACGCTGGGCCGACTGACTCTGTCTGAAGGCCTGGGAGCCGTGCAGTAGCGCAGCCAATTGCGAGCTCGGCTCCTCCCGACGTCACACGAAAACGCGACAGAAAATGGGCGAGCGTAAAGAGAGGAGGACAGCATTTTCGAATTAATTTTTCTACTAAATAAAATCGCGTAAACGAGCCCACAGTGGTCGAAACACGACCTGGAGACTCCGGACTACAATTTGCGCTAGTAATCCCGCAATGTTTACATATCACTTCAGTGCCCCCTTAAAATTTGATAAACAATGACAGCAAGAGAAAAAAATCTATACACTTCAGGTAACAAAAGAGTAAGCTACCTGGGAACACAGGAAGATTTGGTGGGCGTGATAAGTTCACGGAGGAGGGAAAGAAGGATCAGACTATTTGATGCCCCCGGTGGGAATTGAAGACATATTGAACCCGTCTCATTGTGGAAGCACTCATCCGGGCATCTTATGTAGTCTGGCTAAGGTTGCTTGCGGCGGATGAAAAAAGTACGATAATTCCGACCCCACTGCCGAGGCACTCAAATGGGGCGGTAAATTTTCCTCTGCTCTGAAAAGAGGCAACACTCAATATTGAACCCTTCCGTCTGACGACGACGATGATTGAACGCGAAGCTTTCTCGTGATGGATGCTTTGGTTGGCCAATCCCACAGTGCGATCCAAGCTACTCTAGAGGTACACCAGAGAGAGAGAGAAATTGAACTTTATTCAAGCATCCGGCGTGCAAAGGACACGATTCCCGGCCACGCAGGGCTCGGTCGCGTCCCCTCTATCTAATCAACCTAAGTCGCAAAAGTCCTAGGGCGTCGGGCTTAGACCCAGAGGCGGTTGGTCTCGGTGTCCGCTCGAGCTACTCGGAGCGCTTCCGGCCGCCACCGTCGGCCCCCGACCCCCACCTCCCGCATGGGAGGACGGAGTGCCGGGAGGGACGGGCGGGCGCGGGGCCCTTTCGCCTTTGCAGAGCCAGAGCCGCCTCGAGCTGCTGGATGGCCCTCCTCTGCTGTTGGGGCTCCGCAGAGCCCACGCATTCGCGCACGTCCGGTGGGTACGGGTCCTGTGGGTCCTGTCCATCCCCCCCACCGTCGCGCACTGCACAGTCACAGCCCCACATGATATGGGTCAGGGTCGACGTTTCGCGTTCACACACACTGCACCGAGCACTCTCGTAGAGGTCCGGACACACGTGGCGCGCAAGCGCCGGCGTCAGAACAGTCTCTGTCTGTAATTGCCTTTATTCCTTTATTAATTGCGTGTTCCCCATAATAAAAAAAACAAAAAAATCGGGGAACGAAACCCGCTCCAGCCAAGCTATGGCAGGTTAACAGCCAATAAAAAATAAATAAAAAGGAGCGATAGCCCAAAATTATTTTTTTTTTGTAGAAACCAATTTGTAGATGAGAAAAAAAAATGATGCTTAGCACCTAACCAAACTCTCCACGCTTACCCAAATCACAGGGAGGAAGCTAATAGCGAACTGAGCTTCACCGCCTCCGCCCGAGACAGGTCCCGGTGCGGGAGCGGAAAAGCACGCCTCTGGTCCCGATGCCAACGAAGCACCCCGCCGTAGTCGGTGAGGGGCTCCGCTTCTTCGTCGTCGTCGATGTCAGTTGTTTCACCGCAGTCCTCGAGGGATGACGACAGCGGACGGGCTGTCGCGACCCGGCACGTGGCGAGACCACGGGCCGCAGCGTCCGCCTCCTCGTTGCGGTTGAATAGTCCAAGTGCCAGCTCCCGGCCCGCGTGGGCCGGGAACCACTTGATGATCGTAGTCTTCGTGACCCCCTGCGCTGCCGCCCCCGTCGTCCGCCAGGACTCGAGGAGCCGCGCAGTGCCACCACACACCACGCCGCGAGAAAAGTTGCGGATGGCCGTCTTTGAGTCACTGAGCACCGTGCGCACACCCGGCAGGCCCAGGGCCAAGGCGATCGCCGCCTCCTCCGCCTGGCTCGCCGACCGGGCGCACACGCTGCCCGCCGTCAGTAGTTCACCGGTGGAGGCCCGCACGGCCACCGCCACGAACGTGCACGGTCGCCCATGGCACTTGGCCGCGTCCACAAACACCGCACCGTCGTCCTCGCTGTACTGGTGAGCCAGCGCGCGCGCGCGCGCGTGGCCCGTCTGCCGGCGTCCCTCTCTGGGTCCACGTTCCTCGGGAGCGGGTACACGATCAAACTTCTGGCGATCTCGTCCCGAAGGGGGACCAGCTCGTCCGCCTCCGAAACGCCGCCGGCAGCCGATGATGCCGTGGGCCCTCCACAGCCACCCGTGTCAGGAGGCTGCAGGCCCGCTCGTGCCAGGATACGGCGTCCCACTGCAGTGCTGCCCAGGCGCGCCAGTTGCGATGCTCGTTGCGCCTCGCTAATCTCCGACAGGGTGTTCTTCACCCCCAGAGACAGCAAGGCCGAAGTCTTCGTGCCGTTCGGGAGCCCCAAGGCCCCCGTGTAGGCCTTGCGGATGGCCGCGTCGATGCGCTGCCTCTCCCCCTCGGTCCAGCGGTGAAAGGCTCCCGCGTACGCCGCGTGGCTGACCACGAAGGCCTGCAGCAGCCGCAGGAGACTCGCCTCCCGCATGCCTCGCGAGCGGGAAGACACCCGCTTCACCAGGCGCGTCGCGATGCCCATCTTCGTCACGATGTGCTTGACCGCCGTGCCGTTGGTCCGGTGCGCGTCCACGAACATGCCCAGGACCCGAAGGCCCGAGACGTGCGGGATTGGCGCCCCGTCGCCGGCACGAACCACGATGGTGCGTTCCGCCTCCTCGGCGGCCCGCTTCCTCCACCGACCGGGCGGGGGCAGGATCAGGAGCTGCGACTTCTGCGGCGAACACCGAAGGCCCGTGCCCGAGAGCGCGGCCTCCACGGCGTCCACCGCCGACTGCAGCCCGGCCTCGACGTCGCCGTCGCTGCCGCCCGTTGCCCAGATAGTCTCGTCGTCCGCGTAGATGCAGTACTTGATGGCCGGCCCGAGCTCCTCCAGTCGCCGCGCCACCACGATCATGACGAGATTGAAGAGAAGCGGCGAGATCACCGAGCCTTGCGGGGTCCCCACGCTGCCCAGCTCGCGCTCCTCCAGCTTCGCTCCGCCGACCTCCAGCCGCGCCATGCGCCGGGACAGGAACGAACGGATGTACTCGTAGGAACGGCGCCCCAGACCGAGGCGCGACGCCTGAGCCAGGATCGCAGAGTGCCGCACCTTGTCGAAGGCGCTCTGCAGGTCCACGCCCAGAATCGCACGATTGTCCTTCTTCGGGAGTCCACCGGGGGGCTCCAGGACCTCCCGCTGTAGCAGTAACATGGCGTCCTGGGTGCCACGCTTCGCGCGGAAGCCCAGCATCGCGTCCTGGTACAACTCCTCTTGCTCCAGGTACCTCTGCCACCGGGTGTTTAGGACGTGCTCCAACACCTTGCCCACGCACGACGTGAGCGAGATGGGGCGCAGGTTCTCGATGCCCGGCGGCTTGTTCGGCTTCGGTAGCAGGATGGTCGTGGCCGTCTTCCACTGGCCCGGGAGACGGCCGCTGCGCCAGCACTCGTTGAAGTACCGGGTCAGCAACGAGATGGCCGCATCACTCAGGTTCCGCAGCGCCTTGTTGGTCGCCCTGTCGGGGCCGGCGGCCGATCGACAGTTCAGGGACTGCGTCGCCTGCCTCACTTCCCACTCCTCGATGTCTCGGTCGAGGGCGCGGTTCGGCGGGCCCGCGTATTCCGGGTGGTCTTCGTGCGGGGTCGAAGGGAGGTAGCGCTCGTTCAGGCGCTTGTGCATCTCTTCTTCACCCAGCTGCTTGGTCGCCGTGTGTAAGATCTGCGCCATGCGGTTGCGCTGATATTCCTTGCCCTTGCTCTCGTTCATTAAGTGGCGCAACAGCTTCCACGTGCCTCCGCGGTGGAGCTGTCCGTCGGCCTCGCTGCACAGCGCGAACCACTGCTGCGCGCTCAGTTGACGGCTGTAACGCTCGATCTCGCGACCGAGAGCCGCCACCCGCTTGCGCAGCGTGCGGTTGTGGCGCTGGAGCTTCCAGCGGCGCTGCAGCGAACGACTGGCCTCCAGCAGGTGCGCGAGGCGAGGGTCCATGCTCTACGTGTCGTTCGACGTCTCGATCTCGGTCGTCGCGCCCTCAGTCGCGGCCACCAAGTCAGCCGTCCACTTCTCCATGTCTTCGACTTCGCCCAGCTCCGCGTCCCGGAACTTGTGCCAGTCGGTCAGTCGATGCTTGATGTTCGTGCCGGCGCCGCCGCCGTAGCCACTGCCCTCGCGGGGATGGCTCAGCGGCACCGTCACCTCCACGATGTAGTGGTCGCTGCCCAGGTTGTGGCCCGTGTTCCGCCACCGCGCCACGCCGCCGTCAGGCAGGAGCGCGAAGGCGAGGTCCGGGTTGGTGTCCCGAGCAGTCGACGTCCCTATGCGCGTCGGGTGCGCCGGGTTCGTCAGTAGCGTGAAGTCGGCCTCGCTCGCGTCGTCCAGCAGGCATTTGCCCTTGGCCGTCGTGCGCGTGTAGCCCAACTCCATGTGCTGCGCGTTGAAGTCGCTGCAGACGATCGCCGCGGCGTCTCCTCCTCCCACTCCGTCTCTCCCGGACTGGTGGACCACGTCTCTGATCTTGTGCAGCAGCGTCTTGAACTTCTGCTTGCCGTCCTGCGGGTTGCTGTAGACGTTCGCGACGAAGACCATGGTCGTCGTCGTCTTCCTCCCTTTAGAGTTCTTGTCTCGACCTCTGCTCTTCCTGCCGGCTAGCACCAGCTCGGTGACGCAGAGCTCGATGGCGGTGTCCTTGTTGCCCAGGAACTTCTCGTGCTTGATACAGGCGATGCCCTTGCGGACGAACGTGCACACGCCCTGCGCCGCCCCCTTCCCGCATGCGCGGGCGCTCGGTGGGCTGGCGTGCGCACGGTAGCCGGGCAAAGTCATCACCTTCGCGTCTTCAGAAACACTCGGGTAATAAACTTTAGTTAGATTTATTTCTTGTACATCGGGCTCTTTTCCATTGTGCGGTCTTCGAGATCCTTCTTTGTGTATCACTGATCTAGTGCAAGCGAACTGCAGGGCCCGCCTGTACGCCTTCGCTATTCGGAATTCCTATGTTCAGCCACAGGTAGCAGCTCTCACCGGTGCACTACCGCCATCACCTGGCCATAACGCAAGGATCTGCCGCGTCCTTCGCTCGGAAGCCTGGAGGGAAGTCCGATTTCTTCGATGCTGCCTGGATGTAGCGCACTCGCTGGCTGTTCCGAACAAGGGGTGCGTTAGCATGTGCCTGCGTAGACATTTTAATGGATAAACATCCCCCTCGCGAGGGGCACGATCAAATGCAGAGCATTTCCGCGGGGGGCGCGCCTGCAAGTCGTATGGATTACGTATTGGTTGTTGTTGTAATTGTTGTCTTCCAGCGTAGACATTGTCGATGAAGTCGCTGGTGAAACGTGAAACGTGCCGTGAACCCCCTGCCGCGGCTATGACGCAACGTAGAGCGGCTATGATGCAACGTGGCGCAGCTATGACGCAACACAATCCAACACAATCCACTTTAATCCAATCCAATCCAAACCAATCCAAGCCAAGCCAAGCCAATCCAATCGAATCCAATCCAATGCCCCTCGCGAGAGAGTGTTACAGCGCCAAAATCGCGCCACCACACGAACGCGTGATGTTGACGTCACGATCACGCCACAGATGTTAGCGACCGGAGCACGCGCGAACGACATATGTGGTTTAAGCGCGAACCGACCGCGGTGAGAGAGCGCGATGCGAGCGCCCCCACCTGTTCTTGCGCGCGAACCGGCTGTTGATCAGCGCGAACCCAACGCGGCGAGAGAGGGTGTTGCGCACGCCCCCCACCAGTTGTGCGCCCGAACCGAACGCGGCGAGAGAGGGCGTTGCGAGCGGAGAGAAGGCGAGGAGGACGTGGGGGAGAGGGCGCACCTGTGGCCGACGGTTGAATGAGTCAAGTATATAAAGGCACAACCACATGCGACGTTTTGGTCGCGTTTGGGGACCGTCCGCGGCGACGCGCGTTCATCGCGCGCCACCAAATACACAGCAGCGCGCTCGGAGCGCCGGTGTCTGCGGATCCCAGATTTTCGGTCCGTTTTCGGCGTCTGCGCCGGATAATGCTATCCTCAATTTCCGGTCCCCCTCCGCACGCAACATGGCGGCTCTTTATTTGGCGGATCTTTAGCACTTTATTTAATAGAACATCAATTTAACGTGTTTTGTTTGTTGAAGTTTTGATTATTCTTCAGTTTATTAGGAATGACTTAAACAGAACGATGCTGCCTTTACCAAAGTAAGTCTGGCAACTTGGATCGGAGAAGCGCTCTTCGCGCGTCTCTTGTGGTTGCTCGCCCTCTCCAACGCCAGTTCCGCGTCGGCGCCAGGCGCCGCAGACGGCCGCAAGATGCGACCAAAACGTTGCATGTGGTTTCGCCTTAAGGCGTGTTCGTAACCTTCCATTCTGTTTCGGCTTTGTGGTGCAGTGGGTAGAGTACCATGTACCTTGCGTTCCGCCCGCGGAGTCGTTGGTTCGAAACCTGGCAACGGTAAGTATTATTTTTTTATATAGTGTAGGGGGAGCGATGCGGACTACGGACACCAACGCGGGTGACATCGTGAGTTACTGAAATGCTCTGCATTTAAAAGCAGGCGTCCAGACTCCTGAACAGTGATCTTCGCGTGGCTTCCCAGGTGACCGAGTTTGTCTGGAGAACCATACTCTCAGGCCTTCCAAAGAAGAGAGGAACTGACACCCACAACCAGAAGGTTCACCTGCTGGGTATACCATGTCTACCAGAGCACGTCGAGAAGACCCTAAGTCGAGGGTCCAAGTATGCGACGCAACCACTGCTTGAAAAAGCTGAATTACTGGCCTTGGTGAGACACACAGCAGCAAGGGCGAACGCCGAGGAACAGGAACGCTGTATTCTGGACGGAACTAGCGTTCCACCCTCGACGACTACTGGGCGAGACAGGCGCACCGTTGAAATGGTACCGGTCCTACGGGACTTGAATGCCAGGTTATTGCTGTCCGACAAAGAGGGTGGCTTTGTGGTAGCAGCGGCCAAGGACTACGAAGCAAGAGCGGAAGCGGTGATGGCTGGCAATTTCCACCCTGTGGAAAGGTGCAACCCACGGAAGAGAAGGAATGAGGCTGCGGAAACGTTTGATGACTGGGGGTTGACAGCGTTGGCCTCTTCCGTCCGGAAACGGATGGAGGTAAGCCTTCAGGTCTTCTTCTCCGCCAAAACCCACAAAGAGGGGTGTTCGGGCAATCGTTTCCGAGATAGGCACGTGGCAACGTGACCTGGGTCGGTTCCTGCAAGTGTCCCTTTCCAAGCTCACCATCGATGACCCGTTTCTCGTGCGTAGCTCGGAAGTTGTTTCCACGTTCCTGGAGGCGCAGCCTTCAGAATACTTGAGCGCCTTTTCGGTAGACATCAAGGACTTTTACTACAGCATGCCTCGTGATCGACTGCTCGATGCTGTCACTGACGCCATAGACAATTTCGGCAATGTGAGGTTCCAGACTGAGTGCGGCAGCAGCGTGGACAAGTACCTGGACACCTTGGTGTTCTACCTCGACTCCACGTTCGTGGACTACAATGATCAACTGTACCTGCAAAAGACCGGCGTCTGCATTGGCTCCTCCTTGGCACCGGTCCTCAGTGATCTGCTCCTCGCCGCGTTTGATACTTCAGGCATCTCTACGTGACTTGGGTGTGGTGCAAGTCTTCCGCTACGTGGGCGAGTTCCTTGTCCTTTTTGAGGCTACGCCGGATACTACGTCCGAGTGCGTGGATGCTCATTTTAGTGTGTTTGTGTCCGCCCTCAAACCCCTGGAGCTCACCAAGGAGGTTCCCGAAGAAGGCTCTATGCGTTTTCTTGACCTACTGCTGTCGTGCCAATTTCGTCACATATGCTGGAGGTACGCCTCAAGAAGCAAAAAAGGGGTACTGCCATATTCCTCGGCCCCTTCCAAACTTACGAAGCGTGGAATCGCCCACTCCGCACTGTTGAACGCTTTGGTTCGGTCGTGTCCTCACGGAATGTAGTGCAGCCTGGACAGGCTACAGGCTGCGGTCGGCAGGGTATACCCACAGGCCTTGGTCCTTGGAATTGCTGAAGCGCTCCTGAAGAAAGTCCGCTCGACCCCCGAGACCCAAGAAGAGAAGCGGAAAAAGCCCCTAAGCGTCATACCGTACATCCACAAGGTATCCCACCGGATCAAAAAGGTCGCTGAAAAAGCAGGTGTGCGGACCGTGTTCTCGGCCCAGAAAAAACTTGGAAGTTTGTGTGCAAAGGTGAACTCGCCTGGGCGCACAAGTGTGCGATGCATGACAAAGCACGCGAAGCGCTTCGTGGCTTGCCGCGACAGTGTCGTGTATGAGCTGCCCCTCGCATGTGGTGTGTGTATGCGTGGCAGACCGGGCGTTGCCTGAACGAGCGCCTAAGGGAGCATGCGTACTCTCCTAAAACCGGCACAGGAAGCAACTTGGCAACGCACTGCAAGGCATGTAAGTGCTCCCCGCGTTTGGAAGACAGTAAGGTACTCAGGAGGTTTCACGACACACGCGCACGCGAAATCTACGAGGCATGGGAGATCGCCCAGCGTGAAGATTGCGTGAGCACCCCTTCCGCAGCTCTGTATCAGAAAGAACTTGTGTACTGAACATGTAATTTCGAGTTATCTTTGCATAGCAGATGCGCCTGTAGTTTGTTTGAGTTTCTTTTTCTTTTTCAGGCGCGGGTGTGACGTCATTGTATTTTTCCTTTATATTTCCGCAAGAAATAAAATATTGCTCAGTTGATAGTCAGCGCTCGTTTCTGTGTCTTCTTCTGTCGCTGTCCTCGTTTAAAGCGCTGTTTCAGAGTTTAACCATGATATTACAGTGTGGACAGGCAAGGGTTCGGTAGGCGAGATGCAGGACCGTCTCCAGCCGGCCGCTGATGCTGTGAGCGACTACGCCAGGAGGTGCGGGTCATCCTGCTCACCATACAAGTCCGAACTTCTTATGGTCGGAAAGAAAAACAGAAAAAATCGAAAATCCGGGTATCCAGATCACCCTGTACGGACATAATATCCTGCCGTCACCTCCCATCAAGGACTTTTGAAGAGGACTGTTCAAACAACATTGTTAATCGGTTCAGTCACACAACGGGATAAATTATCCACATTCTCTGAAGAATAACCACCAAAGTGTGGGGAATGAATGAAGCTAACACCCCTCATCTGGTACAAGTTTTTGTGATCTCACGCCCTACCTACACCACTCCCTATGCTATAATAAACAAGGGCGACTTGGCCAGGATTGACACCATGATGCGGAAAGCCTATAAGCATGCTCTAAGGTTCTCTATTAGTACCTCGAACGACAGGCTTCTGAAATTGAGCCTACATAACACGGCCGCCGAATTAGTCGAGGCCAACCTCGCCAGCCAGTGTCTGCGACTAAGCACGACACCCTGCGGGAGGAGTTTCCTCACCAGACTGGGAATGGCAACCGACTGAAGAAAGATCCCAGCAACTACGCGACGTACCTCCAAAAATAAGGATAAAAATTGACGTTGCCTACCCCGTAAGATGGAGCCAACTCACCACGCAGGGAGAAGAGAATCAAGAGCGCGCACTCTCGACAAACGACACAGGGACCGAGACCGCAAGGTTTACACCGACGCCGCCGACTATGCCAAAAGGGGAGAGAGACACAGAGAGATCAAACTTTATTTAAAGCGGCCCATGTCCGGGCTGCCGAAAATGTGGTTCTGGTGGGCCTGGAAGACGTTCAGGTGGCAATTCCGCAGGTGTCAGGGCCCCGCACGTGGGCAATGTGCCGGGCGAGGCGAGGTCAAAGGATGGGGCGAAGATCAAGCGGAGGAGCGGCCCAGTTTTCCCATGAGTACGGAATGTGGGATGGTAAAAGGTGTGGATGAAGAAAGTGAGGTGATCGCCTGGCGCGAGGACAAGTCCGGTAGGTGTGTTTAAAGGGGAGCCATGACCGTCGTGGTTACTTCAATGGCAAAGCACCTCCCTAGCCTCCCCTTGCCCTTCACACCACTACGCAGGCCGAGGGAGCGGCCACTGCTCTGGCCATCTCCCAGAAAAATGTGGATACCGTTATTACGGACACGCAACAGGCTTGCCGAAACTCCTTTCGTGGTAGAATTTCCAAGACGGCTCTGGATATCCCGCTGCAAAATCCACACAGAAGAAAAGTGAAGATTGACACGAGCCCAATCAACCCTTGTTGGGAATGGGCATCCCAGCGCCGGCACCAAGGTTGGGACTGGGCCCATCCCACCGCTGCCACCACTGTTGGGACTGGCCATCTGAGCGTAGCCACCGGTGTAGCGGCGTTGCCTTGCTCCGTCCGCTATCGACGCGGCTTAGAGCAGAGCGATGAAGTTTTCGAGCCGACGAAAAGTTGAACTGACATTTATATACAGTATGTACCATGATAAGCAAACGTTACATGACTCGCAAAAAGGCGACAGTATCTCTCCACTCGGTGCTTCCGAAAAGTGCCGCCGGAGAATGCCGACGATACGTGATCCGGGCGGGTTTCTATACCCCCGGAATTTCATTGTGGCCCCTAGAAGTTTGAATCGCTCCATTAAGGACTCTCGCTGGCTGAAGTTTGAAATCCAACGAATGGTAGCGAAGCGGTGAGTCAGCCGAGCCGCCTCGATGGGGAAAGGGAGGGCGACGCCCACGCCGTCTCCGCGAGGCGAGTAGCGACATGCCCATTGCTGGTCGTTAACCCGATGCAGGATTCGGACGAGCCGCCGCGACGCAAACGGAGAGGCGACTCTGCGGCGGGACAAGTCTGGGCAAGTCGGCCGCGGGCGGTTTAGTCTGGTTTGGACGAGGCGTGAATCGGCCCCGCTGTCGGCGCGTCACCCCGTGCAACGCATTTGGGCCAGGCGCTCTCGCACAACACACTCCAGGGCAACACGACCGCCCACAACATCGTCGGAGATCTATTCCGCCACGCGATACGAGGGTCTTGGTTAGAAACTTCGTAACCTTTGGTTACGTATCAAGAGATAGCGGAATACTATAAGTACTAAAGAATGATCTATCCTCCTGCTCACGAATCTCTAACCAAAGGGCAGGAACACTGCTTCCTGCTCCTCCAAACACCTTTCTTCATTCGACCAAACTCCACTTTCTTCATCCAACGCAGTAAATTTTGCGCTGCCCCGGGCACCCTGTACCATATGGCGTGGGAGTGTTTGCAAACCCCAAAATTCAAAGAATCGCGCACCCTTCCCGTGAGCAGGGGGAGAAGGAGCTGTCCAGCTCAAGTCTCGATTCCCAGCTTAGGCTGGTGGAAAGGGCCGTGGCGGCAGGGGTCTCCGATGGAGTACTGGACTGAGGACCCCACACCGCATTACGATGCTCTTAATGAAGTTTATTCTCTCTCTCTCTCTCTCTCTCATTAAAGCCATTCTTTCTTTCTAACCGGTATGTTAGCAGCTATAAAAGATAAACAGAGAGATATCGCTTAAACGCCGCCAGGCACGCTTGACAGTCGGAGGTTGACGCCAACGCCGGACTATTTCGACTTCTAGCACTGCTAGTGGTTTTGTGTTAAAGTTAAAGAGCCGTTCAAATTAGGGGTATATAAAAAGTATAGCATACCAACCAATCTATTTACAATGCAAAATTTTGTTGCGTCATTGTGCGAAAATAAGGTGGTGTGCGCGCGCACGTGCACGTAGACATTTGATGGATCCAAAATAAGATGGCGGGCGCGCAGGATCTCCTGCCAGCCAAAGAGACTGCCTGCTTGCCAATAAACTGCCTGCCCGCCCTGCCTGCCTGCCAGGACGAATATTCCTGCAAGGATGCCTGATCTGTGGATGAGGGGCGACCCGTCACGAGACACCCTGGGGGAGGAGGAGGGGCGCAGACACAAATTTACGCACCACGGCGACACTCGATGGTACCAAAAAACGATTGTGGACGGACGGGTCGTCTGCTTAGTAGCCGTAGGACGGGAAAACAGGCAGCCTCCAGGCCGGCTGCCTATTGCCCCGTCCGTTTGGCGAGGATGCACCGAGGGTAGGCGTCGGAGGCACCTTTGCCAGGAGGCTGCATGTTTGCCTTCCAAAAAAACTGTGGCGAAAATGCAATATTTGGTACCATGTGCGGCCCGTCACTGGTCGGCGAAGGGAGTGGATCACAGGGCGGCAGAGCGGCAGCTACGTAGAGCCATGTGTTAGAGCGCATCCCTTAAGCGGCCGCTCCTGTGGTTCCGCGTAGTCCCTGTCTGCCTCGCTGTAACCGAGAGAACGAAGACGCCACCGAATATGGAGCGAGCAGGAAAGCGGAGGATGAAAGTATGATGAAAGTGTGAGGAGGAGGGCGGACTTCCGAGATTAAGGTTCGCTGGGACACTTAACGCTGCGTATTTGTATGAATGTGAAAGCTTACTCTTTGTGGCCGCAAGTTTATTTTTAGTAATCTAGTTTGGTTCATTTTTATAATTTTATTTTATTTTATTTTTGGCTCATAACAGTGCAATATTATGTACACCGCAGTTGTTTTCTTGAGCAAACGAAAAAAAATTCGCGGGTGATTACGATACTCGCTAATGCGGAATTTGAGTGCAGTGTGAACTGTAGTCTCCTCGGCGACACCGCATATCGCTGCTGTGTCTCATGAAGTGATGGCGTCATCACCACATGCACGACGGCACGCGGTATCCTATGCCATTATCTCATAAGTCATCGCCGCTGTGGAGCATGTCTTGCGCGCAAGACATGCCCACAGCGGCGATGACTTATGAGATAACGCAGCAGCTATGCGCTGTCGCCGAGGAGACTACAGTTCACACTGCGCTCAAATTACGCATTAGCGAGTATCGTAATCACCCGCGAATTTTTTTTTTTCGTTTGCTCAAGAAAACAACTGCGGTGTACATAATATTGCATTGTTATGAGCCAAAAATAAAATAAAATAAAATTATAAAAATGAACCAAACTAGATTACTAAAAATAAACTTGCGGCCACAAAGAGTAAGCTTTCACATTCATACAAATACAGCGTGAAGTGTCCCAGCGAACCTCTTATTTCGCTTCAGTAAATGTTGTAATCGTGGACCTACATTAGAAAATATTTTGCAGTAGATTGTACAGTTAGAGGGACAGTGCAGCACTTTCGATAGACGCTTTCACTCTTTTCTTCGCACCTGGAAGCACTGCGAAAGCAATAGCTATTGACAGCATAGAGCAGCAGTGCGTGATTTGCTCGCCGCAGCAGATACACCTTCCGTTTCTGCTTTGCTTTTGTGACTTTCTTTTTCAAGTGCCTATCAAATTACTTTTTTGCTGCAACTCAAAGAAAGCCGGAGAATAGCCGCTACACCGCTTTAATGACAACATTCCGGCGGTAGAAGAATGCCAAGACTGGGAAAGAGAGAAAAATATTTTAATAAGCAAGTTTCTAAGTTATCCGATGCGGACAGAGTAGTAATTTTTCGCTGAGGCACTTTCGACCCCCTGATTTTAAGTACTGGATATGTTGGTTGACTACTTTCTGCAAGCATTCAAGATTTAGAAAAAAGTTGAAAAGCGTGTTGCAGGGTCGCTTTAATTTGGCCAAGACAAAACATTTCCACAAAGAAACCTACATTATGGCTTTGTTTTTATACCGACCTGACAGGGAAATTAACAGAAAAAAAACACGCCTGTGTTTTTTTCTCTGAACCCCTTTGAACCGGTTCGAACTGGAACGGTTACCCGCCGCGGTGGCTCAGTGGTTAAGGCGTTGTACTGCTGAGCACGAGGTCGCGGGTTCGATTCCCGGCCGCGGCGGCCGCTTTTCTGATGGAGGCGACAAGCAAAAACGCCCGTGTGTACGAGATTTCGGCGCACGTTAAAGATCCACTGGAGGTCAAAATTAATCCGGAGCCCTCCACTACGGCACGCCTCATCGCCTGCGTTGCGTCGGCGCGTTAAACACTACAATCAATCAATCGAACTGGAACGGAATGGTGCTCCAGGACCGAACCCACAGGGCTTGAACCAAAAGCGAACCCGAAAAAATTCCGGTTCGACACCCTGGCTGTAACACGTACACGCCAGAAGTGGACCGCCATCCAGCAGTGTATGAACACATGTTCAATGGTTTCGGGTTGCTTACATATTATGCAATCTGTGCCCCACAGTACCTCTAAACCCCTGCTGTGTAGCCACGTTTTATCTGTAACTGTCCCGCTATGCAGCTCAAAAAAGAACGACTTTTCCCCCACTGGAACTGGCATTCTTCTGAGTGACCATGCGGCACGCGTGCGATCCCGGCTGGGTGCAAGGCACGGAGCAACAGTATATAGGAGGCGAAACGGCCCATCGTGATGAGCGTGGGCGAGCGACCAAGGCGGACTGCAAAGCTTCGTCGCTGCACAGTGTTGCCATCTTTTTTTGAAGCGTGCCGCTAAGTTAAGGTAAAGAAGTCGCTAAATAGTCGCTAAATTTTACAAAAAAGTCGCTGAAATAATCGCTAAATTTCGAAAGCCTAATAAACCAATTTAAATAGGTTTTTCCAGTTAAACTTAACTGAAATAGTTCAAGAAGTTGAATGTACAGTGAAAACAAATTTATTTGCTTCTTTGAGCTGCAAAGGTAAGAACAACAAAAAATTACGCCCACCTCCCCTCTCGGGAACCCTGGTGTGATGCGACGCTGAGGGAGGTTCAAGCGCAAGCGGAGAGCAACCGTCGACCGAAAGGCCGCCGGAGAGCGGCACACCGGCTATATGCGCAGCGCGCCCGAAGGAGAGGAGACCGCGGAGAGAGAGGGTACTGCACATGCGCAGCACCGCGCGCAGCGCCACCCACCGGCGGAGTGAGAGCGCGCTGGGCCGCACACCCGCAGATGTTGAGAGAGAGTGTTCGCTCTCACCTGGGCACGCGCCGGCGCCAGTGCGTCTGCCGCGGCTATGACGCAACACAATCCAACACAATCCACTTTTATCCAATCCAATCCAAGCCAAGCCAATCCAATCGAATCCAATCCAAAGCCCCTCGCTAGAGTGTTCGCTATCGGAGAGGAGAGGGGGTGAGCGGAGGAGAGTGCGGACGCCGACGACGACGGACGCACGCAGGAAGGTCAGGGCCGCCGACAAGAGATGCTCTCAGCGTCGCATCTAAAAACCGGTGCGTCTAGTAAACTTTTACAGTGAAAAAAAAAAGACTGATTTGCCGTTAAGCTTAAACCAGTGCACCAGAACACGCGCACACACGCTGCACACTTATGTAGAGTCTAGTAGAAAAGCTCTTCCTCGATGGTGGTAATGGCGGTCGAGTCCGAATCTACTAACGTTGGCGGTTCGTTGGCAGCAGTGTAGGCGTCGGCAGTGCTGATCAGACGCTACATGCTTCTCTGTTGAGGTATGGGGATGGGGGAAGAAAAGGCTCAAGAAGGAGCTGGGCAGGAAAGAAAAAGAAAAAGAAACTGTCGTGGACTTGGCGCGATAACGGACGATGTCTATCACGCCATTCATTCCTCCATTTCAGAGACGGCTCGTCTGCCTTGCTAAAATGATTCTGATCAGGCTCCCTCGTTCCGCTTTCTTTTTCTATTTCTGTCTTCAACCTATGTACTAAATTCTTTATTCGACTGCGCTTTTTTGCCTATCTGGTTCCTTTTAATGAAAAAAAAATCTTCTTGGACAATCCCCCTGAGTGGGTATGCGCCACTTCATGGGCCGCCCCCACCACCACCAACGGACTTTCACAAATTTGATTTTTGGTCTGAGCTTGGGCCACGTAATTTACGATTTTGAAATAAGACCGTGTCACCCAAATAAGAGAACAGACTCCTTAGAGCTTGGCGCGGCTTCGATGATTTGGCGTCGCTCTAAGGCGAAATAGATAACTATTTGTGTATGCACAGTTCAGCCGCTGTATAGCGACGATATAACATTTCCAGATTAAGTCGAGAATCCTGAGACAGCTCGCCTTAGGTGACCCTGTAATGCATGTATGTCCAAACTTGGCAACCGTAAAGTCTGTGGCAAATCTTCGGAGATGTCTCTAACTAAGAGGGTGACCCAATGGTATCCTGGATACACAAGAGTATGCGCACTTAAAATTAAAATGGAACTGATCACTTTGTGTTTCCCACCAATGTGAAGTGGTCGTCACAACCGTGAGGGCTTTACAGAAGTTTAAAGTATTAACTCTATGTTTAAAGGAGCACTGACACGAAGATTTTATGTTACAATTTTATTGCTTTTATCGATGCTTAATGGCCTGGCGAACCTGAAACAGCACTTCAAATACTTCAGCGCGCGATAGTTATTTATATTGAACGGCCTGAAAATCGTTTGTTTCAAATTCCCGCGCTTTCGTTCCGAACGGCGCATATGACAGAATCCCTGACTGACCTCACCGCTTTGTGCGGACATCACCGGCGCCCGCTTGAGAGGGTGTTGCACCCGCTCGCCGCTCGTGGGGCCGCGCGCGTGAAGTGACGTAACGAGTTTTTGACGAGCGCTTCCGCGTCACTTCTTTTGGCTTTCCCGGGATGATGTCACGCTGATGTCCATTCGCTGAGTGCCGCTCCGCGCGCTGCTCCGTCGGCGCAATAAATGAGATCCAATTAAACTATGTTCTTCGCGTCGCAGGCCGCTCATATTTCAGCCAGGGTATTCTGTTGAGTGAAGGAAGCGAACTGTGCAATAATATTAACGCCGAAAATTGGTGTCAGTGCTCCTTTAAAACCGAGGTGTTCACGATAGCGCTAAAGCCGTTCAAAATACTAAGATTACGGTTGAATACGGAAGTCACTAAAATTTCACTGAACTCTTGGGCGATTCCGCTAAAAAAGTCGCTGTCCGCTAAATTTGAAAAATCTGTCGCTAAATAGATGAAAAGTCGCTAAATTTAGCGACAAAATCGCTAAATTGGCAACACTGTCGCTGCAACGATGAAGGAGAGGGTAGCGGCACCTGATGGACGAAACGATAGCGGCCGCACTTCTTCCGGTGGCTGTGCAGTGCGATGCCAAAAGTGGCAGCCCCGCAGTTTAACGTATGCCGCTAGCTTAACGTATGCCGCTAAGATGCCGCTAGCTTAACGTATGGCGAGCGCTTGTGACATTATCTGGCCGCGTTAGGAAGCCTCGTTTCCCCTCCTATATTCTTCTTGCTCCGTGGTGCAAGGGTTGTTGTGCCATCCGCAACGGGTTTCTAGGTTTTTTTAACACGAAAGTGTTTTATGCCGGGGTCCACCAAGATCTGCCTGACGTCATATCCGTCCCGGAAATGACATCGCCAAAAAAAAATGTGACTAACACGGCTGCGCCGGATATCGAACCACGAACTCTTTCGCCGCAACGGGAGGTACAAAAGGCGCTCCCAACTGCGCTACGAACGGACGAGTAGACAAGACGACAAACGCTCCCTATATCTTTCTCTTCAGGTGGTGGTGCGGTCTAGGAGAGGCGGAGCGAAGTAGTGCATCATGACGCGAATAAGCGGCGACAGCTGGCGCCACGCTGCCAGCGCCCGCGTGTATGGGGCACGCGCAGCGTAACCTGCGAAGAAGCCTGTAAGGCAACGACCGCGGAGTAAGATCGACGCCGACTTGCGAATGTCGCGGTTGTTGCACCGTCCGCTGCTCCTTTCGCTGCATCGGACCGTGTCTTCACCAAACGATTCATGAACAACCCGCTTAGTTTCGTTCGCGCGGACGGTTTGCGAGCTCCTCTGGTTTCAGTCGATTTACACGATGCTCCGGCGCGTGTAATCCAGTGTGTAAAATTGATGCGTATAACGATGCCACACCGACGAAATATGCGATGTGCAAGTTTATATCGATGCGCAATAAACATTCAACTGCTTGACCGGTTCCTGTGGAAGAGGGATCAACCACATTTCTTTTTATTATTCTCTTCCCACGTCTCCTACGGCTCGCCAGGTTAGCCCAGCGCGCCGTTGCCTCTCTAAAAGACCGAAACAAGAATCAATTGCGGCTTTCGCTCGCTCACCACGCCCTCGCTTGCCGCTGCCAGCAGCAAACGAGGTTGTTGTATCAATGTTGTATCCCCTCATTATCTCTATCTGCCATCATGATTTTACCAAGCATCATTTTTGTGCATTGTGCAGGGTGCTGAAAGTGCTTCTCCATGCACACAGTTACTTTCATACGGCTGACCGTGCGGGACGTTCGACTGCAAACAGGAGCAACGGTTCTTCCAATTCCGACCCAAATAGGAGCCGAGCTCGGGTTCGCATTGTGAGAGTTTCTCATCCGAGGAAGGGGTGCGAGTTCCACAGCGTCAGATTCTGATGTTGAAACAGTGGGGTTGTCGTCCCGGAAGCGTGCACAGGAAACTGAAAATATCTGTAAGAAAGGCGATATCCAACCCACACTCTTTCCTTTTGATGCATTACGTTCCGGACGCTATCATAGTCAAATAAATCGCTATGCTCCTTCCCCGATATTTCAGGAACCAAGCCAACACTGGGGATGCGAAACGGCAAGAAACACCCGACAGTGAAAGGTTTAATATCAATTTACACTCGAAAATTTTCTTTTACATTTTCATTTTTAAATTACGTATTTATTTTATTTATTTATTTTTTAGGTGTGTGAGTGTGCATGCCAATACAACCTTTCTCGGCGATTTCAGTTCAACAAGGGGTCATCTGTTGCATTGATATGTTGCATTGACTATCCTGCACCCGTCCTGTGTCCTCTTTTCCTTGTTCCGTCCGAATGCGCAGTTTTAAAGGAGCACTGACGCCAATTTTCAGCGTTAATATTGGGTCTCCTCGATTTACCAGTCCTGGACGGTCCGGAGGCAGTCTGAGGTCTGCCCTCGGACCGGAAGTCCTATAGGAATACTTGGGAAAATCGAGCGCCGGATTGCATCTCGGACAGTCCGCGGACGATCCGGGACTGATAATCGAGGAGGCCCATTATTGCACAGTTCGCTTCCTTCACTCAACAGAATACCCTGGCAGAAATATGAGCGGCCTGCGACGCGACGAACATAGTTCAATTGGATCTCATTTATCGCACCGACGGAGCAGCGCGCGGAGCGGCACTCAGCAATGGACATCAGCGTGACATCATCCAGGGACAGCCAAAAGAAGTGATGCGGCAGCGCTCGTCAAAAGCTCGTGACGTCACTTCACGCACGCGGCCCCACGAGCGGTGAGCGGGTGCAACACCCTCTCAAGTGGGCGCCGGTGACGTCCGCACAAAGCGGTGAGGTCAGGCAGGGAGTCTGTCATATGCGCTGTTCGGGATGTAAGTGCGGGAATTTGAAACAAACGTTTTTCAGGCCGTTCAATGTAATTAACTATCGCGCGCTAAAGTATTTGAAGTGCTGTTTCAGGTTCACCAAGCCCTTAAGCATCAATAAAAGCAATAAAAGTGTAACATAAAATTTTCGTGTCAGTGCTCCTTTAAGTATCAACATTTGTTAGGCTGCAAATTTGGTGTGCACCAAGTCAGCAGCTCTGTACAGCCCTCCAAGTGTGTGTAGTTTACTTTCATACTCACCCCAACATGTGCTGTTTCCCACAGGTATAACACACCCACTATAATATACCCACTCAACATCCCGTATTTTAGCGCGCATAACCCTCACCAAAAATGCGAAAATTTCAGTGGCAAAGTAGAGGAGCGGATAATTCGCGTTTTTTTATTTAGTGCAGCTTCACGGCAGTGCCTGTTGTGCCATCAAGCTCCTACGCAGTAACGCTGACTAAGCCTTCCAGAAAGCGACTGCGCAAAACATATAAGGGAAGAAAAAACAAGGACGAGCGCACTCTAACAACTGTATGTTATTGCAGTCAGTGTGTTCTACTTGCTAGATATGTGCTTCTTCTGTCTACACAGTATGTGATTTGTTGCTTGAGCGGGCTTTGGTGCAGCCTTTCCTGTATCGAATGTGCGGGCAGTACGCGAGGAGTTTTTTTTTTCTTTACCGGCCGGGTGAAAGTGCGGGTGCGGACTATAGCCTGTATTTAATAGCGAGGCATGTATGCAGGCAACCATGTGAGCAGGGGTTTCCCCGGGCATCGAATCAAGGGGGGGTGTCTCAATTGCTCTAGGGGGGGGGGGGGGGTTCATAAACTTGAAAAGCTGTTTTTTTATCCCACTAGTTAAATAATAGACGTCTGTTAATATATATATATATATATATATATATATATATATATATATATATATATATATATATATATATATATATACACACACACACACCTGAGAGGCGGTGCTTTCTATTCAATCTAAGAAAAAAACAAATTTAGAGAAATTCATTTTTTACCATGAAAGGTCCCTATTCAGGTTTTTTTTTTTTTTTTTCTCGCCATTTTTCAACGTATAAGGACATTTTCGAACTTGTTACCAGGGCCAGTGACGAAATTTGAGTTCTTGAAACAATGTATAGGTAGTACACGAATTATGGAGCACTTATAAATCAGGCACCGATTGTACGCTCCCGATTTATTAAAACGCCAGGATTAGCTTCCGTAGCGCTTCGCCTCGCCAAATTGCCCATTTTAAATGTACATGCTGAAAGAGCTTCTGCAAAGATTACGTTTGTAAACAAAGAACGGCATCGAATCAATGAAGAAAGTAAATTATATGTGTGTTTACTGCACTTAGTTCAAGTCAAAGGCTGCCAAGAATAGAAGTCGGGCAGCCCGCGCATGCGCAGATAGATACTGAAAAATGTCCATACAAAGACTGACAAGAGTGAAATTTGGGGATTCAAGGGGGGGTGTCCAGAACAACTACGGGGGTCTACACAACCCCTAGGGGGGGTGTAGGGAAATCACTGCATGTGAGTGCGCCGTCACTGGTTACGTCGGGCTCCGCGGGATGGCGGTACTTGTCCGTGCTAAGCGCATGATGAGTTGGACATTCCAAGTTGTAGCCTGCCGAACGCAAAGTAATGCCTCGACTCCACTGTGAGTGCGACTAACAACAACTCTGTTCACACCACCATTGAGAATCGGGTTGAAACGGAGCAGATGACGCACGCCGGTGTTATTTTTTCTTTGGCGTATGGCCGCAGTAGCACAAGCCACGCCATGTCCGTGGCACTTCGGCCATGTCCGTGGCCATTTCAGTGTTGCCAAGCAAAGAAATTGACAGCTAAACTTTTCACCGAATACCACCTATATGCCGGGGCGGGTTTTACGCGCAAAAATACGGTACCCACAACCCTCACAGAGCAGATGGTTCGAAGAATGAATAAAATGGGCCGCTCCTTCTGATTTTAAATCCTTTAATACCGTTATTTCTTGGACTCCTTTTTGTGCTTTGTCTTCTGTGGAGTGCTGCCAGCATGGTCTCCCACGTGTTCGGGTTCCTTTGCGGTCGTCTCTTCCGCTTGTGCCAGGCCAGCAAACTGTGTTTCTTCCTCCTCCATGGCTTCTTTGAGGAACTGCACATTCTCCTTGTGCTTCTTTGACTTCTCGTGGTTGACGAATCTGCAGAAACCAAAACCATGGGACGCTTCCACATTGTGTGTAGACAAAATACTTGGGAAGTATGCCTGGTTGCAAGAGAAATCAAGTGAAAGAAAAGAAATTCCCCCACTAAATTCGTAACATTTCTTTAGGAGAAACTGGTCTTGGAAATACTACCAGGATGTGTGATAGAATACTCGATAAGTATATCTTGCTGCAAGAGAGATAAAGTAAAAAAAAACAAATTGCCCCCCAAAATTTGTAGCATTTTATGGGTGAAACTGGTCTTTAAAGAAACACTGAAGTGAATTTGTCAAGCTCCCGTTTTTGCTTGCACTGCGTAGAGTGGCTCAAATTAGCACACTTTTCATCATTTATCCGGTTGACTAATCGGTAATTATTTTACAAAGCGCGAAAGAAGAAAAACTACCATGCGCGGTTTGCGGCGGCCGCACCAACTAAGCTGTGACGTTGGGAGGAGGGGGCACCGTGATTGGATGATGCCCAAGGTAGCACTCAAACAAGTTTCGGTTTCGGTTATGTAAAACAACATGTTTGACATCCGATGGCATCGTTGGATAGGCATTCTCAATATCACAGTAATCGTAGTACCGCGCTTCTGCCATGTTGTCGACTGTAAAATGCATAAGATAAGCCTCCCAGGACGGCTTGGAATCGTAGCATTCATTAGCTGAGCCCCACGCAGTGCATGAACGCCCTCCGCGTCCCCGCAGACGTTCAAATGCTATGCGCTTTTCCCCCATATTTGGAGCTTGCCTCACTCATGCCTGTATCGTAAAAAGCGTGTTCGCACCAGTCCAAGGGTCTGTTGATTCTGGCCTGGGCCCACTGCCTGCATGCAGTCGGTGCATATGGCAACAGCACGCCAACGAGAACTCGCTAGCGTGCCAATGCCAGCCTGCGCGAGTTCTGTGGACTAGTTCGTGGAGCAATGAACGTTGCGGCCCAAAAAAAGGTAAACCCAGTATAGAAAACATCGGCGGAATACAAAAAAGCGAACTTATAAAAAAAGAAGGACGTACCCGCGGGGATTCGAACTTGTGACTGGCAAATCAATTCCGGTGAGATACGTAGCACTTTAGAAAAAAAAAATCTAGGCTACGGGAGGACGATGCCGATGATGGAAATATAAGCTATATAATGTATAACCAGTTTACACTTTTATTTTTTTTAGTATTTCAAGCAGCTTAGGTGACTATTTGTTGTATTGCGCTCGTGCAGTAAGCGTCCCCCCAGTTTCCACAATAGCTCACGTCTAGCAATTGCATTTCGTAGACTGAAAAGCATTCGCAGATGCGTAGTCGTGCTGCTGACCGCTGTGCTTGTTCGCCCAGCGCAAAAAAGTGCTTCCCGCACCCTAGTTTTACGCTGTACGCTAAAAATATCAGTTGATTTTATTTCCTTAGTACCTATATTGACTTCGCTGACTCTTCTACCCCTTGAAGAGACCTTATATTTTCCTACTGGCGTACCAGTCAGCGAAGCGTCGCATGTGCGCTTGTGTGAAGCGACCTTGACTTGGAGCTAGATACAGTGTACAAACTAACGAAGTAAAAAGAAAGGCACATTCTTCCATTCCCAAACGTGTTGTGGCTTAGTTTCAACTGATCGAGCGAACTGCGACGACCCGTCGGCGGCCGGCGGACTAAACGCTGGGCTCGGTCGCGGAAGGTCGGCGAGCCGTGCAGAAGCGCAGCCAATTGCCAGCTCCTCTTCTGCTGACGTCACACGAAAACGCCACAGAAAATGGGCGAGCGTAAAGAGAGGAGGACAGCATTTTCGAATTGATTTTTGTACTAAATAAATTCGCGTAAACGCGCTCAGAGTGGTCGAAACAGGGCTTAGGGACTCCGGAATACAAGTTGCGCTCGTAATCCCGCATTGTTTACAAATCACTTCAGTGTCCCTTTAAATTCTCAAATACGTGGTGCATTTAGTCATCCTAAAAAAACAAGCAACCACACCCTGTCTATGTGTCAAATTTATCAGTATATCTAATATTTTACAAAATATTTGTTCAATGTTTGAATGCTTTTTGGCTTAACGGAAACTATAACTTGATATACCTACATTCCTCAAACACCACGGAGTGCAATAGTATTTCAGAAGTTTGAACCCTCAGGGAGAAATGTTAGATCCACATGCAGCATTGTGGACAAAAACAAAAGGAGACTTTAACTGCTACTATTTCAATTATTGTCCTGGAGTGATTTTGTACGCTCTACCGGTTTTGTTGCACTAACCATTCGCCGTGGTTACAAACGCAACAAGCATTATGCAAATTGCGCATTACGCAAATGGTCACATATCTCTGCAACCAAAAGTTGTTAAAGGGACCATGAGGAGAAAATACAAGCTTCGTTTTTTAGAACGACTCCTTTGTTTCGATAACAATAGCACCAATTTTACTGCACACTTCAAACAAAAAATCCCGGGCCATCTCCACTAACGTGAAACCTGGGGAGGGGCGAAGCATGCAGTGTGCAAGTGTATTCAAAGATTGTAAGTCCCTCTCTTGCCACACTGTGTGATAGGGTGCTGGAGAAGTGCCGGTGGGAGGAGCAATTGCGCGTTTGCTGATGCAGTAGCGCCCTCTCTTGTATTGAACTGGATTCAAGCAATTTGCATGCCCCAGCTTGGGTCAACGCAAGCGCAATGCAATGCCTGCCCTGGAGGCTCGTCCTCGGTGATCACCGAAGCCCCGGCACCAGGTAAGAATGCCTTTTCTTGCTTCGACGGACCACCTCTATCAGGCCTAATGTCAAGAGCTGGTGCGTACTTGAGCGTAACACAAATTATAGCCCGTCTACAAACAGCTTCTGCTTGTGCTTGACGACTGCTGAAGTGGACAGGGAGCGTTTAACAAATCTTTAAATCAGGTAAGTTTATTTTGAACCGGTTTCATTCATTATACACGTTTAGTAAGCGTTACGTTGTAGCGCGAGGTGTTGGAAAACGAGTGTCCCATTGTTTTATTAGTACCGTGACTGCGTGAGATGCTGGCATCGACGATGACAGGAGAGAGAGAGAGAGATGAAACTTTATTAGGCAGCTCAAGTCCGAGCCGCGGAGTTATCAGTCCACGGAGGAAGGGGGTGTTCCACGGTCCTCCGACGGTGGTGGGCTTGGCGGAGGTGCACAAAGAGTTTCAATGTGGGCAGCCAAGAGGGACCACAGGGCTGCCCGTAGGTTTTCAGGGGGAGCGGCCCAGCTAGACCACGAGTAGGGAATATCAGGGGGGAAGGGGTTGGTCGAAAGAAATGTGGAAGACGAGGTCGCCCGTACACAGCGCCAATATGTATGTTCATTGTCCGGATAGCCACCGCATACCTGACAGTGCGGACGGCCTGGTGACTTTTGTATGTAGTGGAGGAACAGATCACAGGGGAGGGACAATGTCTGCGCCTGTCTAATATATGTAGCGTGTCTCCGTGACATAAATTTAGATGGGGAGGGAAGTACCATTCTTGCTTTGCGGAGGTTGCCGAGATGTTCGCGGCGCCTTTTATGGTGCATTGCTCTATCCTCTTTTGGATTGTATTCCTCAGGCCACGGCTGAGGGCTGCCCGGGAAATGAGCGTCGCGGGCCAGAGCGTGAGCTCGTTCATTACCCTCTATGCCTTGGTGGCCAGGGATCCATTCGAGGAAAACGTGTAGGTGGGGATGCGCGTGCATATATGTTGTCAGGCTAGTGTGGACAGGGGATGGAATGTCATTCGAGGCGAAGCTTCGAAGTGCTCCCTGACTGTCCGTGCGGACTGTAATGTGGGCGGTCCGATGCTGGTGAAGTGTAATGGCTTCTGCGATGGCTTGAGTCTCTGCAGCTGTGGGCGAGGGGACGTTGACGTGATGCCGTACGTGAGCTGTGCAGGGGCCAACCGATGCCGTAGTCGTTGTATGGTCCACAAAACGGGCGTCCGTGTAGTATGTGTCATGGATTGGTTCGGGCAGATGTTGAGCGCGCGATGCTCTACGTTCTTGATCTGTGGCTTGACTCATGTGTTTTGGTATGGGTAGCACAGTGATTCTTGGTATGCTTTCCCAGGGTGGCGGCGAGGGAGTGATGGGTGGGAGGTGGTCGGTGGGATACCCGAGGGCGCGAAGAATCTCCCGCCCTTGCATTGAAGTTGTTAGTCGGTGGTGCTGAGCTTCATGATAAACTGAGGCTTTTTCTTCAAGCGTGTTGTGGAGGGCAGCGTCATTAATTAATGCTGTGGGAGCGTAGAGAGGCACTCCCATTTCTATGCGGATGCATTTTCTGATGGCTGTTTCGATTTTGTTGGCTTGTGTCTTGGTAAGGCGCTGAAAAGGGTATGCATACATGACGCGTGAGAACACGAGGGCTTCCACTACTTTGCGTAATTCGTGTTCTTGGAGGCCTTGATGGTGTCGCGTCACGCGGCGGAGCATTTGGTGAATTTGGTTAATTTGAGCAATGATGGATTTGACCCATTCTGTACTTTTACCGTCTTGTTGGAGGATGAAGCCCAGGACCTTGATGTGGCTACGGCGAGGGATGGGCAAGTTGTTTACTGTCAGATTAATTAGGTTGCGATATTGGTTATTTTTCTTGGTTCTGTTGTCTAATACCACTACATATTCTGATTTCTCGTTTGAGCAGGTGAGTCCTACGTCATGGGCGTGCCCGCTGATGATATCGAGACCCTGTTGCAACGTGTATTCCTGCTCGCCGGGGCTACCCTTTGTACACCAGAGTGTGACGTCGTCAGCGTATATGGCGTGTTGAAGATTTGGGATAGCGTTCAGTTTGTCGGGGAGATTTTTCATCACTAGATTGAAGAGCGTTGGTGATAATATAGACCCTTGTGGTGTGCCTCTGTGAAGTGGGTAAGGCCGAGATGGTTTCCCATCGGGTCCCAAGATGCAGATGGTTCGGTATGTTAGAAAATTTTTAACGTAATTGAAAATACGGATACCCGGTCTAGTTTCCTTGAGGCTGAGAAGTATCGCGTCATGGAGCACATTGTCAAATGCTTTTTTTATATCTACTCCTACGATGGTGCGTAATTGGGCTGCACTTGGCTGTGCGTATACGTCCTCATGGATGCGCTTGGCAATGTCCTGTGTGCTCACATGCTTTCGAAATCCCACCATTGTGGCTGGCAGGTGGCCGTTGTTTTCGAGGTGCCATTCCAGTCTAGCGAGCACCATCTTCTCCATTAGTTTTCCAACACACGATGTCATGGAAATAGGGCGGAGGTTGGCGGGTGTGTTGGGTGGTTTTCCTGATTTTGGAATGAGGGTAACATGAGCTTCTTTCCATTCGGGGGGTAGGTTTCCTGATCTCCAAGCCCGATTGATATGGTCGAGAAGTTCTGCAAGTTTCTCGTCAGGCAGGTTGCGGATCATTCCGTATGTAATTTTATCGGGTCCCGGGGCGGTGTTGCGATTGAGTTGATGCAGTGCCATGTTTAGTTCTCCGGAAGAAAAGTCCGAGTTGATTCCTTCATCCTCATCTTCTGGGGCCGTTTCTGTGTAAATGATGTCGATGCGTGTGGTACTACAAGGGGGGTACAGTGCGTTACGGATCTGTTCTGTGATATCATGTGGTGTGCCTCCAATCGCTAAGTGAAGCCGTTGGACGGTGTATTTTGGTTTTTGTTGTCCCAGTAGTGTGCGAAACAGTTGCCAGACCCTTGCCATATGAAGCTTGCCGTTGAGCCCTTCGCACACTTGAAGCCAATTCTGTGTGGCTAACTTGTCGGCATACTCTTGGGCTTCGTGATTGAGGCGGTAAAGGCGTTCTTTGAGCACGCCGTTATGCTTGTCACGTTTCCAGCGTTTGACAATAGCACGACGCTTTCTCCAGAGGGTTAGGAGGTGCTGGTCAATGTAGGGATTGGATTCGGTGCGGGTTATTCTTTTGGTGTGTTTACGGACGACTGTCAAGATGACGTCGCTCCATTCAGCAAGGGTAATGCCGCTTGTGTCAATTTCTTGCAGGCGTTTACGGACAGTCGGCCAATTCGTTATATTTGTTGTGGGCCTGTTTGAACCGTTTCGTTTTGATGACCGAGTGAGAGGGACACTTATTTGGATAATGTTGTGGTCGCTCCCGAGAGTTTCTTCGGTGTTGTCCCAGGCGGCGATTAACGGACCTCGAATCCAGGTAAGATCGGGATTTGTGTCAGCCTCCTGATTGGAGCCAAGCCTCGTGGGAGATGTGGTGTCATTCATAAGGGTGAATTGATGGAGGCTGGCAAATTCGTCCAATTTACGCCCTAAAGGGGACGTTCGAGTGTAGCCCCAGGTGGGGTGGGGAGAGTTGAAATCCCCAAGCAATAGGAGCGTGTCTGAGCTACGAGCTGCATTATACATCGTATGGAAGGCGGGCAGCGTGGCAGTTGTTTGTTTGGGCGGCCAATAGCAGTTTACAATAGTGATGTTATTACCGTCAACCATCGTAGTAGTAGCTACGTGCTCTTTTTCAGAAGTATTAAGATGCGTCGTATCCAGCTGGACGGTGGGGAGCGTCTTGTCTACGTAGGTAATTGTCATGGTTTGCGGGCTGGATAGCGGTTGCGTCCCTTTCCTATTTGGGATAATGCTTGGCTGAACATAGCGATCATATCCCGGGAGGGAAAAGTCTCCGTTAGTTTCTTGCAAGGTAATAATATCCGGTTTGTTGTTGGTGATGAGCATGTGTTGAAGTAAGGCATTGCGTTTTCGACGGAGACCTCTACAGTTCCATTGCCATATTGTGAGTGATTGAGGGGTTGGAGTTGATTGGTGGCGCATCCTAGACATGTTCTGCGTTCGTTGGCTCTGCGGTGGTAGGGGTATGGCGCTTGCGGGGAAGGAGCTCCTCTTCTACGACTTGGAGGCGCGCTGTTAACTGTTGTAGCATGTTCTCAAGAGGGGCGAGAGCTTGTTGAATAAGGGAGGCCAGTATTTGCTGTAACAGCCCTGGGAGCGACTGTTGAATGATCTCGTGCACCTGCTGTGCTATTGCTGAGGGGGATGGTGGTTGCAAATTTTGTATTGTGTTTGTGTATATTGGGTTTAACGTGGGTATCTTGAGGATCGGGGGTTTAATAATTGGGGGAGGAGTGGGGGGGTTAGCTGGGCCGCTCACCTGTGGCGGATCTTGCTTGTCTTGTAGCGGATCTTGATGGGGCTGGGAAGGCGACGTCGCTTGGACAGTGGAGCGAGCCGGTTGGGTGGCCTCGATGTGAACCTTGTTCTGCCCATGCTTCTTCGTTTGTGGATGAAGCTTGTTCGATGTGCCCCGACGGCGGTGAAGGCTACGGCTCCGGTGTTTTGAATGATCCCGGCTCTTGCTCCGTTCGTGTGACCGGGACAGAAGGTCAAAGCGGTTACTTGTAGGGAGCAGTGGCCATGCTTGTGCGTCGTCACGTTGCGGTGGGGGTTCTTGGCGACGTCGCTGTGTGGCATGGAAGCGGGCGCGGAGAGCTGTCGTAGCGTCGATGCGTGCTTGACACTTTGCGGATGAAGACTGGTGCTCTCCATTGCAGTTTACGCAGTGAGCCTCGCATTCATGGGGGGTCGTTGCGGGGTCTACATTTGGGGGAAACTGCTTGCCGCAGTTCGCACATCGTACGTACTCATTTTTGTTTGGGCAAACATCGGCGCGATGTCCTATTGCGTGGCAGTGGTGACACTGTTTGCTCTGGGGTTGTTGCGGGAAGATGCGGTAAACGCCGGAGAAAAATGTAGCATGTCGGGGCAAGTTACGGCCTTCAACTGTGATTAATATGGTATTAGTCTTCCCTAGTCTCCGGGCAGCTAATATCTTGCGGCCGGGAATGTGAAGCTCTTCGCGCAGGGTTTCGTCTGGAACGTCGGTGAAGATACCATGAATTACCCCACGAGCATTGGAGGGGTCATTTGCTACGTAAGATCGAACTCCATGGCACTTGCCGTTGGTGGGGACTTCTTGCATGGAAATGATCTTTTGTACAGCAGTGGGGCGGTATGTGTCGATGGCAAGAAGGTTCTGTGAAGCTCGAAGCTTGATGAACGTATCGTTCCTTTCTAGTTTAGTCAGGCCAGCAGTTTGGAGTATGGCGTGGCATAGATGAGCGAAGTTGAGTGCAGATAGATTGGTGTTATCCAGGAATTTCAGAACCACGGTGGTGGACGTAGCTTGGCGAGGAGCCGTAGTAGGGAACTGCCAAGGATGGGGGTTGGTGCCAGCCTCCACGTAATGCGAGGCGACGTTCTGGTTGGTAGAATCCATAGGGATGGTAGAGTCCATGGTGGCGGAGAGCGGGCGGCAACAGCCGCTCCGCTGGTGCTATGGCTGGAAGTTAGGCTTAGGCCGGAGCTTTCCCCGAGGGGATGCCAACAGCCCCAGCCCCTTAAGGGGGGACACTGCTCTTAAAACAGCTTTCTTTATTTGTTAAGTAAACTCTGTGAAACTTGTCAGTCTTGCTGCTTTTTTCCCACTGATTTCAAATATGCCTATATTTTTTCAGCTGGTCAATTAGTTCCCAAGATAATCAGAGATAACTAGCCATTTTTGGAGGAACAATAGACAAAAAAATGTTACCCGTCACAAAACTGTAATCTTTATATTTTCCAATACTATGAACCCTGGTGAGTACAATAAGAGAATCGGTTTTTTGGTGCACCGCTTGGAACTAATGTTACAGCACATCATAAACCTTGGTGGCACCAAAGGCAAGGAACCATTCCAAATGCCAATTTCAAACACCAAAGTTTAATGAGCTGTAAAATTAGAAAAAACCGATTCTCTGATTGCACTCACCAGGGTTCATAGTATTGGAAAATATAAAGATTACAGTTTTATTACCAACATTGTTTTGTCTATTGTTCCTCCAAAATGGCTAATTATCTCTATTTATCTCGGGGACTAATTGACTGACACAAAAAATAATGGCATATTTGAAATCAGTGGGAACAAAGCAGCAAGACTGACAAGTATCAGAGTTTACTTACAAATTAAAAGAAATTGTTTTAAAGGGTCAGTGAAGTGATATGTAAACATTGCGGGATTACTAGCGCAAATTGTAGTCCGTAGTCCCCAGGCCATGTTTCGACCACTCTGGGCGGGTTTACGCGATTTTATTTAGTAGAAAAATCAATTAGAAAATGCTGTTCTCCTCTCTGCACTCTCGCCCATTTTCCATGGCGTTTTCGTGTGACGTCGGGAGGAGCCGAGCTCGCAATTGGCTGCGCTACTCCACGGCTCCCCGGCCTTCAGACAGAGTCAGTCGGCCCAGCGTTTCGTCCGCCCGCCGCTCAGTTGAAACGAAGCCAGGACGCGTTTGTGAAATGAAGAATGTGCCTTTCTTTACTTGGTTAGTTTGTACACTATATCTAGCTCCAAGTCAAGGTCGCTTCACACAAGCGCTGCACAAGCGCACATGTGACATTTCGCTGACTGCTACGCCAGTAGGAAAATATAAGGCCTCTTGAAGGCGGGAGAAGTGTCAGCGAAGTCAATATAGGTACTAAGGAAATAAAATCAACTGATACTTTTACCATACAGCGAAAAACTATGGTAAAACGAGCACAGCGGCCAGCAGCACGACTACGCATCTGCAAACGCTTTTCCGTCCAAGAAATGCAATTGCTAGACGTGAGATATTGTGGAAACCTGGGGGATGCTTACTGCACGAGCGCAAAACAACAAATAGTCACCTAAGCTGCTTGGAATGCTAAAATTAAATAAAAGTGTAACCTGGTTATACATTATATGCCTTATATTTCCAAGCTCGGCAGCGATCGCCTGTGGCCGAGTCGTTTGGAGCGCTCTGTATGACATCGCAAGTGTTTTGCAAGTCACAAGTTCGAATCTTCGCGGGTACAGTAAAATCTCGATGATACGAATCTCGCGGGACCGCGAAAAATATTCGTATCATCCGAAATTCGTATGAACCAATACAGACCAAAAAATGTAGCGCTGAAAAAGTTTTCGTGTATTTCTTTTTTTACTTTCACATGAAGAAAATCGTGATTTTTTTCTGCATTTTTTTACCCCCACGTCGCAAAGCAGTCCTTTCTGGAGCGCGTAACGCTTCGCGCTGTCACCTCACTCGCGGTGCCCAAGCTCGCTACATGCCGCAGGTCAAGCGTGAACCGCATGGTGCGTTTTTGCACGCGATTCGCACACCTCGGCTTTGCGCGCACTGTATTTTCACGCCTGTATCGACAATTTCGCGCCCGCGGTAGCTCCTACCTCAACCAGAAAATGACGCACGACGCGCGCGGCAGGATGGAGGAGCCTGACGACTTGCGAAGCGCTCGAGACAGCCGGCTTAGCTCCGCCGGAGACGGTTAGACTTAGCACCCCGGCAGATATTTCATGGACGCTTTCACTAGCGCCGTGGATGATGTTTTATAGTACTGTTTTCGCATGCATAATCAGCTCCTTTACCGCACAAGCAACTTAGCGTCTGCCTTGAGCGACATTTTAAAGAGCGGTTAGGAGCGGCCGCTCGAGCGGCCTCGCCACTTTGCAGCCGCCATGGAGGAAGAAAAATCTTAGGAGGGAGCATGACGTCAGCCCAGCTTTGACAAGCCAACCTCCTCTGACGCCGCATTCTCCTCTCCTCGGGCTCCTCCCGCGCAATGCATTATGGAAAATGCACTACTCTCAGGCCCGCGGTAGCATTTAGTGGCTCCGGCTGGCTGCCGGTATGCTGCCTGTGGAGGTGGGGGCGAGTGGCATTGCCGAAGGCGCCGTACGAGATTTTTCGCCAGCGTTGCGCTCCCACCCTCGTATCGTGGAAGTACTGTCGCTGTTCAAAGGGACACGAGACGTAGATCACATGCTCAGGAAGCACCTTCACGAGCTGCGAGCCGAATTTGACACTTACCGCTGGAACCACGACCGGCTTTGCTCGAACGCGCCGCTGTAAACATTCACAAGCACGGAGTGGCCTACGGGTGTGGTTTTGCCAGGTGTGCTTTGACGATTGCGTTTGGAATTCTGCTGGGAGTTACCGCGCCACCATCCGTTTACATCATGGCGCTGTAACGAGTGCCCATCAGCTGATAAGTATTGTGAAAAGCTTTGGTTTCGCTCGCGTGCGCATTTGCATACGTTCGCCTTATCGGTGCTCCGGCATGGTGGCACGTTGTACGTGTCACAATTGTCGTGACGACGTCTGTGTTGCGTTGCTGTCTCCTTCAGTGCATTAGAAAACAAAAGGTGCGGAACCACTGATGTTGGGTGCGGGCGCGGGAAGAACGGAACATTTTCCGCCTCGCGTCGCACGCAGAACGCGGGCTGGTTGTCTCAGTACTGCTCAATCCGTGCGATAGGCACATGGGTAACGAACGCTAAATTACGCCTGGGAGGTGAAAAGATAAAATGACCAGAACCAAGGAAGTGAGGTGTGTTTTGTGAAATAAAATGTGAGGCACGGATGTCGTACTCGCTCCACTTTTGCACGGCGGCGGAACACGACACTTCGACTGCGGCGTGAACTTCGACGGATCCCATAGCTCAATAAAGATGTTTTCTGTCTCTCCCGTCCGAACACTTGGCCTGCACGATCAGCCCGCTGCGCGTTTAGGGTTGCAGGCAGCGCTGCGCGCAACGTTCGGACTGGGACTCGTCACTCATCGCCGAAACCCGAATACCCGGACGGCCCGGCAACCGAGCGGAACGACGCAACATAGCGCGGGCAGGCGGGCGGCCGCATGAGGCGCAAAGAACTACCGCTTGCCTGTCACGTGAGGTAGGGCATCTCCCATCAGTTTTTCATTTTTATTTTTTATGACTAGGCTTCATGATAGTCACGTGACGCTCCCTCCTAAACTTTTCTTTCCTCCATGGCGGCCGCAGCCGGCCACGCCGCGAGAAGCGTGCGGGGTTTCGCGGCGGTGTCAGCAAGCAGAAAACAACGGCCCGGCCGTTTCTAGAGAAAGAGCGACAAAGAGGGGAGAGACAGCCGTCACTTGCTCGTTCGGCAGTCGTCGGGCCCCTCGCCAGCTCGTTCGTATCATCCGCCGGGCCGCGCAGGTCCGTTCGGAACAGCCGAAATTTTTCCCATTGCTAAATGCAATTTCACCGGGACTTTTCAGAAATTCGCCTCATCCCGAAATTCGTATCACCCAGAATCGTATCATCGAGATTACACTGTACATGCTTTTTTTTATAAGTTAACTTTTTCGTTTTGCGCTGATGTTTTCTATACTGAGTTCACCTTTTTTGGGGGGCCGCAACGTTCATTGCTCCACGAACTAGTTCACAGAACGCGCGCAGGCTGGCACTGGCGCGCGAGTTCTCGTTGGCGTGCTGTTGCCATAAGCACCGACTGCTTGCGGGCAGTAGGCACAGGCCAGAATCAACAGACCCTTGGCCTGGTGCGAACACGCTTTTTACGATACAGGCATGAGTGAGGCAAGCTCCAAATATGGGGGAAAAGCGCATAGCATTTGAACGTCTGCGGGGACGCGGAGGGTGTTCATGCACTACGGAGGCCTCGGCTAGTGAATGCTACGATTCCAAGCCGTCCTGGGAGGCCTAGCTTATGCATGTTACAGCCGACAACATGGCAGAAGCGCAGTACGATACGATAATTACTAAGATATTGAGAATGCCCATCCAACAACGCCATCGGTTGTGTTCTACAGAACCGAAACCGAAACTTGTTTCATTGCTAACCTTGGGTATCGTCCAATCACGGTTCTCCCTCCTCCCAACGTCACAGCCTTAGTCGGTGCGGCCGCCACAAACCGCGCATGGTAGTTTTTCTTCTTTCGCGCTTTGTAAAATAATTACCGATTTGTCAACCGGATAAACGATGAAACGTGTGCTAATTTGAGCCAATCTACGCAGTGCAAGCAAAAACGTGAGCTTGACAAATTCACTTCAGTGTCCCTTTAAGAGCCATGTCCCCCCTTTAGGGGCTTTGCCCCCTAATAATTTACATATCACGGAAAGCAAATGAAACAGTGGCAGTGTCCCAACGAGGTGTTTATTACATCGCATAATCTTGTTTGCGCTACCGGCGGCCACCGATTGCAGCGGCGCCTCTAGTTTTGTTTGATTCTATCCCATTAATTCTAAACACACGATGACAATCATGTTTTTCTTTCTTCCCTCCTTGCTGACATTGTGCAGCATGAAAAGCTTTTGCAAGATGTCTGGCATTTTCCTCACCTAGAAAATCGTCGTTCGTGGCTGGAATAGAACGTATTGATTCACCCAAGGCTAGTTTTTTTTTAAAGATGAACAATGTTATATAGTGGAACCCCGATAATACGGCTTTCAAGGGACCGCGCGAAATAGTCGTTTTATTTAGCTACGTGGTAAAGCCGGCCTAGTAGACGGTCTCACGCGACAGGTGGGCTAAGAGCCTATTTAAACTACTATATTTGGCACGCGTCATTTGCAAACCTTTAGCTAAAATATCACGTTTCTAAACAGAAAGGTATAGCTATTTTGAGCCCCCCCTCCCTTCCCTCTATGGTGCCTGCAGTGGACCTCCAGCCATGCGCCACACACCACACGACTCCCATGCCGTCCGGCGCTAGACCGGCAGCCTTGCGCTGCGTGCGCTTCGCGCAAGCGAGATAAGCTCGAAAGGCTGACAGCAACTTGAGAGGGGAAAAGGCGACAGTGTGGAACTACCAAGGCCAAACAAAACTAATGATAGTACGAGGCGGCGATGGAAAAAACGCGAGAAAGTAAGGAACGGAGTGACAACGCAGCTTTCAAAGACACTAATAAGCAGAGATCATCAGGTGGTACAGTAAAACCTAGTTATAAGAGATACTCAAGGGAATCAAAAAACGTGGCTCTCGTAACCAAGGGTCTGTTGTACGCAATGTTGCTAACGTGGCGAACATAGGAAACCAACCAAACCACTTTTATTCAAATGTCTCTTATAACCAAGTGTCTTTTGTAAAGCGGTAAGAGTTGTAAAGGCTGGAAAGAAAGGACCGCAGGGGCGATGCAGAGCTTGAAACAACAAACAGGGGGAGAGAGAACGTCGTGAAAGGAAGAAACTTGAATCAAGCGCACGAGGAAAGCGGGTGTTCGGTCATCGCCGTGGGGTTCGGGCGAATGTGTTTTCACGTCCGCCGGCTCGATGGGAGCTTCAAATTCGCAGTCGGCGCGTTGGTGATCTGCTGCCGCTTGGGGCCTTAGAAGGTCAACTCCCACCCGCCAATGCCCATTTGCATGCTTGTATCTGTTTAGCGAATGGTCGGGCCTACCTGCGTACCTTTGCACATCGAGAAGCGTCAAACAGGACTAAGAATAAAGAAAGGTCAGCAAGAGGCGGTGAAATAGCGTAAAAAGTGGAAAACATGCCAGTTTATCCCCACTATAGTCCATCGTATGAAGTGGACCACGTACACCAAAGCGTTGTATAATCGGGGTTTTTAACGCATTATTTCTATGGGGAGTTTGCCGGGACCGCGGCGATGCGTCCCGGTAATGCTTGCAGTAAAGCCGACATTGTTGTCAGCAGGACAAAGCAATTTCTTAAGTCAACCAAACTTGTATATTGTCTTCATGGCCCTTTTAAGACCACGCATCACCCATAGAGAAGCCACTCACGCTTTGTCCGACTTGAAACTTTTGTCGCAGGCCACACAGTAGAGTACGTCCAGCTGCTTTTCCTCCTCTTCGCCAGACTCCTCGCTTCCGGACGCGGCACCGTTTGTTGAAATGATGGGTGCAGCTCAGTACAGAAGCTTGAAATTAAACGACACTAAGCCCCATCCTTGACGACTAACTAAAACCCGATACGATACAGTACTAAGCAAGCATCTCCCAATACTCCTTTGGCAGGACTGTCCGAATAGTGGCTCTCGTCTTCGAAGTGAACAATGATATTTTAAACTAAGTTCAAGGTGAATAATTCGAACGGTTCCCAGCAAGCCTACCGATTCCCAGCAAGCCTACTGGAATTACCAGTCGGGTTGGGTATCCTGACCTGCACTGTACGTGCTAAAGAACCACTCTCCAAACGGTTCCATTCAGCTCATCTGGACACCGCCTCACGCTTCAATGGAGGGCAACAAATACGCCCACCCAACAAGCCTGCGCTTTTACCTCCCGTGCTATAGAGCTGCACGAGGACAGTCACCCGCTTGTCACGTCCAGGGAGATAATCCAGCATTATCGCCTTCTGATACAGACCGCACCTTCGCCTTACCCTGACCTTTCCAGAGAACAACAAACTACCCTGCGGCTCATACAATCCGGGCTCCTTCCCACAGCCTACGCGTCTTCACGTAGTGCATCCGAATCGCTACGACGCTTAATGTAAATTTTTCTCAGAAGTAGGAATACTCCGCTCCGTAATCGGGGTGTGCGACTTTAGCCCTGAGCACCCTCCTCTCTTTCCGTCAACTACCCAACAAGAGCTATGGGAGATGCTGCTGTCCAGGCCCTCTCTACCTACCCAGCTTCAGCGGGTGGACAGTACACAGGCCGCACAGACTGCATATGGGCCCCACAGAAGAAGGAATCACTCCCCAGGGCTGCACTCTGGGCCGTTCAGAAATCTGAACAGAAGTATTTCTTCCTCCTCTTTCTCAGCCGCAAGTCTCGTCGCCTCCGTCCGCGGCGCAGAGACGGAGAAGTCAGATCGTCTCACACCGGGTTGGAGCTTACTTTGATTTTATAAAAAAAAGTTTCCACTCTTGTGCTACACCAATACAACTCAACCAAACACCGTTCATGCATCATGCATTGATTTAACCTTACCAAGAATATCTCTTTGAAGCAATAAATGGTGTGGTTAAGTTCATTTCACTTCTCTCTGGTTTTACTATTTCTAGAGCGATGTGAGTGATTTTAAGTGACGTCGCATGAGTAATCGTTATGGGTGCCGTTTACAGCTTTGCTTTCCAACCACATTCACAGGGTGGATTGGCGCGATTTTTTTGGTTGATTTCACTGCCATCTTCGTCAGTCCCTTCGTGATTGACTGATGAGCTGAATGATGCTAGCTGTTAAAGCCACAAGGTTCAACCAACTCAACCAGTACAGGTACAATGTGGAGGACTGCAAGTGTGAATCAATTCCATTTCAGTAATCATGTAACGACCGAAGTCAGGTACGGAGTAATTGCAGTAGAGAGTTATCACCATAAAAGACAATAGCAAGAGCGATGCTGCATCGGACAGCTACACAAGAACAACTGAAGTCAACTCCAAGGTTTAAGAGTTGGGGCATACTTGGGCATCACGTTACTTCAGAGGGAAGTTTCTGAGCAAGACAAGTCCTTAGGGGGACCCTGACTTCTCGGTACAAGTGCTCAGTACCACCCCTCCCCCCGCACCACCTCCATCAAACTTTGTGGAGCTCTCTGACATGCTTCTCATAAAATTCTCAACGGCCAATAGCCAAGGTGTACCTCCAGATTGGTCCGAAGCCGAACGCCGGATTGGGCGTTGTTTTCCTGGCCAAACTGAGAGTCCAGCTGGGCCTCAATGTCCTTCAGCTGAAATTCGAGCTGCGCCATGGAGCACCACCCGGAGTCCTCGTATTCTGCCATCGCCCTGCAGCCAAGAGTCCAGGGAGAGAAAAGGCAGAAAAGAAACGTCCTTAGTGCACTGTGCAAATTGTACAAATAAGCGCTATCAACAACAACAAGAAGAAGAATCATTCTTCCTGTGGCGAGCCTGTACAGGAAACACGGCGAAAAGAGCATGGCAGAGGCGGCCGATTCGTCCGGAAGTCCAGGTATGACGTTTTCCGGTCGGTTTTCGCCTCCGCTCTTCGGTCTTCCGGCATCGCGCGCCGAGATGGGGGCGGGGCATCGGGCCACTTCTGTTTTTGCGTATTTCGCCGCTTCTATTGCATGTATTGCGCAAATATTTCGTACACGGGAACTATTCAATGTGTACTTTCTGCTAGGCAAGTTTTCTTTTGATTCTAAAACATCTTCACCTTCCCTTTAAGTACCCTCCGGGCTCATGTCGTGGCGTCATACAAGGCATAGATCCCAGCACCTCTTCCGAGCAGCTCCTTACACTCATCCCAACAGGACGTCAGATACTGGAAGCTCGCATGCTCGGTATGTCCGAAACGGTGACCATCACCTTCGACGGCCCCCACGCGCATTTCTACGTGCGTGTTTACGGAACAGATATTCGCTACAAACCCTACCGCAACTCCTATCAGTGCAGTGTGCGCTGTGGTGAACTGGGACACCGTTGCTATGTGTGCCCCTCTCCCCACACGAGGAACTGTCCCCAAAGCTTGCCGCCCCCAGTGCAAGCTCTGCGGACTAAAACACCTTACTGCCAGCAAAGAGTGCTGCCGAAAACAAGACCACATCCACCCACCGCACACGTTTGCATTAGTCAGCATGCAAACACAAGAACTTCGACATCCCGCCCTCTCCTCCCCCAAAAAACCCAACCCCTCTGAAGCCGGATTCCCAAGGGAAAGCACAGGAGAGCTGGCCGTGCGTCACAGCAGAACCGCTTGAGCCCCATCAGGAAACAGCACGATCTCCAAAGTTAGACACCTTAACCCGTGAAAACGCCCAGTTGAAAGCGAAAATAGTTGACAATGAAGGTCAAATAACCCTGCTTTAAGAACAAATATCAGAGTTGCGAACACTACTCCACACAAGCACCCAGCATACACACGAGTCCCCCCACCAGCCGACCCACTTCCCTCTAGCTTACCTCTGGCAGCACTTACTTCTTCCAATGCCGACCTTATACTACTGTTCTAGTCAGAATTCACTGCTCTTGTAGTCAGAATTCAGGCATTGGAAGACAAAGCAATTGACACCACCAAACATAAGAAACAACGCAAACCCGGCCCTGCTCTCACCCCTGCCTCATTCGCTGACGCCGTTAGGGACGACGATGCCTCCTCCACGCTCTCCACGTAAACTCCGCGTGCCTACCCAACTCTCACAAAATGGCACTGGAACTGTCGATCACTCCGTAAAAAAAAGCCTCCCATATACATCACAACACCTCCCTACCGTCACCACCCTTCAAGGAGCTGACGCACCGCACCCGACCCTTCGAGACTACACTACCTTCCGAAACGATTCATCTATACGCACAGCTATGCTCGTCCACAACCAATCTACTGCCCAGCACCATGCCTTGACGTCCACGACCGATTGTATTCTCGTGGAAATATTCCCAACTCGAAAGTGTGACCACAGTATTTTTGTGCTAAGAGTCTATAGTTCCTCTCAGCTCAGTCTGGCCGACTTCCTTTCCCTTTTAAAACAAGTACTTTCCCTCGCTAAACACCACCAAATAGTGATCACTGGGGATTTTAATGATCCGCATATGGCCTGGCGCTACCCCATAATGCCCGCAAAGGCACCATCGTATGGGATGCTATGAATCAACACCGGCTTATGCTCAGCAACCTCCCGAACACTCCCTCTAGGGTAAGCAACAGTGTATCAAGGGATACTACGCGCGATCTCACTTTTGTTCGCAACGTGACGGAATACCTATGGCAATGCCTCCCGGCACTTTTGGTAGCCACCACCACACCATATCCATAATAATCCAAGGTATCGCTTCTTCTCGCATAGGCACAGCCCGACTCACGGACTGGAAAACCCTCCGCGAACATCCACCCGTGGAAGAATATAACGACCTTGATAGACGGACGACCACTCTTTCACCTGTACTGAAAGCTCACTCAAAAGAATTCCCTCTCGCCACCGACTATCCAGCCGTCGACCTACTCCTCAACAACTTGTGATTGATTGATTGATTGTAGGGTTTAACGCGCCGACGCAACGCAGGCGATGAGGCGCGCCGTAGTGGAGGGCTCCGAATTAATTTTGACCACCTGGGGATCTTTATCGTGCGCCGAAATCTCGTACACACGGGCGTTTTTGCTTTTCGCCTCCATCAGAAAAGCGGCCGCCACGGCCGGGAATCGAACCCGCGACCTCGTGCTCAGCAGCGCAACGCCCTAGCCACTGAGCCACCGCGGCGGGTCCAACAACTTGTGGACTGCGAGAAACAGCCTCATCAAGCGTTGGAAGCGGAACAAAACAAATCGG
>NW_027526225.1:30356154-30411672 GCF_048455015.1 Haemaphysalis longicornis
GTGTAATTGCAAGAGGAGCCTAGCTGGCACTACACTGATCTTCTAATGCTTTTGGTGATTTCTTATTTGCAATATGGAAAGGGTACATTTTTGCGGATGTCGCTTATTTCTGAAGGGCCATGGGCCGTGCAGTTTCAAAAAATAATGTGATAGCGCGTGATGGGACTGATCCCCTAATAAATTTATGTGATTGCTACAGAGATTTTATATTTGCGATTTGTTTTAGCATGTTTTTATTTGTTGAGTTGTTAACTGTTTCATAATATCTTGCGTCCACAAGACGCGAGCAGTACTTTTAAAGAACTTCTGCAATTGTAATGTTGTAATTGTTTTCTGTTATGGATGATCAGCTGTAGTTTTGAAATGATCGTGCTCTAAAGTGTGCCGACGGTGCTTTTGCGATAATTACAGTTGTGGACGTTGATGCTTTTTGCTGCCTTTAAGGAACGTTTTAAAAATATATCATGTCTGGTGTGTGAATTTATTTATCGCAAGGGCCCGGGCTAGGTAGCATGCATTTTCTCGGGCGCGGTACGGGCTCGGCCTTCAACTAAATATTTTTTGGGCCGTGCTGTCCGGGTGCATGCATGCAGTGTCTGATGACTGGCAGTCGTGTGCCGCAAATTCGTGATTGTTGATACCAAAAAGTTTGATCATTAAATTATATACTTATATTAAACAGAAAAATAGAAGTGCGAAGTCACTGCGACTTCGTTAAAAATATGTTTCGCTAATATTCTTGACAATTCATTTTCTGTGTCAGGATATATGCTTATGTTGTACAAAGCGAGCTTGGTCTAAGTTTAATAAAAATTTAAATCCAATGCACTTGCTCAATGCTTTCGTTTTTGTAGGTTCAAAATACCAATTTTTTTTTCGGGCTCATGCTAATAGACTGCTGAGAGTGGGCTGATATTTGAAAAGTCTAGCGAACACGGGCTTATTTTATTTAATTTTTTAGGGTATGGGCCGGGTTCAGGCTTATATTGTTTTTTGTCGGTTTCGCGCCGTACCTAGGAATTATCATCTCTGCAGTGCTTTGCTGTGCAGGAATTGTAAGCCGTGCAATTTAGTCATTGCGGATGTGAGTATCTTACCGAAGCGTTTAGGTGTTCTGCAGTCAGTCAACAGTCTAATGCCATTTGAGAGTCTGTACTGATGTTATTCTTCTATTTGATACTTCTGTTAATCACATTCCCAAGAGGATGGATCCAGCTACCGCTGCTTTGTGCCTCTATGTAGGAGAGTCACGCAGTCACAAACATTTCCAGAGTAGTTAACTACGACAAGTGCTGCCTCCGACTTTTGTAATTCCCTGAGTCGGTGTCTTCGTGATCCCGCAACGTCGCCTCTACTTGTGTAGGTTTGTATCCATGTTTCTGGCAGATTGTTTTTATGCGGAGTCGCTGGATCGAGCAGATGACCGAGGACAAGGATATAGACGCACACCGAAGCACTGCGAAAGTGCGGGGGGCTTATCTGTTAAAACCGTCATCTTGTGTCCTTACTGGGTGTAATTAGTCCAGGTAGGGCAGTCGCAGCTGCAGGAGGTGCACTTCCATGCAGACATAATACAAGTTTATTTTATTCGAAAGATTTCATGTTTTATAGTGCCCCCAGTGCTTGTACGGAAGCAAGCGATGTTCACTCCAACATTAATCAATTTAAGTAAAATTTTGATTCTCACACCAAACTGCGAGTTTTAACGACGTCTGCAACGACAACATAAGAGTGGGTCTTCAAGCTAAACTTGGTGAGAAGCGGAGACTTGTTTACCGTTAGTCAACCTAGATAGTGCCAGCATACCGTAGCGGGCCGTTTTCTGCCTTTGCTTTGTTTTTGACCATATTTGTACCTGGCTTGTTTTTGTTAAGGGAGAAAATAACCGTTCCGTGCCACATGGTGCTCGCTCGACAAATATGGCCCGTAATACGCCGTTGCTTACACCAATCGGCCAATGTTGTCTCAGACAACCCCGAAGAGCCGCAGTGCAGTGCAGCTAAAACAAGCACAGTGCGCGCAGTACCAACAGCAGTACGCATCGGTATACTTATACGTTTACATGTGCTTTCGTAACTCCCACCGTTTGTCCCACCATTCTTATTGCTATAAAAAGAATGTGCCCCAAATTTAAGCGCAAATAATTTGTTCCCCAAACTTATAAGCTCTGCCATAAGTCAATCCCAGTGCTGGAGTGTATGACATCATGGGTTCTGCTGTGTGAAATGAGCTTGTGAGTAGCACGGCCGTTCCTTTTTTTTTCATAATTATACAGCTTATTTGAGTGAAGATTACGTTAAAGGTGTTGTGCCACCAAATTTGTTGTTTGGGCATTCTTTGTTGCAAACGTTTTATATTTCGTTAGAAAGCATGATACATGCCCTCACGTGCACATATTCTGAGTAAAAAAATTATTATCGCACGATTCATGTGAGCAGGATTCGGTTTCGGTTTCTGGGCGCCGATTCAAGCAGTGACGTCACAGTGTTGCGAGGGCGCTCTGCCACGTGTGTCTACCATGCGGCGCTGCGGTACGTTGCGACTTTACTGCGGCGTCTGCTCCCCCACATACGTGCTTCACAACGGAAGTAAACACACCGACTCGTCACGTCAAGCCGCGACAGCTCCGACACAGATTCTTTGTCTGCATCCTCGGATGCAGACAAATGAAAACCATGGATATGCAAACCATAAAAATGCTAAAAAAAACCGCTCAAAAAAAAGTTACCCCGGCCGCCAATCGAACCAGCAACGTTAACGGGGCAGGCGCAACGCGCGAGACCACTGAGCCACCGAACGAACGGTTTCACAATGCGATATAGCCGGTGTACTAGATGTAGGCCCATCCTTGGAGTCGTACGTCGGTGTTTACTAGCTAGTTTACCGAATTCCTGACTTTTAAACTCAAATTTTTTATATAGCGCTTGCGCAGCAAGGTTCCGCGAAGCCCCCGCAACAGCTTATCGCCATCAACTCTGCTCTTTTGCGAAAGCGCTCGCAAAAATAAGTGTGCCCGGCTGCGACTGCTTTTTTGCACTGAAGGAATAGTGCTTGCCGTACTTTGGTTTTACGTTTTACGTTAAAAACCTTTGCCGATACAGATCTCTTATTACTCGAATTACCCTACGTAACTCTTCTTCTGCACGAAACTGATATATATTTTCTACAGGCGAGCCGATCGCACACGCATTCCGGGGTAGCAGCGTCGCCGAAGAGCACGGCCGAAGCGTCGAACGCCAAAATAAGGATCGCATTAGCGCTAGTGTTCAGTTGTATGGGCTTCATGGAACTTACTGAGTTTATTACACTCCAGAAACTAACAAAATAGAGCCGCGTTCATTGCAGCACGAATGTCGTCGGGGCGCAGTTCTCGCTTCTCGGACGATTCCCGACGACGCATCGGGCGACCAGTCAGGCGAACGGTTTTTTTGGCGTCTTCAGTCGGCGAGTCAGTCACACTACGGCGACTTTCCATCGGCCGACGTGTTTGTGTCGCCGTCGGCGTAGTGTGACAACGCGGTCTGGCAATTCGGCAGTTGGCCGATGGTTTAGCGACGCGTCGGCGTCGCGTCGTCGTCGCCGTCGAGTCGGCATAGTGTGTCTGATGCGACCAAGCGACCAAACAAACTGTGGTAACTGGAGTTCACGTTGACGTCGCTCGAGTCGCTAACGTTGTATGACGTCACAAACTTTGTTATGCTGGCAGTTCACTGACGTCATGGCTAGTGGCGCTAGCGATGGGTCCCGATTTCCAGAAGAGCATTTAGGTAATTTTTAGAAGCGAGTTAAAATATATATTAAGCGCTTGCTGTACCCAGCACTTCGTGATGAGGGTCGTTGCATGCAGAGGAAGCTTACAGCAGGCTTTTTACAGAGTGAAAATTTTGTGGCACACCTTTAAATGTATCTAACGAGGCAACCTTTCGAATGAACCAAGCCTGCGTTTCTGCATGGCCCCTTTAAGCTTCCCCCTGATTCATGTCGCTGCCCGTGCAAGCATCGCACTTAGCCGCCGAATGCGCCGACATGAAGGGCGATAGCACATAGAACACACCCTGCACTAGGCCACCCCTCATTCGCGCATTTACCATGTACTACGACGTCACCGCAATCACAAGCCGAATGTGGCAGTACGTCGAGCTCTACGCCCCGATGCACACAATCGTCTTCACCTCACTGTATTAGCCATATCACAGCACGGCATTTGTTCGTGTGGTGATCTCTGGCACATTGTTGCATGTTATTGCTGATGGCAACGCGACTTGTAGGAGGGGAAGTGCAGAACGAACGATGGCAAACTTCGTCCTCGATTCTTCAGGAGATGGATCGGTGTCGTCGTGGTCGCCGTTTCTCGCCGTCCGACGAGGGCTTGGCACGCCGGCTTCACCCCTGAGCTAGCTCAGGAAAGCACGCAGCGTGAAACCGAGCGTTAGCAGACCGACGCTGCACTTGGGTTAAGTAACCGGCCACAACAACGTAACACGCGGATAGCATCCAAGTTGAGAACGGAAGAAACTGGGGCGTCCATAATAACACACAGAAAAAGAAACTTGGCACGCGGCGCTGCATGGCTGCATTCGGGCTCGAGGCGTGCGGACAATTTTAAAAGTTATCCGCGCGAGGCGTGCGGATGGTTTTGAAAGTTATCCGGGTGGGGCGTCCGGACAGTTTTAAAAATTATGCGCGCGAGGCATGCGGACTGATAGGTGGTCATGCAGTATTTTGGTTCTCTTTCGCTTCTCTTTGCCTTTCCGTACCCTAAACAACTAGTTACGGTGATGTCTGCAAGCAAATTGCACGTTTATGACACTAAAAAAATAGCTGCCTCTTGGTAGAGCGCTCGAACGCCAAAAGAGCTACCCGGGGAGGCGGTTCTGCACGCTTCTTGGCCGCTCTTGCGGGCGTCGGGGACGGCAGCAGCATATCACCCTTGTCACATTCGAAGACGTCAGCACAAGTGAATTTTATTTATTGTCGCCTCGTTTAGACCTGACATTGGCACCGTAAGAGATTGGTTCGTTTTGCAGCGCAGACAACAAATGCGGCTTTGCTTCCAATATGTACGTCGTAGAAAAATATGTTTCGGGGATGTGATAACCCAATAGCTGACAATAACTTGTGCCTTTTATGGGAATATAAGCCACGCGAAAATGTTAAGTACACTGAAAGGCTGTGCGTTGTTAACTATGTGCCCACTCACACCTTAAATCAAGAACCAAGGTATAAGTTAATTAAACCACGGAAAAATGAATGATTTGCAAGTCAGGAATAAATATAATAGGAGTACTGGAATGAAGAAAAAAAACAGTGAGCTTTGCAAATGCTAAATACGTTTGTTTAAAGGAGCCATGAAGAGAAAACACAATTTTGGTTCATTCAAAAGATTGCCTCGTTAGAATCATACTGACACCACTTTTAACGTAAACTTCGCTGAAATAAGCTACATAATAAGAAAAAAGGGAATGGCCATGCGACCCACTAGCTCATTTCCCGCAACAGAACCTATGATGTCATTCGAGCCAGTTCTGCGATTGGCGGAGGCCGGCGAAAGTAAACGCAAATTAGGCAGAGCTTACAAGCTTGCCGAACGAACTATTGGCGCTTAAATTTAGGGCACATTCTTTTTAAAGCCGTAAGAATGGTGGTAAGTGTAAGTTATGAAAGCACATGCAAACATAAAATTACCGCTTCGTACTTTTGTTGTTGGTACTGCGCGCACTATGCTTGTTTAGCTGCACAGAACTGTGGGGCTTTGGGGTTGTCTCAGACGACACTGGCTGATTGATTGACGCGACGGTGTCTTACGTGAACATATTTGTCGAGCGAGTACTATGTTTCACGAAACCATTTTCTCCCAGAACGAAAAAAAGGCAGAAAACGAACGACACGCCACAGTATGGTGGCGCCATCTAGGTTCAGTAACGTAAACAAACGCGCGAGTACCTCAGTGCCAGCGCCAATGTACAGGGTGGAGACACCCTTTGAACGGTCCCGTGCCGCTGCAGTTGGGTCAACGTGCACAACGCGTTGTTCTCGTTTCCCACGAGACCCAGCAACGCGAAACAGATAAGATGATTCGAACTTCGCCAGTTAACCCCGTTGCGGCGATAATTTTAGCGCGGTTTTGATATAATTACTTGTTTCGGAGCGAGCGAGTGGACCAAAATGGCGGCGCCAGCGCATACGTGTCTCTACCCTGTACGGCGGATGCGTGAATCAAAGGACCCTAGGCTGCAGAGCGGTCGGTTCCTGTGATGTCATTTGGGACCACGAAAACGCACGATTGAGTGGGAAAATCAAAATTTTTACCTAAATTGGTTAATTTCTCAGTGAATAAAGCATCGTTTGCTCTTGGAGAAGCCCTGGGGGCACTATGAAACACGAAATCTTTCGAATAACACAAACTTGCATTTTGTCTTCATGGCTTCTTTAATCAAGGAAGTATTCACCAGAACAACTACATGCGAAACGCACTGATATTTCGCAAGACATGCAGGGGGTGGGGGGGGGGAGGAAAGCGAGGGGGACGCTGAACTATCGTTGTTTACAAATGCGGAGCGAAATGAACGAATGAACGTTATAGTAATCACGCACACACAGGTTGCGTGTTAAGTTTCCATTTGTCTTTCGCCTTCAACGAAGGGCTGATCACTTGCCGGACGGATTTTTTGAAGAATACACGGTAGGCAGTTCACAAGCAATGCGAGGGGTCGTTGGAAGAGTTGATTGATTTATTGTAGGGTTTAACGCGCCGACGCAACGGAGGCAATGAGGCGCGCCGTAGTGGAGGGCTCCGGATTAATTTTGACCACCTGGAGTTCCTTAACGTGCGCCGAAATCTCACACACACGTGCTCGTTGGAAGAGTGTGGTATCTGATGAGGCCCTGATTTTGATTCATGTTAGATTCTGTGGTCTCCCTGTGTCATATGACGATGTTTCGAAGAGTTTAGCCGCGGACGCGGATTACTCTATAAGCCCGCCTGCGCGCTTCTCGTGGAGGATAAATGTAACATGATCTGCAAGCGTCGTGTGCTGTCTCCCGAGTATAATTTTACATTATCCATCGTACTTATTTCGTAGAATGTTTGTGAAATTTATGCCGCATTGGCTTGTTTAGGGTAGTGATCAATTTCTGATATGTGATATTGGCAAGCGAAACTTGCGTGCTGTCAGGTATGAGTGGTCCGTAAATTATGTAAGCGCACAAATCCGATTTACATCATAGTAGAGTGCACTAGAAGAGTTGAGTGGGACGAGCCGCTGGCTCCGCGCCTGCTTCGCCGCGAAGCGCAGTTTGTGGAAAGTTGGCGGGGCGGCGCTGCGGTCGCAGGGGATTGGGTTGTGCGGGTGCGAACTGCGAGCGGCGGCACAGGGCGACCGCATAACGGAGGTCCCGCAGTCGTTTTCAGTCACATGTTTTAGAACTATGCGGAACCGCTGCTGCTGTTTATCTTTCTCTGTCAAGTGTTGTAGAGTGATGAGCCTTTAGTGTTTAATTTCGCCGTCCTCGGCATGCCCATAGCCCTCGCCACTTTTGTGCGCTGGGATGCCGCGCCGGCTACAAAACTGTCCTAACACTTTTGCGTTCCGAGACATGAAGCTCGCGGATCAACCTAAGAAACAAAACTGCGTGGTGTGTGAGCTGGACTTCGAGTACGGCTACATACAGCGTGACTGCACGCACGTTATCGATGGTAAAGAAGTGAGAATCGCCTGTGGTGTGCCTTGGATGACGCCCGACGTAGAAGTATTGAGCGAGGATGCGCCTCTCGCAGGGGTCATGACAGATTGCAATGGTTTCCAACTGGCATAGCATCAAATTGCCATGAACAAACATTTTGACCAGCTGGCTCTTGTTCTGCTGACGCGACGTGGTTCTTCTGTATCACGGGATATCGCTATTGATGATCAAAACTGTTGGTCTCGTTCTGGTGCCAATGTTTCAGGAAAAAGGGCTTGTGTTTATCGAATCTTGACATTTTCGACATTTGCCAGCAATCTCGTGCTTTCGACCTTTAATTCCGCCGAAGCAGTCCTCACAATAATTCGTTTTATCTGCAACCCCAACTATAATTAATTACGTTAGACTGCAGGAGCTTCATATTTATTCAAAGCCCGTGAATAAGAGCGTTCATTGCTCTAATAAAACACAAGGGCTGGTGTGAATAGCATATTCGCAGTATATCTGTAAAATAGCGCGTCTATTCGCGGTGTTCTGAGGAGAGCATGTAGTCAAATACACAAAAATCTGAAGTCTCAAGGAGTATGCAAAAAGCTGCGCATCGTTCACGGCCGCACAGTCAAATCGAAGAACGCAATATGCCTAATAGAAATGGCACCCCTGCACGGGCCTGTTTTTAAGGCCCGGTCCCGGTCTGAGCGCGACCCGGGGCCGTCACACTTATTCCGGGCATTCATAAGTGAGCCCAGCCCCGGCCCGTCGTCTTAATCCCAGGCCCGCGGCCGGTAATTTATTTTTGGGCCTAAGAATTGGGCCTTAGACGCTGAATAATCTTTATTACAGTTGGTTGAGTGTCTTCGCAGTGGGCAACCAGACGGAGCATCTAGTCTGTACAACACGTCATGGATTGAAGGCGAAAATCCGGAGTTAAATAGCGCACACAATGTACTTTTTCTTCCACTGTCTTCAGTTCGAGTCACATCGGGGTAATGATAGCTAGTATTCTTAATTAAATCAGATCTGACACCATCAAATTTGATGACCAGATTCTTGGCAACGTATACAACATTATGGTTGTCTCGGACACACGTTGGTATGCTCAAATTTTTGACGCCGCGTTTTAATCCACAAGTAAGTGCATTGAAGTGTTTTGTCTGTAGTGGTTGCTCAGCGGTTTTGTTTCCCTAGCCCGCGAGTTCGATTCGCGGTCACGGCTGCCGCATTTCATCGGGTGCGGCATGTAAAAACCATGCACAGTAGACATAGATTGAGTTCCAGGTTGTCCGAATTAATCCCTTCCGTGCTATATGCATTCCCTTGTAATCGTGTCTTTGGTACGTTATGCCCCAACATGTAAAATGTTGATGCAGTACATGAACAGGAACTATCAGACCTACAAAACACGTTTTTAGAACAGTGCATAGAACTAACTTCAAGAGGAGCGTTGAAATAAAGTCATAACATCCCTTCTAATGCTTTTTTCTACAATTCACATCGGAAATATTAATAGCCAGGCCCATAAATTCAAGCCCGAGCCCGGCCCAGGCCAGTGGCATTAAGCCCGGGCCCGCCGATAATCCGCTTTCGGGCCAGCCCGGGCCCAGCAGTGCTCTACACTGCAGAATGATGCCGCATCATGATGCGGCATTCCCGTCTGAATAACTGGCATGCACACTTCAGCAACATATATGCTTTTATCGAATTGGGATAAGACCGCAACATTTTAAAAATCATTACTTCGTGGAGAACATGCTGGAAAGCTTGTGTAAAATGAAAATATGGCCAGATTCCTCGATTTGCTTCATTGGCGCTGCAATGAAATGCCCCGGTGTCATTAAACAGATGTAGCAAAAGTTCATGTAGCACTGCCCATGTTTTTTCTATTTATTGCATTTTACGTTGAGAGAGTTAAGGGTGAACAGGGAAAAGAAGTAGTCGAAACTGGTACTTCAACGCTTGTCCCTATCACCTCCGTTCGTCTGTCGTTCTATTTTCCGCGTTGGAAGTACTTCGATAAAAAAAAACAGGGCATGCTTCTGCCGCAAAGCCTCTAGCAGTTTCTTTTAATTTATTCTAACATGTTCTTTTTTTCTACCCCGCTGTCGCTTTGGCGTTCCTGTTAGCATAAAAATTGGGCGAAACGCGAAAAAGCGCGGCTCGCGCGATGCCGCGCGCCTTGGCGAGCGCAGTCGGCAAGAATCCACTTCGCCCGCTGCGCCCTCTATTCAATCTACAGCCGCCGCTTCAGGTGGAGCGCTCCGTTCGTCCCACTCAACTCCTTCTAGTACACTCTAATTATAGTGTATGGCCGCAACATGACCATCGGAGGAAACACTCCTTACGGAGACACTGCCACTAAATTTCAGGGCAGCGGAATTGCAATCAGCTGCTCGCATATGCCGGCTTCGGGACGCTGGCCTGTGACACACACCTGGCACTCATGCAGACCGAATGTACGACACTAAGATCGCGTCATAAATGGTTATACTCTCCTAAACAAACCCCGCCTGCAAATAGAGTGCCTGCGTTACATTAAACTTTATTTAAAACGGGTACAAACGGTAAATCGCAGTCTTAAACGAGCCTGAAAAGCAACGGCGACAAGGGGGAGCGGGCCGGAGACTACCGCGGCTGCTTTTGAAACGGGCCGCTAGGAGGATCTCAGTGGCAGCCCTACAGGCCGCGCTCGAGGAGTATACGCCTCGAGCTTCGCGATCGCTGCGCCGCCTGCCGCCGCTTCTCCGCGGCGTTGACGGGATTTGCGCTGCGTGGCTGATAGGGGCTCCTGCAGTGTTTTGGTTCTGTTTTGCTTATTTTCGTCTTTCCGCGCCCTAAAAAACTTGTTACGGTGACGTCTATAAGCGAACAGTACGTTTATGTCACTTAATAAGCAGCTGCGTCTTCGTAGAGTACGCGATCGCCTGCAAGAGCTACCCGGGGACGCGGTTCTGCGCGCTTCGTCGCCGCTCTTCCGGGCGTCGGCTACGGTTGCATATCACCGCTGTCACCTCTAAATACGCCAAGCACAAATGAATTCTACTGTCGCCTCATTTAGACCTTATACTGGCACAGTGAGAGGGTGGCTTCATTTTCCAGCCTGGACAACGAATGCGGCTTCGTTTCGAATATACACGTCGCAGTAAAATATGTTTCGGGGATGTGATTACCTTATCCCGGATTACCAATCCCGAGCAATGTGATTACTTATGCCTTTTATAAGAATATAAACCGCACGAAAATGTTAAGTATATTCCAAGCCTGTGCATCGTTAAATATTTGCCCACACACGTCTTATAGCAAGAACCAAGGCAAGCTAATGAAACCACGGAAAAAAATGCTGTGCAAGTGCGGAAGAAACATAATAGCTCTAACGGAAATGAAAAAAAAAACAGTGCAGCTTCTGACCTGCTAAATACGTTCGTCGAAACTTAAGCCAGGTAGGGTTCATCAGACCAACTATACGTGAATTGCTCAGCTATTTCGCGAGACATCGGTTGGGGGGGAGAGACGGGGGACGCTGTGTACAAATGCGGAGCGGAATCAAGCAATGAACATTTTAGTAATCACACAAACAAATCTTGCGTTCACTTTCCTTTTGTTTTCGACTTCGACGAACAGCTGATCGTACGGCGGACGCATTTTTGGAAGTATACAGGGTGTGCAGTTCAACAAGCGATGAAAGGTGTCGTTGCAAGAGTGTGGCATGTGATAAGGCCCTTTTATTTCAGGTTCGATCTGCTTTATTCTGCAGGCTTCTTGAGCCATATGACGATATTTCGAATAAGCATTTAGTCGCGGACGCGGATTATATTCTAAGCCCGTCTCCGCGCTCCTCGCAGAGGATATATGTAGCAGATGGATGTTTGTGGGCGCTCACCTCACGGCAAGACGACTCTGTCGTGAGCTGATCCTCGAGTATAATTATGCATTGTCCATCGTACTTTTGTTTAATATTCCCGAAATTAACACAGACTGGCTTTTAAATGGTGGTGATCAATATCTGAGGTATAATATTGGCAAACGTAACTGGTGTGCTGTCAGGTATGAGTGCTCCGCTGATTATGTAAGCGCACAAAACTGATTTACATCGTAGTGTATAGCCATAGCATGAACATCTGAGGAAACGGTGGTTAGGAAGACAGTGTTCGTAGATTTCAGGACAGTGTAACTACAATTGGCTCCATCATACGCCGGTTCCGCGATGCTGGCCTGTGACACACTCCTGGCGCTCATACAGACGGAATATACCACACTAAGATCGCGTAAGAAATATTTACACCCTCGTAAACACACCCCATTTGCGAACAGAGTGACTGCTCCACTTAAACATGGATTTCAAACGCCCGCAAACGGTAAATATCGGTCATGAATGTGCCGCAAAAGCAGCGGCGACAGTGGGGAGCGGGACGCGGACTCCCGCGGCTGCTTTCGAAACGGGCCGCTAGGGGGATTTCAGTGGCGCCCCTACAGGCCGCGCTCGAGGCGTATACAGGCGGCGTTCGACCATCAAATGTGCACTTGTTTACGGCTTAAACGGCTTGCACGGAGTGTGCACGGGGGACTCATCAGAAATCGTGCTGTGTCACGAGCGCGTTTGAACATTGGCCAGTGTGTTTTAGACGTTGAAGTTGTGTCATTTGTCATCGTCTGTTTTTTCACGGTGTATGAAGAAGCCTCCCGTGGGAAAATATTGTCTTGGCCTCTTCTATCCGCTCGTACAATAGTGAACTCCAGTTCGGACCGAACACTCTCGCAACTGGGCACCATTGGCTGACGGTGGCCTGGGGCCTTCATTTTTGTTTTGTGCTAAGTTCTTGTCGCTGCTAGCGGGCATCAAATGAGGAATTCGTGGCTGCGACGCTACGCCCACGCTACGGGTGGGTGTGGCTTCGGTTGCTACGCCGCGCCCACGAATGGGCCGGGTGTGTTTGACTAACACCGATGACGCACGGAGGAAATTCGGGCATGGTTTTGCACGGCGAGTTGAACTCGGGACGCCCGGGGTGGCCGCTGCTGCGGCGTGGTTTATTTTTATGATCCCCGGAGCATGCATATTTCCAACACCGACAGGTTTTTGAAACAAAGGAAGAATTTCGAGCTCGTTTTGGCTCTTGAAAAGTGCTCTGCATTGGTTGTGCAGTGGTCTGGCGACAGACCCGCCTTTGCGACGACTTAGAGGCGGCTTTCGCTCCATGACCGTCGAGGAGTAAGTGTAGTGTGCGCTGCAGTTTTACGCGACGGGCAGCTTCTACAGAAGCATTGGTGGCGACCGCACCATCGCCCGCCACCAGTCGACCGTCAGCCGGTGTGCGCGAAATACGATCAGTGGAGACGCATTTTTAAGACATCGCCTTTCTTTTTGGTGATTTGGCGGACATGGCTTCAGCAGGTTCCTACCGCGCGTCTATCCGTCTGCAGCCGGAGCGTGTTCTTCAGTTATAGTCTGCTCGAAAGACATTTTTGAGCGAAGCGCTGCATGAGTGTGCCCTTTGTGTATCATCAAAGCGGCAAACAGACTCTCTCGAGAAGTTGCAAGACAGTTTCGAACGTAGCGTTGCGTGACTTTGCGTTTTGTTTACCGTCAGCGCGGCAGACACAATCTCTCGAGAGGTTGCGTGATCCGCATTTGTTGTAAAAGGTTACAGGCAGGACAGCGTATACGCATTACATCTACCGTCAAGGAGACAGCCGACGCACCGATAGCCGGTTGAGGTGGTTTATTCGCAGGGGTGAAGCCGATAGAAACGCAGATACGAGAGTTGAGATACCCCAGCTCGTTTCTCGCCCATGCACCTTATGGGGTTCATCTTCTTCCCCTGAGACGTCCTTGGTGCATATCCTCGCGCCTGAATAGGACATAATCCTACCTTCCTCTTCCACATGGTTTGTGCTGGTACGGCGCATGCCCCGATAGCTTGATGGCCAGTTTAATCTGTTCATTATCCTCCCTACATTGCAATCCACGGCAAGTGCCTGTTGTCAACGGCGATCTCTACCAGGCCCCCTCGAAGGAAACAAGGTCCTTGTTTCCATCGAGAAGCCGTGTGTTTACCCATTTCAACAGTTTTTTTTTTCGTGTCACCCCCGTATGGCAGGTAGCAGAGCATGAAAACGAGTAAAGGGGATAGCTAAGAAATAAAGTAACCGCGTGCCGCCAGAGGAAGGGTAAGCGTGAGTGCGGATTGCGCGAAAGAAGAGGAGGTTGAGGGAATTGAACTCAATGCAAAAAAACAAAGCGGTGAAGAGAAAAATAAAATAAAGCAAACAAATCTGAAGAGTTGTTGTCCTTTTCGCTAATCATTCCTTTGTAACACATGGCCACTTGGGGATTGGCCCGCAATTGGGATCTTTGAGGAACTAACGTGCCCGGTTCACAAAATTCATAACACTGTGAATTTGAAAAGTAGAACTGCGCGTGCAGATTGAAGCCTGAACGTGCTACTCGAGTAGGACAGGAGCAAACCACCCTTAAAGAACCACGATTCTAGGCAGGCTGTGGCGTGTTTGAGTCTGCTTGCACATTGTTGTGGCGCGCTTCTATCACCCGCTTTTGACAGTCGGCCATAATCACGTGATTGCACTGCCTGCCACCGACGGCAGAAACTTCTTAGGATCACACATTTCAAACAAAACGCTCATGAATAACTGGAATGAAAATATAATGAACTTTGTAGTGAACTACAAATTATATAGTAAAAGGACAATAAAATAAAGTAGTTGGAATTGCTTACAACCAGTAGCCACCAGAGCAGCAGTGAAGCGAGAGAAAGAAAGGAAAAATGCGACACGCCCTAGGGGTGCATCCTTAGAGCGCGCAGCTTTGGAACGATTACGTCCCCTCAATATTCAACAAATAGCATGAATAGCATTTTTAAAGCCTTCAACCCTGCCCCTAACTATTATCATGAGCTTATGGTTATCACCACAGCTCCACCTTTTCCAAGTTTCGCTCAAACCCGGGCCGTCTGGAATAGCACCCCTATTCGCTGTACAGCAGCCCTCACCCTCACGTGACAATGTCAACCGAATCCGAAAAAAGTTAGGTTCGACAACCTGTTCGCTGCACAGCAACCCAAACCCCCCCCCCCCCCCCCAACCCCTCGTGACAGTATCAAGTCGAGTGATTCAGAACATTCATTAAACCTGGTCACAGGCTACGCCCCGAAACCAAAGCGGTCTAAAGGATACCGATTCACCATTATGGAGGAAAATAACGCGTAAATTTTAGATGCGAAGCATCTCATGCTCGGGGCTGTGTCCCTCCCTCCCTCGTTGTCGTTGTTGTCCGCCGTCCGCACCCCCCCTGCGCATGCCTGGCCAGGCACCACTGATGAAGATTGTAGCAGGATGCCTCTAGGGATTGGCCAACCAAAGAATCAATCACGAGATAACTTGGCGTTCAACCACCGTCGTCATCTTCCCGTAGGGGAACCCTTAGTAGTTCCTGCTGATGATGATTGAGGCAGGATGCCCCTAGGGATTGGCCAACCAAAAAATCCATCACGAGATAGCTTCGCGTTCAACCACCGTCGTCATCTTCCCGTAGGTACACCCTCAGTAGTATGCGAGGCATTCCTCCTCTCCTTTCCGACGGTCATCTCCTCTTCGGCATTCCTGCTCTCCTCTCCGAAGCTCCTCACCTATCCAACATTGCGCAACAAATTGAAACACCTGCGGTAGCCGCTGCATACTCCGCTGGGGGCGCCACTGTAGCTCCGCGGTATGAATGACTCATTTCCCTCCCCTCATTCTCCTCCCGCAACGCCGCGATGAGTCAGCGTCAACGCCAGTGTCAGCGCCGCAGAGAAGAGGGATCGAGAGAGAGAGAGAACAACTTTATTTAGCCGCACAAAATTGCGGCGACTACGTGCCGGATGGGGCGGTTCCCTCTTCCCGGGACCCATATGCTTCCGCGGCTGCCTGGCCCCTGGAGATCAGGACAAGCTGGTCTTCCAAGGCGGGGCTCCAGCCGCTGCCACGAAACGGCAGCGGCGACAGGTCGATCCCGAACATCGGGCTCGCGAAGCCGAAAGGAAACATCAACACCGTCAAGAAGCTGCTACTGATGCAACGAGGGCTCGCGCAGCTGAACTAATGGACACTGGAGTCGACCCCATGGCTGCTTCGCATACTACTCAGGCTTCCCCTACGGGAAGATGGTGAAATTTTTTATTACTGAAAACGTTTTTCAAAGAAAAAATTACAAAAATGATTTTACCTACCGGGTCGCGAAGTTAGGCCAATCAGTGCCAGAGACCAGATAATTGTACCTAGAGGCCACCGAGGCTACCTTTGGCACCATTTGAGCTGTTCCGCAACTGACAATCGCGCGGAAGCACATCACACATGTTACTTGGGGCGCTGCGCAGCGAAACGTTTGGAAATGCGCACCCGGGCCTTCACGGTAGCACCCCGAAGCACTACCGCTGTACTGTCTCAATACCTTTATTGAGATGGATCGCAAGTTTTTGTTTGTTGCTCCTGTTCGTTAATTTGTGTCGCATACCCATAACGCGGGATTGGCCTAAAATCGGGAGACTCGGCGCATGCCGCGTACCAGCAGGACGTGACGTTACAAAAGCAGAGGTAAACAAGCTGCCCAAAGTAATTTACAACCGCATGCAAACGAAGTTCCAACATACATTTGCCTTCGAAACACATCAGCGGACTCAAGTGCTTTGCAGTTTCTTCGCTTGCAGGACTACCATCAAATATTAGCGCCAATCTAAGCCTTATCTGATCGGTTCCTCATTTTGTACGCCATCTGCAATTTCATGCCCTATCGGTTGTCCACGCACGACGTCGTCGATTTCCTATCAACTAAGCCTACGGATTTTTTCGCAGCGGCAGTGATAGACACCTTTATTTGTGCATCCATTGGACACCCGGACATGAACTTCGTCATTGGGGAATCGGGCAGCACATTTGGCCGCACAAGAAAGTTTATGAGGTAGCCCTCGGCCACTGCCTCTGGGCGACCGCAAGTCAAAGCGTAATAGCCACCACTATTAACACAGCGCAATCTTCATGTTATTTACAAAGGGCTGCACTGGTGCGCAGGATACATGGGGTCCCCTTTGGAGCAGTTGAACGCCTCGGCGAATTCGGGCACATGCTGAAGATAGATGTCACATCTGAATTCAGCGGCTTCGTGGTGGGTACCTGCGCACCAAGTGTAGCACTGCGACAAGAACAGAGTTTGCAGTCCGTTGTAGCCTTCAAATCCTGGCAGAGGCAAGTATACTCCAAAATCGCTCTCCGTGTACGCGTCTATCAAAGCGCCGAACATCACGACTTGATAAGTGTACCCCCGCCAAATGTCATTTCTGAAAAGGGTTCGAATCATGCATACCAGCAAAGAAATCGGAAGGGATGAGTTGGCGAAAGCCAATCCGTGAAGGAGAAAAAGGGCGAGGCTGTTGCCTACATCTGCTCCGAGTCCACCATAGTTTACAGCAGTAGGCAAGTCTAAATCAAACAAGGGGTAAGAGAACGCATAAGGCAGTAGCTGGGAATCGTGCTCGGTGTCAACATAGACTTGTGCTTCCAGATTATCGATTGCACGCACAAATAATTCGGAATCCAGCGTCCTTTTGATAAGTACTGAATGTTTCCAGTTGTCAACGAAGGAGCGGGTCATGTCTGGAATTGGAACCGAGTCGACAATTTCAGTACCATTTAAATAGTCAAAACTTCGAAAGGCCACAGAAAGGAGGTCCAGTTAGTGATTAAGGTTACGTCTACGTCAGTGGAGTTCCATCTCAAGAGGCGGCGCAAAAAGGCGCGTCGCACCGTCAGCACCAGTTTCCGGGCGGCGTTTTCCACACCTCCCTTGACAATTTCGCGGCTGTATCTCGCAAACACGGCGTGGCTAGAGAAGTATGCAGCCCTGCCGACGCAAAAGGCCGCGTGGAATACGTCCACACGGTCTAGGTCGGGATAGTAAAAATTGAGTATCATATCTCGGTTGGCATACAGGGCCGCTATCTGAACAGTCCACCAGGAGACGAGCTCGTGGAATGAGTCTTCTCCGAACGCCTCCCACAATCTGAAAACTTCCTGCACGTACCCCAGCTGGTTGGTGAGAGGGAAGGGAGAGCGTGCGGATACATTCAGTTTTTCGAGAGTCTCAAGCCAACGCGATTCTGTGAGGTTGATGTGTGTTACGTTCGTTGTTACATCCTCAACCGACTGTACCGGGGAGGTATCAAAAACGATATCTCGGAGTCTGGTCATAACATATTCGTCGTTATTGGAGGTGTATTGGTAAGTCACGCTTTCTGTATAGGCAACGCTGCTCCCTTCCTCAAACGCCTTGTGGAGGAACTGGAAGTACGCTTCTTTTGTGGCATTCGTTCGGGGCCAGTGGTGACGCACAAGAAGAGTACGAATCCACTTCCCGAATTGCATAAGCAGCACGGGTTTTCCACCTGCAGAGGCCTCCACTTCAAAATCTAGCAGTACATCCCAGCCTAGCTTGAACGAGCAGTACATAGTCGTGTACAGCACGTCCGCGCCGGGGGAAAGCTGTGGCCAAACGATGCCAGCCTCCGCCAGAGCAGTCTTGACTGCCGGAAATTGGTCAGTCTTGCCCTGAAGCACGTCATCGCAGCTTTGGTAGACGGCTGATACACGCTGTTCCTCATTCTGGCCACGGGATTGCCACTTGACTTTGTGCAGCGTCCTGTTCAGCCTACCAAGCGCTAGCCGGAAATAGTCTTCCCTGACGCTCCACGGGTTGTTCTGGTTCCACCCGCTACAGACGAAGCGCGTGAAGCTTTGGCATGAGTTGGCCGATCTGTTCACAGTCGCGTGAAGTCGCTTGGCGTATTCGCGGCAACCAAGAGTTGTGCACGAGTTCGGACCAGTTGGTAGCTCCGATTGGGCCTCCGCGACGAGCCAGTAAAGCACCGCGGCGAGGACGAGGGCACCCGCAATAGGTAGCAGTAGATGTCTTGGTCGGATTCGCTGTGGATGGACAAAAAGAAAGTCAAAGGTAGAATCTGATTACGCCGAGCATATCTGCGGGAACTTTAGTTAGCAATTTTGTTTTTAAGCCCTTTCCCCAACACGACTCGGAGCTGGGCTGCAAGCGTTTCGTTCGGGCTAAGTTTTGGTCAGTGTGGCGCTCGAAACATTATAGAAATGATAGCGCTCAAACCTGCTGGATTAATAGGCCCTGTATTTGTGCGCGGTTAATATTAATCTTGACAAACTCGGGCGTCTCTTTGTTGACCGACGCGAAATGAGACAGCATCTTGCCGTAATAATGATGACAAACCCTAAGAATGCAGGGCATAGATGTTTTCAGACTACCACTCATAGGACGAGTTACAAGTTTGTACATGGTTCAGTCGGAGAGAAACCATAGGTATATCGAATACCTTGAAATCTATCTAATGTGATCTTTGTGTGCATCTCGGTATCTGTTTGTTTTATTATGCATGCTTGTTTGTTTACTGTATTCTTTTGATTGCAAATGCTCCGAATTTGTGCTGTAGTAATGCGATCATCTTCGCGCTTTACCTACGCAAGCTGCGCATATTTTCTGTAACTCTGAGAGTATATGCTGAGTCGTGTAATACTCCCAGTTGGGCACTGGCAGTATTGTATGACAAAATAAATAAAATAAATAAACGAAAATGAAACACATTGGGGAGAAGGTTTTTGTGAAACCAATTATTGAAGACACGTTTTTTAACGGCGCCAAACAAGGCGGTGTAGATGTTCAAGAATTAAACGTGCATGCGTCTGCTTGCTTCCTAGCACACGTCATCGAAAGTCCATAATCTTCGAAACCCCATTTTCCCTCTCCCCTTCCCCGCGCTTTGAAGCTGCTCTGATGCGCTCCCCACCCTTTCATTAAAGGTTCAACAAAATTGTTCCTCAATTCGATTCAATTTTCCCATTTCCCACTTTCGCGCTGTGCGCGCTATCTCTCGGAACAATTTATTTTCATTTGTCTTGGAACACCTCTGAAAGACATGACTTCTACTATTTAAGTATACCTCTACCGTTGTATATACTTTCAGCATTTCTTTAACTGCTATTACAAGAACGAATTCCACGTGTCATACTAGTTAAATGAGCACTGTTATGTCAAATATGTAAATATGTCTCGCCACTGATATGCCTCTTGATTTGTTTGCGGTGAACAATATTGGTATTCATTATGGGCGCCGCGAACTTGGATAGTTTGAACTGTTTTGTTTATGTGTGTTCTTAATTGTTCTTGTAACCTTTAGCTGTGCGACTGAATTCAGTTACGGACATATAGACCTTATTTCTGGCATCTAGGAAGACCAAAAACGATTCAGGAGTACATAATTATCGACCTGTTTTCTAAAGCACAGCCAAAAACTATGCTCAGGTGTTCAATCCACAATGTTTCGGTCAACTAAGCAAGGTGGACTGCCGTATCCACGTGCGTCAACCATGGGGCCACGTCAAACTCTTAGGCGGGTTTTGTGGCCACAGCTTTTCTCCCGTGTCGATGCAATCGACCTGCTCCTGCCGCCTCTTGCGCTTACGACAAGGACGCCTCCACCTCAGTTCAAGGTCTTGAGAACAAAGGCACACTGGTCATGGCATCCATACTTGCTACAATCCTAGCAATCGCTCACGCCAAGATTGAACACGATTAACAATGTCCACCTCATCATTTAGCAAACCCTTGGATCTGTGGGCGATAATATTTCTGCAGTGCTTTCAAGAGACCCGACAATTTGGCAACGAGGTGGAACCTACCGATTCAGACTGCTAATGTGCTGCATAAGAGTTTAAAAGTTTTCCAAATCTATCGTTCAACCATTCAATACGAGATCTCCCATTCCTCCTTTCTGCCCTGGGTTTACAATAGAAGAAAAACAAGTTAGAGTAAAGAGGAACGTTTCTGTCCGCTGTACACACGACGTACTGCTGGAACGGATACGGTTTTATGGGCTTTCTCTGTTTTTATTACGAACAATCCAGCAGGTGGCATAGGGGGCAGCGAACTTCTCCACCGTCTTGTATACTTGACCGTTAAGTTCAGCCACTGCTGGAAGACGCTATTTCAGCCCGACGCCAAAACGGCGCAAAAACAGCATTCCATACCGTGCGTTGGATGCTGACTGAATTGTGCTCACTAAAAAGAGTGCAAAATAAATGACACACTGAAGGTTTTTAGCAATAAAACAAATCTCAAGTCCCGTGCTTTGGAAAATATTTTCACCAGGCTCACTCCTCGCAGGGATACTTCGATAAGACTGTGTCCAAATATTGAACTTTGAAACTTTCAATAGAAGTTTCAAGAGAACATAAGAGCCATTTGTAAGCAGGTGTGGGGTCTCGCTGTCGGCTTTCGTGGAACTGCTTTCCTGTTGCCTGAAGTCCACCATAGTGGAATGGAAGGGGAGCTGTGTAGTCCAGAAGTCGGGGGTTTGCAGCAGGTCCATGGCACCTGTGCTGAGCTCAATCTTTCTGACCCGGACAGACCGGGCCTTGGAGCAGGCTTTGAATGGCATGGTACTTAAGACATTGCGCTACGTAGATTATTTCTTGGCGTTTATCAAGAACCGGGACGTGACGAGAATGGTGGTAATTGCAGTGGAGACGTGATGAATGTGTTCAGAGAGCGCGCTCTGGGTCTTCGGTTTACGATGGAGATGCCGAGTTCCAATGAACTACAGTTCCTATACTTGAGTTTACAACTCGAAAAGAATCATGTGTGCGTGCTTTGTAAAGCCCGTTCGGAGAAACCCCTCCTAAACATTGGGTCTGGTCATTCAAAGACCGTGCGCAACGCTATCGCAGACTCCTCCATCCGTTCCGCGCTACGTATCGTGCCACCTAGCAGTAGGTGGGAGTTTCGGGAGCCAGTTGGTTAGGTTATGGAAGTCTGGGTACCCGGAGCGCATGATATCTTGGGCGCGTGAGGAGCTTCGAAGAAGCCTAAAGGTCGTGCGTAGTAACGAAGGTACTTATCCCACTTCGACGGTGGAAAGTGTAGGCCGGTTGTCCTACCGTACGTCCACAAAATGTCCCATGGATTAAAGAAAGTTGCTGCGCGGTTCGGGGATTGAGTAGTCTTCTCATCACCGTTTAAGTTTTAAGCTTAGTAGGATGTGTCAGATGGTGGAAGGGGCTTCGGCAACTGGGAGATTGCGGCCGGCAGTGCGAGTGTGCGGTACCGCACAAAAAGTTGGAGTGTGTTACGGGGGTAGTGTATGATATACCCCTCTCATGGGGGAGGTCCTACGAGGGTCAAACTAGCAAGTGTTTGAACGTCAAGTTGCATGAACACAAGTCTGCGGTTAAGAACAGACCGTATTCAAACCATCATCAGCAATGTCGCAGGAGTCTGCACTGTTATCCGAAGTTTACTTATGCAACATGCCTGTACCGTAACAGAAAAGCACAGACGCGGGAGACAGTGGAAGCTTTCCCTATGTGTGTGTTAGGGCCGGTGACGCCTGTGTGAGCCAGCCGTGTGTGGCGCTCAATGAGAGAAAAAGAAGATATCTTGCTGCTTCATGGTCTGGCTCGTGGTGATGATCAAGGCAGAGGGTGTTCCATTTTCACTTATGTTTGTTGTTTTTTCGCGTATTGGTTCCTGGTTAATCCGTGTTTTTTTCACGCTCCGTATTCTGTTCGTTTTCAGTAAAATCGTAGTTGACAGTCAGCGCCCACTTCGTACGCTTTCTTCTATTGTGTGTGTGTTTCTGCGAATTTTTTCACTATGAAGTGAATCTCACCTGTGGCTCTCTTTCCTCAGACGGCTGACCCTGTGCTCCTCCGAAATGTCTGTGACCCTGGCCGCCTGATGGATGGGCGAAGTTTCCACGCATCTTCTGCGGAGCCTGGTCGATGTGCAGAGGTATATTGGTGGGAGCAGTTGGAGTGCCCGCTGACGGGGCCATCTTGCCCACTTGCCCAGAGCTGTGCACTGGGCTTTGCAGTCCTGCTGGAAAATTATATCCCGGCTGTTAGAAAATCGCACTGAACCTTTTCGTTGAGATGGTGTGGCTTCACCCGAAGAATGATCAGCAAGGCGTTGAAGCATAGTGCTGGGCAATATCGTATAATATGCAGTGATGTTTCGTATTGGAGATATTACCGTTTTATTAAAAATGTCGGATGAGGGCTCCTTGAATCCATTGTAACCCGACCTCCATATACGAAGCCAACTCCTGCGACCGACAAGCGTTGGGAGATTACTTGTGCGGATTAAACTCTGGAGTTCGTAGGCTATGTTTCCACCACTATTAGTTCCTTTACGCGAACTTAGTAGAAAAATATAGTTTCAAAGTGCTACCCTCCTCTCTCCATTCTCCTTCCTCTTAAATTACCGTATCTTGCCTTAATACGCATTATTTTAACCACTAATCAATAAATAATTACTTTGTAGTTATTAATACAAGGATACTCATCTCATATACGCAGCCAGAATGCTTTGCTTCGCGTCTGACCTTGCTTTGGTTACGTAATTATTTCCTTCCCATATTTTTCCCTGTCCACGTGAACGCCAAAGTTGTTCAAGGTCCCTTAGACTAACAGAAATAAGCCTTTCGTCTTAATAAGAACACAATGATTGATTCGCATTTAAAGACGATCATCAGAGACAACCTCCCCCTGTAATTATTTCCCTTTGATACCCGGACATGCACAGTACCGTGGTGTACCCCATGGTTCCGATGGGCAACAGTATAGCAAGGCACTGCTTTCAAACGTGCTTGTCACTACAAAGCGGGTTGAAGCCGCCTAGTGGATTGGAAAAGGTTAGGGAACAATATTTCGTATTTAACTTCAGTTTTCGATCATCTGAAAGAGGCAAGACCTGGTGAATGTTTAGGGAGCTTTCATTGAGCAAAGGCGCCAATGTGACCCTTCGTAAACTTCTTCCAAGTTGAAACATTGTCCAAAAATCGTCGTGGAGGTGACCCGCGTTTTTCAATGCTTGTCACAGAGCCCACCAACGTGGGTGCTCAGGTCTCAGGTGGACACGGATCACTAGACTCAAGACAACGTCATTTAAGAGAACGACGTTCACTTGCCTGTTGTCCTTGACGAGTAATAATCGGTTTGTGTTAGTGCCGTAATGAATAGATGAACCGAACAACGCATCTCGAACCTCGCCCAACCGTTAGAAAGAAGCAACCCCTGTGTTTTGAGATAATGGTAACGATGGTCTTCTCTGTTTACCTCGTTTTCAATAAAACCGTTCTCAACGTCTCTTGATCAACGGTCGTTGATGAACTGTTCTCAACGGTCGTTGAGATCAGCGACCGTACATCTCATCATCCATTCCTTAACAGCCTGGCAGGAACAGTCGATTCTCGAATTCGTGTCATTCCTTCCCGCTTGGTGCATGTCTAATAGCAGATAGTGTACAGCCACACTTGCGCGACGAAACGTGAAACCTACCGATCCTTTAGAGAGTGATATCCTGCCATAAAGTCCTCCCACTAAAACCCTCGTTATGTTGTTTACGATGGCGCCTTAACGTTACAAATAGGACGAGCCTAAACTAGAATTCGGGAAGTAGTACCTTGAAGTTCAGGTAGCGGTCTTAAAGAAGTTTTGGGCGGGCTGGCTGTTGACAGTGTTGCGCTGGCAAGAGGCGCGGTGGGCACCTGGACGCTGACCCCCGCGGTTGATGCCGCGGCCTCTAAGGGTAGTCGCGAACGGCTGGCGTTCCGGTCCGAAGTGACCTTTGTGCGAATCGGCACCGGGACGCTGACCTCCGCGGTTGGTGTCGCGGTCTCTAAGGGTGGTCGCGAACGGCTGGCGTTCCGGTCCGAAGTGACCTTTGTGCGAATCGGCACCAGGGGGCCAATTCTCCAAAACGGCGGGCCGTCGCTTTGAAACGACGGGGTAGCGCCATTGAAATGTATGTGTTCTGGGGTTGGGGCCGCCGCTTTGAGGTGGGCAACATGAAGATACGCTGCAAGAAAAGCACTGTGGCAAGGACGAGAAGCGACAAGTGAAATGACGGAGGGCAGTGGGTGTCGCTTCGCGTCCTTGCCACAGTGCTTTTCTTGCAGCGTATCTTCATGTTGCCCACCTCAAAGCGGCGGCCCCAACCCCAGAACACATACATTTCAATGGCGCTACCCCGTCGTTTCAAAGCGACGGCCGTTTTTTAGAGAATTCGGCCCCAGGACGCTCACCTCCGAGGTTGTGTTCGCGGTCTCTAGGTGTCGTCGCGAACGGCTGGCGTTCCGCTCCGAAGTGACCTTTGTGCGACTCTGGCTCCGACGTCTCGACGAAGAACGCTTCTTGCTGCCTGTCTTGGAGTGGCTGCGCGATTTGTAGCTCTGCTGACTCCCTGGGCTTGGAGGCGGAGGGCCTCCCCCTGGGGTCTCAATGGGAACCGGGAACGCTGGCTGCTCGGCCATTGACTTACAGGAGGACGCGAAGGATGGCAAACTTGCTTCGATTCTCGCGGTGAGTGCGCGCGCGCTTCACGAGGCAACAGATGGCAGTCAGCCTTCTTCGCCTACTTAAGCTGTTACGCATGCCCGCAGACGGAGATTGGTCAGCGCTCGTCAGTTGACTATTCAGTTAAATGTGTGTACTTTGAAACACAGCCCTGGGCGACCAGCGCGGTGTGATCGACCAGGCAAGACGAATCGCTGGAGAAACTGTTGCCCTAGACCAGGGCACCACCCTCTGAGAGCTGAATACTTCTACTTAATGAAGATTTCTACTACTGCTGCTGCTACTACTACTACTAGAAATCGACCAGACTTTGGTGAAAACCCTAGGGTGGAGTAAGTTTCTGTGAAGGAAAGTTTGCAATCCACCTGAATGCAGCCGTACGGCTAGTACTACTACTACTACTAACACTACTACTACTACTACTACTACTACTGCTAGTAGTGGTAGTAGTACTGCAGCTACTACTACTTAAAATTTGAAAAACAATGACAGCAAGAGAAAAAATCATATACACTTCAGGTAACAAAAAGTGTAAGCTACGTGGGAAGACAGGAAGATTCGGTGGGCGTGATAAGTTCACGGAGGAGGGAAAGAAGGATCAGACTATTTGATGCCCCCTGTGGGAATTGAAGTGAAGACATATTGAACCCGTCTCATTGTGGAAGCAGTCATCCGGGCATCTTATGTAGTCTGGCTAAGGTTGCTTGCGGCGGATGAAAAAAGTACAATAATTCCGACCCCACTGCCGAGGCACTGAAATGGGGCGGTAAATTTTCCTCTCCTCTGAAAAGAGGCAACACTCAAATATCGAACCCTTCCGTCTGATGACGACGAGGATTGAACGCGAAGCTTTCTCGTGATGGATGCTTTTGTTGGCCAATCCCACACTGCGATCCAAGCTACTCTGGAGGTACACCAGAGAGCACGCGCAGAAACACTCGGGTAATAAACTTTAGTTAGATTTATTTCTTTTTCATTGTGCGTTCTTCGAGATCCTTCTTTGTGTATCACTCATCTAGTGCAAGCGAACTGCAGGGCCCGCCTGTACGCCTTTGCTAATCGGAATTCCTATGTTCCGCCACAGGTAGCAGCTCTCACCGGTGCACTACCGCCATCACCTGGCCACAACGCAAGGATCTGCCGCGTCCTTCGCTCGGAAGCCTGGAAGGAAGTCCGATTTGTTCGATGCTGCCTGGAGGTAGCGCAATCGCTGGCTGTTCCGAAAAAGCAGGCGTCCAGACTCCTGAACAGTGATCTTCGCGTAGCTTCCCAGGTGACCGAGTTTGTCTGGAGAACCATACTCTCAGGCCTTCCAAAGAAGAGAGGAACTGACACCCCCAACCAGAAGGTTCACCTGCTGGGTATACCATGTCTACCAGAGCACGTCGAGAAGACCCTAAGTCGAGGGTTCAAGTATGCGACGCAACCACTGCTTGAAAAAGCTGAATTACTGGCCTTGGTGAGACACACAGCAGCACGGGCGAACGCCGAGGAACAGGAACGCTGTATTCTGGACGGAACTAGCGCTCCACCCTCGACGACTAAAGCGTTAATTCCCGGCCGCGGCGGCCGCTTTTCTGATGGAGGCGAAAAGCAAAAACGCCCGTGTGTACGAGATTTCGGCGCACGTTAAAGATCCCCAGGTGGTCAAAATTAATCCGGAGCCCTCCACTACGGCGCGCCTCATCGCCTGCGTTGCGTCGGCGCGGTAAACCCCGCAATCAATCAATCAATAGGCCTAATCAGAAAAGTGGCCGCCGCGGCCGGGAATCTCTCTAATTAAAGCCGTTCTTTCTTTCTAACCGGTATGTTAGAAGATATAAAAGATGAACAGAGATATCGCTTAAACGCCACCAGCCACGCTTGACAGCCGGAGGTTGACGCCGACGCCGGTATGTTTTCGACTTCTAGCACTGCTAGTGGTTTTGTGTTAAAGCAAAAGAGCCGTTCAAATAACGGGCATATAAAAAGTATAGCATACCAACCAATCTATTTACAATGCAAAATTTTGTTTCGTCATTGTGCGAAAATAAGGTGGTGTGCGCGCGCACGTGCACGTAGACATTTGATGGATCCAAAAAAAAAAGAGATGGCGAGCGTGCAGGATCTCCTGCCCGCCAAAGAGACTGCCTGCTTGCCAATAAACTGCCTGCCCGCCTCCCTGCCTGCCTGCCAGGACGAATATTCCTGCAAGGATGCCTGATCTGTGGATGATAGGCGACCCGTCACGAGACAGGGGGAGGGGGAGGGGCGGAGACACAAATTTACGCACCACGGCGACACTCGATGGTACCAAAAAACGATTGTGGACGGACGGGTCGTCTGCTTAGTACCCGTAGGACGGGAAAATAGGCAGCCTGCAGGCCAGCTGCCTATTGCCCCGTCCGTTTGGCGAGGATGCACCGAGGGTAGAGGCGTCGGAGGCACCGTTGCCAGGAGTCTGCATGCTTGCCTTCCAAAAAAACTGTGGCGAAAATGCAATATTTGGTACCATGTGCGGCCCGTCACTATAGTCGGTGAAGGGAGTGGATCACAGGGCGGCAGAGCGACGGCTACGTAGAGCCATGTGTTAGAGCGCAGCCCTTAAAGGCCAACTGCACTCAAATTTCACCTCGGCCAAATTTGTTTTTAATGCGTAGTAAGTACCCCCAAATAAGCTGGGACACAAGTGGTAGCCCCGTGAAACGCCTCGTTAATCAGTCAGAAGCGTTTAAAAAGGCTCCGCCGCAGACCACTCTGCACCTGCCGGCGGATCGCGTAAACAGCCATGACGCGCCTGTGACGTTCCAGCCTACGGTGGCTTTTTCCTCTGGCCAGCCACGCAGCGGGAGAACCGGTCGAGCTCTGCTGCCCCGTGCGCGCGTAGAGCTTGCGCGCAGACATTCTCCCGAACTGGTGACCGTCCGGCCGCTCGCTGGACGGCTGCAACGTCACTGCAATGGCCGCGCTCTCCTCGGTTTCGGTTTCAAAATCGCCGATTTTTGCTGGTCGCTTGCGGCGTCGACGTGCGTATTTCAGCTGTTGTATTTTGCATGTTGCTTTCTTTTTAAGCAGACTATACGGAAATAGGGTTTTCAAGAAGTCGAAATTTTGAGTGCAGTTGGCCTTTAAAGGGACACTGAAGCGAATTTGTCAAGCTCCCGTTTTTGCTTGCACTGTGTAGACTGGCTCAAATTAACACACTATTCATCGTTTATTCGGTTGACAAATCGGTAATTATTTTACAAAGCGCGAAAGAAGAAAAACTACTATGCGCGGTTTGCGGCGGCCGCACCAACTAAAGGCTGTGACGTCAGGAGGGGGGGGCACCATGATTGGACGATGCCCAAGGTTAGCAATCAAAAGTTTCGGTTTCGGTTTCGGTTCTGTAAAACAACATGCTTGACATCTGATGGCGTTGTTGGATGGGCATTCTCGATTTCTCAATTATCGCCGTACCGCGCTTCTGCCATGTTGTCGGCTGTCAAATGTCTAAGATAAACCTCCCAGGGCGGCTTGGAATCGTAGAAATCACTAGACGAGGCCTACGCAGTGGATAAACGCCCTCCACGTCACCGCAGACTCTCAAATGCCATGCGCTTTTCCCGCATATTCGGAGCTTGCCTCACTCATGTCTGATCGTAAAAAGCTAGTTCGCACCAGGCCAAGGGTGTGCTGATTCAGGCCTGGGCCCACTGCCCGCAAGCAGTCGGTGCTTGTGGCAACAGCACGCCAACGAGAACTCGCTAGCGCGTCATTGTCAGTATGCGTGCGTTCTGCGATCTCGCTCGTGGAGCAGTGAACGTTACGGCCCAAAAATGGTGAACTCAGTTCAGAAAACATCGGCCGCATACAAAATAATCAACTTACAAAAAAAAACATGTACCCTCGGGGATTCGAAATTGCGACTTTTAAAACAAATTCCAGCGCCTCAGACCGCTAGGCCACGAGCCGGCGCTGGCCAATTGGGATATATAAGGTTTATAATGTATGACCAGTTTACACTTTTATTTATTTTAAGCATTTTAACTACTTTATGTGACTATTTGTTGTATATCACTCCTGCAGTAAGTGTCCCCCAAACTTCCACAATATCTCACGTCTAGCAATTGCATTTCTTTGACGGAAAAGCGTTCGCAGATCTGCGGTCGTGCTGCTGACCGCTGTGCTTGTTTACCCAGCGCAAAAAGTGCTTCCTGCTCCCTAGTTTTGCGCTGTACGGTAAACGTTTCAGGTGATTTTATTTTATTAGTACCTATATTTACTTCGCTGACTCTTCTCCCGCCTTCAATTGGCCTTAGATTTTCCTACTAGCGTAAAGTCAGCGAAGCGTCGCATGTGCACTTGTGCAGCGCTTGTGTGGAGCGACCCGGACTCTGAGTTTGACACAGTGTACAAACTAACAAAGTAAGGAAAGGCACATTCTTTCGTTCACAAAGGTGTTGTGGCTTAGTTTCAATTGAGCGAGCGAATAGCGACGACCCGTCGGCGGCCGGCGGACGAAACGCTGGGCCGACTGACTCGATCGGTAGGTCGGCTGGTCGGCGAACCGTGCAGTAGCGCAGCCATTTTCCAGCTCATCTCCTGCTGACGTCACACGAAAACGCCACAGAAAATGGGCGAGCGTAAAGAGAGGGGGACAGCATTTTCGAACTGATTTTTCTACTAAATAAATTCGCGTAAACGCGGCCAGAGTGGTCGAAACAATGCCTACGGACTCCGAACTACAATTTGCGCTAGTAATCCCGCAATGTTTACAAATCACTTCAGTGTCCCTTTAAGCGGCCGCTCCTGTGGTTCCGCGTAGTCCCTCAGCGTCTGCCTCGCTGTAACCGAGAGAACGAAGACGCCACCGAAGATAGAGCGAGCAGGAAAGCGGAGGATGAAAGTATGACGAAAGTGTGAGGAGGAGGGCGGACTTCCGAGACCGCGCAAGACATGCTCCACAGCGGCGATGACTTATTAGATAACGGCAGAGTATACCGCACGCCGTCGTGTGATGACGCGATCACTTCATGAGGCACAGCAGCTATGCGCTGTCGCCGAGGAGACTACAGTTCACACTGCACTCAAATTACGCATTAGCGAGTATCGTAATCACCCGCGAATTTTTTTTTCGTTTGCTCAAAACAACTTCAGTGTACGTAATACTGCACTGTTATGAGCCAATAATAAAATAAAATAAATATATAAAAATGAACGAAACTAGATTACTAAAAATAAACTTGCTGCCACGCAGCGTTTAGTGTCCCAGCGAACCTTTTATTTCGCGTCAGTTAATGTTGCAATCATGAACCTACATTAGAAAACATTTTGCAGTAGATTGTACAGTTAGAGGGACCCTGCAACACTTTCGATAGACGCTTTCACTCTTTTCTTCGCACCTGGAAGCACTGCGAAAGCAATAGCTATTCACAGCATAGAGCAGCAGTGCGTGATTTGCTCGCCGCAGCAGATACACCTTCCGTTACAGCTTTGCTTTTGTGGCTTTCTTTTTCAAGCGCCTATCAAATTACTTTTTTGCTGCAACTCAAAGAAAGGCGGAGAATAGCCGCTACACCGTTTTAATGACAACATTCCGGCGGTAGAAGAATGCCAAGACTGAGAAAGAGAGAAAAATAGTTTAATAAGCAAGTTTCTAAGTGATCTGATGGGGACAGAGTAGTAATTTTTCGCTGAGGCACTTTCGACTCCCTGATTTAAGTACTGGATGTGTTGGTTGACTACTTTCTTCAAGCATTCAAGATTTAGAAAAAAGTTGAAAAGAGTGTTGCAGGGTCACTTTAATTTGGCCAAGACAAAACATTTCCACAAAGAAACCTACATTATGGCTTTGTTTTTATAACGACTTGACAGGGAAATTGACAGAAAAAAATTAACAGAAAAAAAAACACGCCCGTGTTTTTTTTTTTTTTTTTCTCTGAAACCGTTTGAAGCGGTTTGAACCAGTTCGAACCGGAACGGAATGGTGCTCCAGAACCGAACCAAAAGGGCTTGAACCAGAAGCGAACCCGAAAAAATTCCGGTTCAACACCCTGGCTGTGACACATGCCAGAAGTGGACCGCCATCCAGCAGTGTATGAACACATGATCAATGGTTTCGGGTTGCTTACATATTATGCAATCTATGCCCCACAGTACCTCTAACCCCCTGCTGTGTAGCCACGTTTTATCTGTCACTGTCTCGGTATGCAGCTCAAAAAAGAACGACTTTTCCCCCACTGGAACTGGCATTCTTCTGAGTGACCATGCGGCACGCGTGCGATCCCGGCTGGGTGCAAGGCACGGAGCAGCAGTATATAACGAGGCGAAACGGCCCATCGTGATGAGCGCGGGCGAGCGACCAAGGCGGACTGCAAAGCTTCGTCGCTGCGACGATGAAGGAGAGGGTAGCGGCACCTGATGGACGAAACGATAGCGGCCGCACTTCTTCCGGTGGCTGTGCAGTGCGATGCCGAAAGTGGCAGCCCCGCAGTTTCTCCACCCGCGGCAGATGCCGCTAGCTTAACGCATGGCGAGCGCTTGTGACATTATCTGGCCGCATTAGGAAGCCTCGTTTCCCCTCCTATATTGTTCTTGCTCCGTGGTGCAAGGGTTGTTGTGCCATCCGCAACGGGTTTCTAGGTTTTTTTAACACGAAAGTGTTTTATGCCGGGGTCCACCAAGATCTGCCTGACGTCATATCCGTCGTGGAAATGACATCGCCAGAAAAATCGCGACTTTCGCGGCGGGATTCGAACCACGAACTCTTTCGCCGCAACGGGAGGTACAAAAGGCGCTCCCAACTGCGCTACGAACGGACGAGTAGACAAGACGACAAACGCTCCTTATATCTTTCCCTTCAGGTGGTGGTGCGGTCTAGGAGAGGCGAAGCGAAGTAGTGCATCATGACGCGAATAAGCGGCGACAGCTGGCGCCTCGCTGCCAGCGCCCGCGTGTATGGGGCACGCGCAGCGTGACCTGCGAAGAAGCCTGTAAGACAACGACCGCGGAGTAAGATCGACGCTGACTTGCGAATGTTGCGGTTGTTGCACCGTCCGCTGCTCTTTTCGCTGCATCGGACCGTGTGTTCACCAAACGATTCGCTGACAACCCGTTTGGTTTCGTTCGCACGGACGGTTTGCGAGCTCCTCTGGTTTCAGTCGATTTACGCGATGCTCCGGCGCGTGTAATCCAGTGTGTAAAATTGATGCGTATAACGATGCCATACCGACGAAATATAAACAGCGATGTGCAAGTTCATATCGATGTGCAATAAACATCCAACTGCTCGTGTGAAGGCACATTTCAATTTCGTGTTTGACCGGTTCCTGTGAAAGAGGGATCAAACACATTTTTTTTATTATTATTCTCTTCCCACGTCTGCTATGGCTCGCCAGATTAGCCCAGTGCGCCGTTGCCTCTCTAATAGACCGAAACATGAATCAATTGCGGCTTTCGCTCACTCACCACGCCCTCACTTGCCGCTTCCAGCAGCCAACGAGGTTGTTGTATCAATGTTGTATCCCCTCGTTATCTCTATCTGCCATCATGATTTTACCAAGCATCATTTTTGTGCATTGTGCAGGGTGCTGAAAGTGCTTCTCCATGCACACAGTTACTTTCATACGGCTGACCGTGCGGGACGTTCGACTGCAAACAGGAGCAACGGTTCTTCCAATTCCGATCCAAATACAAGCCGAGCTCGCGTTCGCATTGTGAGAGTTTCTCATCCGAGGAAGGGGTGTGAATTCAACAGCGTCAGATTCTGATGTTGAAACAAGTGGGGTTGTCGTCCCGGAAGCGTGCAGGGGAAACTGAAAATATCTGTAAGAAAGGCGATATCCAACCCACACTCTTTCCTTTCGATGCATTGCGTTCCGGACGCTATCATAGTCAAATAAATCGCAATGCTCCTTCCCCGATATTTCAGGAACCAAGCCAACACTGGGGGTGCGAAACGGCAAGAAACACCCGACAGTGAAAGGTTTAATATCAATTTACACTCGAAAATTTTCTTTTACATTTTCATTTTTAAATTACGTATTTATTTTATTTATTTATTTTTTATGTGTGTGAGTGTGTGCATGCCAATACAACCTTTCTCGGCAATTTCAGTTCAACAAGGGGTCATCAGTTGCATTGATTTGTTGCATTGACCTATCCTGCACCCGTCCTGTGTCCTCTTTTCCTTATTCCGTCCGAATGCGCAGTTTTAAAGGAGCACTGACACCAATTTTCAGCGTTAATATTGGGTCTCCTCGATTTACCAGTCCTGGACGGTCCGCAGGCAGTCTGAGGTCTGCCCTCGGACCGGAAGTCCTATAGGAATACTTGGGAAAATCGAGCGCCGGATTGCATCTCGGACAGTCCGCGGACGATCCGGGACTGATAATCGAGGAGGCCCATTATTGCACAGTTCGCTTCCTTCACTCAACAGAATACCCTGGCTGAAATATGAGCGGCCTGCGACGCGACGAACATAGTTCAATTGGATCTCATTTATCGCACCGACGGAGCAGCGCGCGGAGCGGCACTCAGCAAATGGACATCAGCGTGACATCATCCAGGGAGAGCCAAAAGAAGTGATGCGGCAGCGCTCGTCAAAAGCTCGTGACGTCACTTCACGAACGCGGCCCCACGAGCGGTGAGCGCGTGCAACACCCTCTCAAGTGGGCGCCGGTGACGTCCGCACAAAGCGGTGAGGTCAGGCAGGGAGTCTGTCATATGCGCTGTTCGGGATGAAAGTGCGGGAATTTGAAACAAACGATTTTCAGGCCGTTCAATGTAATAACTATCGCGCGCTAAAGTATTTGAAGTGCTGTTTCAGGTTCGCCAAGCCCTTAAGCATCAATAAAAGCAATAAAAGTGTAACATAAAATTTTCGTGTCAGTGCTCCTTTAAGTATCAACATTTGTTAGGCTGCAAATTTGGTGTGCACCAAGTCAACAGCTCTGTACAGCCCTCCAAGTGTGTGTAGTTTACTTTCATACACACCCCAACATGTGCTGTTTCCCACAGGTATAACACACCCACTATAATATACCCACTCAACATCCCGTATTTTAGCGCGCATAACCCTCGCCAAAAATGCGAAAATTTCAGTGGCAAAGTAGAGGTGCGGATAATTCGCGTTTTTTTTATTTAGTGCAGCTTCACGGCAGTGCCTGTTGTGCCATCAAGCTCCTACGCAGTAACGCTGACTAAGCCTTCCAGAAAGCGACTGCGCAAAACATATAAGGGAAGAAAAAACAAGGACGAGCGCACTCTAACAACTGTATGTTATTGCAGTCAGTGTGTTCTACTTGCTAGATATGTGCTTCTTCTGTCTACACAGTATGTGATTTGTTGCTTGAGCGGGCTTTGGTGCAGCCTTTCCTGTATCAAATGTGCGGGCAGTACGCGAGGAGTTTTTTTTTCTTTACCGGCCGGGTGAAAGTGCGGGTGCGGACTATAGCCTGTATTTAATAGCGAGGCATGTATGCAGGCAACCATGTGAGCAGGGGTTTCCCCAGGCATCGAATCAAGGGGGGGTGTGTCAATTGCTCTGGGGGTGTTGGGGGTTCATAAACTTGAAAAGCTGTTTTTTTATCCCACTAGTTAAATAATAGACGTCTGTTAACCAAGCGCTCATCCCCGTGACGTACGTTTTTCATTATATATATATATATATATATTATAAGAGGGTTTTCAGGCTTTATTCTTCAGCCGCACCAGCAGCAGCGGTAGCACCGAAGCACCAAGTCGCGCTGACCAGCAAGTCGAGACGGAGAGCCAACGAGACGAGACTTCTTCTTCGTCCCAGCGATGGCGATGGGACATCCACGAGTTGGTGCCTCTTCCATGTGTGGCTTCTGTGTCACATACCCACGTATTGCGACTGACCAGTGCTGTCCACACTCCTACATCATTTAAACGAGCATGGTGTTGGCGATGGTCTTCCTTACAATTGCCCCCGGGAACGAAAGAGCCATCCTGGCGACTCAGGGAGATGAAACTACGACGGGGTCAATGTAAGGCTTGAGGCGCTGAACATGGACTATATCTTTGCCGCGGCAACGCTGATCGGGCGACGGAGTGAGAGGCTCAACCACATAGTTTACTGGAGACGTCCGCTTGACGACGCGGTAGGGACCCTGGTAGCGCGAAAGCAGTTTACTGCTCAAGCCTGGCGTAGACACTGGAACCCACAGCCAGACAAGCGACCCTGGTGAGTAGGTAGGAGCGGGAGTCGTTTCGTCGTGGTGCGACTTCTGACGCTGCTGATCTTCCGTAGTTAACGATCGGGCCAACTGACGACACTCTTCGGCCTGCTTGGCAACGTCGGAGATGGGTGTGCACTCTGACTCATCGGGCCGATAGTGAAGTATGGTGTCCAGTGTGCATGAAGGCTCACGGCCATACAAAAGAAAAAACGGAGAGAAGCCGGTCGTGGCCTGCGTGGCGGTGTTGTATGCGTAGGTCACGAATGGTAGTACTGCGTCCCAGTCGGAATGGTCCGCCGCGACGTACATAGCAAGCATGTCACTCAGAGTGCGGTTGAAACGTTCGGTCAGTCCATTGGTCTGAGGGTGATACGCCGTGGTGGTGCGATGGATCGTGCGGCAGGATTTAAGAAGGGCCTCTATAACTTCAGACAGAAAAACCCTTCCTCGATCACTGAGGAGTTCACGCGGCGCACCATGCCGTAAAATGAAGTGCCGAAGTAGGAAGGAGGCTACTTCGCGTGCGGTAGCAGCAGGCAGGGCGGCAGTCTCGGCGTACCGGGTCAAGTAGTCGACAGCAACAACGACCCATCGGTTGCCATCTGCAGTGCAAGGAAGAGGTCCATAAAGGTCGATTCCTACACGGTCGAATGGTCTTGCTGGACACGGTAAGGGCTGCAAAGGCCCAGTTCCTTGGCGGGGAGGATATTTTCGGCGTTGGCATCGAACACACGAACGGACGTATTGACGAACGAAGCGGTACATGCCTCGCCAGTAGTACCGCAAGCGCAAACGCTGGTATGTTTTGGGGACACCAGCATGGGCGCAATGTGGCTCTTCGTGAAAATAGGCACACATTTCAGAGCGTAGGTGGCGCGGAATTACTAAGAGCCACTTGCGACCTTCGGGTTGGTAGTTGCGACGGAAAAGCAGTCCGTCGCGAAGGGCAAAGTGCGACGCTTGCCGGCGTAGTGTCCGAGATGCAGCGTTCGTTGATGAGCCAGAGAGAAAGTCCAACATGGAGGAAATCCAAGGGTCTTTCTTTTGCTCGGACGACATAGAGTGGATCTCCAATGGCGACACGTAGCAGTCGGAGCTCGAGACCCGGTCGCTGTCATGATGCAGCGGGGAGCGCGAAAGGGCATCAGCATCATTGTGCCGCCGGCCTGAGCGATACGTGACGCGAATGTCATACTCCTGTAACCGCAAAGCCCAGCGCGCTAGCCGCCCAGAAGGATCTTTGAGCGAGGACAATCAACAAAGCGCGTGGTGATCTGTGACAACATGGACAGGGCGCCCGTAGAGGTACGGGCGGAACTTCGCAAGTGCCCAAATAACGGCAAGGCATTCTCTCTCGGTCACAGAATAATTTGTCTCGGCCTTTGTTAGCGTGCGACTTGCATAAGCAACGACATACTCGTCATATCCTGCCTTGCGCTGAGCGAGAACTGCCCCCAAACCAACTCCGCTCGCGTCCGTGTGAATTTCGGTAGGGGCCTCAGGATCGAAATGGCGCAGGATTGGCGGAGATGTGAGGAGATGGCGCAGTTTAGTAAATGCGTCGTCGCAGGCCGTGGACCACTCACAGATGCCGCCTTCTTTGCTGAGGAGCTTTGTCAAAGGCGCGATGAGAGATGCGAAGTTGCGAACGAATCGGCGAAAGTATGAACACAGCCCAATGAAGCTGCGGAGGGCCTTCACAGTTGTCGGCTTGGGAAATTCCGCCACAGCACGTAACTTGGCAGGATCAGGCAGGACACCAGCTTTAGAGACAACGTGGCCAAGGATAGTAAGCTCTCGGGCGGCAAAACGGCACTTCTTCAGGTTGAGCTGAAGGCCTGCGGTCGTCAAGCACGTCAAAATCTGCTCAAGTCGAATCAGATGCGTCGAAAAATCGGGAGAGAAGATCACAATATCATCGAGGTAACAAAGGCACGTCTGCCATTTGAGTCCACGGAGAATATTATCCATCATCCGCTCGAAGGTTGCAGGCGCATTGCAGAGGCCAAACGGCATAACGTTAAACTCGTACAGGCCGTCAGGAGTAATAAAGGCCGTTTTTGCACGATCAGCCTCTGCCATGGGAACCTGCCAATAACCCGAGCGTAAATCAATGGAGGAAAAGAACTCAGCGCCTTGTAGACAGTCAAGGGCGTCATCAATTCGCGGCAACGGATATACGTCTTTGCAAGTTATCTTGTTGAGCCGGCGGTAATCGACGCAAAACCGAATAGAGCCGTCCTTCTTCTTGACAAGTACTACCGGCGATGCCCATGGACTGGTGGAGGGTCGAATCACACCGCGTTGGAGCATGTCCTCGACTTGTTCATCGATTACGCGGCGTTCAGTGGGGGAGACACGGTAGGGACGTTGCCGTAAGGGTGCGTGACCACCGGTATCGATGGTGTGTTCGACTGTGGTGGTACGTCCCAGACCAGTCTGGACAGAATCAAAAGACGTCCGAAATCGGTTCAGCAGTGCGAGAAGCTGGTCTCGTTGGGACGGTGAAAGGTCGGCATCAATGGCGCGAAGGAAGACGTCTGCAGACGGGGAGGATTTTGCTCCTGAAGGAGCACACAGCCCACTGATTTCAAGCGGGGTTGAATCGTCGGGCACAGCCACAGCGACAACAGAATGAACGGTCTCGACATGGCCGACGCACTCTCCGCGTTGCAAGGTGCACGGACACGACCCGTAGTTGGAAAGGAGAAGTGTAGTTTGGCAGTTACGAATGGGAAGCAGGGAGAAAGGAAGCCGAAGACAACGTCGCTGGTGGAACAGGTCAGAAGGCGTAAAGAGTACTGTCGCATTGGACAGAAGTGGGCAGGATAAAGAAGCTAGCACGGCAGAATGAGGAGGAATGCTAACTTCTTCCGTGAGGACCAGTTTGATGGCAGAAGGAGCGGGCGGTTCACCGGTGGTATGATCCATGAACGGGAAGAGCTCTACTTCGGCACGGCCACAGTCGATGACCGCTCTATGTTCAGAAAGGAAGTCCCACCCCAGTATGACATCGTGGGAACAGGAAGGCAGGACAACGAACTGAACAGCATACATGACGTCCCGAATAACTACACGGGCAGTGCACACGCCAGTTGGATCAATGGGATGAGCCGTAGCAGTCCGCAATGAGAATCCAAGATGCGGCGTCCTAACCTTCTTCAAGCGGCGGCAAAGTTTGGCGTCCATGACAGAAACGGCGGCTCCAGTATCGACAAGGGCTAAGACTTCAGCGCCATCTATGGTAATACGAATGACGTTTGCGGGAGAGGGAGGAGGCCTTGGGCAGATCGACGACGGCGCAGTTCTTGCCTCCGGAACTGCGGCGCCTAGTTTTCCGCTTCCGTTGGAACAGGACGACGACGCATGGGAGATAGTGAGCGGCGTCGCGGAGATGAAGACCGACGGCTTCCGAAGTCACGACTATCGGGCGGCATAGACGTCATCGGCGAATACTCCTGCATGAGTGGGGAATGGGCGTAGGAAGAAGCTGCGGCAGGGTTGCGTCCTGTCACCGTGGCGCGGCGGCAATAGCGTGCCACGTGTCCAGGAGCCCTACAGGCAAAGCAAATTGGGCGATTGTCCAGCGTCCTCCATGGGTTGCTGAGCGAGGGACCAGACAACACCGGCGGACGTAAAGGCCGGGTAGTGGGGAAAACGACGGGGCTCCGAGGCATGTACCTGGCAGCGACTTCAGCGTAAGGTCGTTGAGGGATAGAGTCTGCAAAGTGTATTGGAGCGGCCATCGTCACGGGGTGCATAGAGTCTGCATAAGGCAGGGTTGAAGTCGCTGGAGCTTGGGGTATGGTGGCGGCATAGGGCACAGGGGCAACAACGGGGCTTGACGGCAGTGCAGCTGGGAGGGAGTCAGCGACTTGCTGCTGGATAACGGTCCTGAGTTCAGGGCTGAGAGAAGATTTTTGCTCGGGCACATAGTTGATGATGGACAACTGCCGAGCCACTTCCTCTCGCACAAACTGCTGGATCCGTTGAAACAAGGTACCGTCGCCGTCATCAGCGGCCAAGCTGGAGACAAACTGATTTTCTGCGAGGGGTCGCCGAGTGAGAGCCCTTTGCTTCCGCAACTCGTCGTAACTCTGACAAATAGTAACGACCTCGGCCACAGTTTGGGGGTTTTTCGCCAACAGCATATGGAAGGCATCGTCGTCTATGCCTTTCAGAATGTGTTTTATCCGTTCTGGTTCGGGCATGGCACTGTCAATCTTACGGCACAGGGCGACAACATCCTCAATGTAAGAAGTGAAGTTTTCACCCCTTTTCTGTGCCCGCTCACGCAAACGCTGCTCTGAGAGGAGTTTTTGAGCAGCGGGGCGACCGAATGATTTTATGAAGTCGTCTTTAAACTCAGGCCACGTTTTAAGACGTGCCGCGTTGTTCCAGAACCATTGCTCTGCGAGCCCAGTCAAGGAAAATTCGACATTATTCAGCTTGAGGCGGTCGTCCCAGTGGTTATGGGTACTCACTCTTTCAAAAGTAGCAAGCCAGTCCTCTGCGTCTTTCTCGTCGGTGCCGTTGAATGAGGGAGGGTCCCGCTCACGAATTGCACCCGCGCAGACGATGGGTGTTGGGGCAGGCCGGGGGTCATCGTTGCGAGACATGCTGGGAGGGTCGAGTGTCCGGTTGCGGAGCTCCAGCGTAAGAGAACGAAGATCGTTGCACCTCCACCAAAACTATAAGAGGGTTTTCAGGCTTTATTCTTCAGCCGCACCAGCAGCAGCGGTAGCACCGAAGCACCAAGTCGCGCTGACCAGCAAGTCGAGACGGAGAGCCAACGAGACGAGACTTCTTCTTCGTCCCAGCGATGGCGATGGAACATCCACGAGTTGGTGCCTCTTCCATGTGTGGCTTCTGTGTCACATACCCACGTATTGCGACTGACCAGTGCTGTCCACGCTCCTACATTATTTAAACGAGCATGGTGTTGGCGATGGTCTTCCTTACAATATATATATATATATATCTATATATATATATATATATATATATATATATATATATACACACACACACCTGAGAGGCGGTGCTTTCTATTCAATCTAAGAAAAAAACAAATTTAGAGAAATTCATTTTTTACCATGAAAGGTCCCTATTCAGTTTTTTTTTTTAATTTCTCGCCATTTTTCAACGTATAAGGACATTTTCGAACTTGTTACCAGGGCCAGTGACGAAATTTGAGTTCTTGAAACGATGTATAGGTAGTACACGAATTATGCTGCACTTATAAATCAGGCACCGATTGTACGCTCCCGATTTATTAAAACGCCAGGATTAGCTTCCGTAGCGCTTCGCCTCGCCAAATTGCCCATTTTAAATGTACATGCTGAAAGAGCTTCTGCAAAGATTACGTTTGTAAACAAAGAACGGCATCGAATCAATGAAGAAAGTAAATTGTATGTGTGTTTACTGCACTTAGTTCAAGTCAAAGGCTGCCAAGAATAGCAGTCGGGCAGCCCGCGCATGCGCAGATAGATACTGAAAAAGGTCCATACAAGGACTGACAAGAGTGAAATTTGGGGATTCAAGGGGGGGTGTCCAGAAAAACTAGGGGGGTCTACACACCCCCTAAGGGGGGTGTAGGGAAATCACTGCATGTGAGTGCGCCGTCACTGGTTACGTCGGGCTCCGCGGGATGGCGGTACTTGTCCGTGCTAAGCGCATGATGAGTTGGACATTCAAAGTTGTAGCCTGCCGAACGCAAAGTAATGCCTCGACTCCACTGTGAGTGCGATTAACAACTCTGTTGACACCCCCATTGAGAATCGGGTTGAAACGGAGCAGATGACGCACGCCGGTGTTATTTTTTCTTTGGCGTACGGCCGCAGTAGCACAAGCCACGCCGTGTCCGTGGCACTTCGGCCATGTCCGTGGCCATTTCAGTGTTGCCAAGCAAAGAAATTGACAGCTAAACTTTTCATCGAATACCACCTATATGCATGGGCGGGTTTTACGCGCAAAAATACGGTACCCACAACCCTCACAGAGCAGATGGTTCGAAGAATGAATAAAATGGGCCGCTCCTTCTGATTTTAAATCCTTTAATACCGTTATTTCTTGGACTTCTTTTTGTGCTTTGTCTTCTGTGGAGTGCTGCCAGCATGGTCTCCCACGTGTTCGGGTTCCTTGGCGGTCGTCTCTTCCGCTTGTGCCAGGCCAGCAAACTGTGTTTCTTCCTCCTCCATCGCTTCTTTGAGGAACTGCACATTCTCTTTGTGCTTCTTTGACTTCTCGTGGTTGACGAATCTGCAGAAACAAAAACCATGGGACGCTTCCACATTGTGTGTAGACAAAATACTTGGGTAGTATGCCTGGTTGCAATAGAAATCAAGTGAAAGAAAATAAATTCCCCCACTAAATTCGTAACATTTCTTTAGGAGAAACTGGTCTTGGAAATACTACCAGGATGTGTGATAGAATACTCGATAAGTATATCTTGCTGCAAGAGAGATAAAGTAAAAAAAAAAACAAGTTGCCCCCCCAAAATTTGTAGCATTTTATGGGCGAATCTGGTCTTTAAAGGGACACTGAAGTGAATTTGTCAAGCTCCCGTTTTTGCTTGCACTGCGTAGACTGGCTCAAATTAGCACACTTTTCATCATTTATCCGGTTGACTAATCGGTAATTATTTTACAAAGCGCGAAAGAAGAAAAACTACCATGCGCGGTTTGCGGCGGCCGCACCAACTAAGCTGTGACGTAGGGAGGAGGGGGCACCGTGATTGGATGATGCCCAAGGTAGCACTCAAACAAGTTTCGGTTTCGGTTATGTAAAACAACATGTTTGACATCCGATGGCATCGTTGGATGGGCATTCTCAATATCACAGTAATCGTAGTACCGCGCTTCTGCCATGTTGTAGGCTGTAAAATGCATAAGATAAGCCTCCCAGGAAGGCTTGGAATCGTAGCATTCATTAGCTGAGCCCCATGCAGTGCATGAACGCCCTCCGCGTCCCCGCAGACGCTCAAATGCATGCGCTTTTCCCCCATATTTGGAGCTTGCCTCACTCATGCCTGTATCGGAAAAAGCGTGTTCGCACCAGTCCAAGGGTCTGTTGATTCTGGCCTGGGCCCACTGCTTGCATGCAGTCGGTGCATATGGCAACAGCACGCCAACGAGAACTCGCTAGCGTGCCAATGCCAGCCTGCGCGAGTTCTGTGTACTAGTTCGTGGAGCAATGAACGTTGCGGCCCAAAAAAAGGTAAACCCAGTATAGAAAACATCGGCGAAATACAAAAAAGCGAACTTATAAAAAAAAAAGCATGTACCCGCGGGGATTCGAACTTGTGACTGCAAATCAATTCCGGTGAGATACCTAGCACTCCAGAACAAAAAAAAAAAAAAAACTAGGCTACGGGAGGACCATACCAATGATGGAAATATAAGCTATATAATGTATAACCAGTTTACACTTTTATTTTTTTTTTAGTATTTCAAGCAGCTTAGGTGACTGTTTGTTGTATTGCGCTCGTGCAGTAAGCGCCCCCCCCCCCCCAGTTTCCACAATAGCTCACGTCTAGCAATTGCATTTCGTAGACGGAAAAGCATTCGCAGATGCGTAGTCGTGCTGCTGACCGCTGTGCTTGTTCGCCCAGGGCAAAAAAGTGCTTCCCGCACCCTAGTTTTACGCTGTACGCTAAAAATATCAGTTGATTTTATTTCCTTAGTACCTATATTGACTTCGCTGACTCTCTACCCCTTGAAGAGACCTTATATTGTCCTACTGGCGTACCAGTCAGCGAAGCGTCGCATGTGCGCTTGTGTGAAGTGACCTTGACTTGGAGCTAGATACAGTGTACAAACTAACGAAGTAAAAAGAAAGGCACATTCTTCCATTCCCAAACGTGTTGTGGCTTAGTTTCAACTGATCGAGCGAACTGCGACGACCCGTCGGCGGCCGGCAGACTAAACGCTGGGCTCGGTCGCGGAAGGTCGGCGAGCCGTGCAGTAGCGCAGCCAATTGCCAGCTCCTCTCCTGCTGACGTCACACGAAAACGCCACAGAAAATGGGCGAGCGTAAAGAGAGGAGGACAGCATTTTCGAATTGATTTTTCTACTAAATAAATTCGCGTAAACGCGCTCAGAGTGGTCGAAACAGGGCTTAGGGACTCCGGAATACAATTTACGCTCGTAATCCCGCATTGTTTACAAATCACTTCAGTGTCCCTTTAAATTCTCAAATACGTGGTGCATTTATTCATCCTAAAAAAACAAGCAACCAGACCCTGTCTATGTGTCAAATTTATCAGTATATCTAATATTTTACAAAATATTTGTTCAATGTTTGAATGCTTTTTGGCTTAACGGAAACTATAACTTGATATATCTACACTCCGCAAACACCATGGAGTGCAATAGTATTTCAGAATGTTGAACCCTCAGGGAGAAATGTTACATCCACATGCAGCCTTGTGGACAAAAACAAAAGGAGACTTAACTGCTAATATTTCAATTATTGTCCTGGAGTGATTTTGTACGCTCTACCGGTTTTGTTGCACTAACCATTCGCCGTGGTTACAAACGCAACAAGCATTATGCAAATTGCGCATTACGCAAATGGTCACATATCTCTGCAACCAAAAGTTGTTAAAGGAACCACGAGGAGAAAATTCAAGCTTCGTTTATTAGAAAGACTGCGTTGTTTCGATAACAATAGCACCAATTTTACAGCACACTTCAAATAAAAAATCCCGCGCCATCTCCACTAACGTGAAACCTGGGGAGGGGCGAAGCATGCAGTGTGCGTGTTCAAAGACTGTAACTCTCTCTCTCTCTTGCCACACGGTACGCGGTGATTGGGTGCTGGAAAAGCGCCGGTGGGAGGAGCAATTGCGCGTTTGCTGATGCAGTAGCGCCCTCTCTTGTATTGAACTGGATTCAAGCAATTTGCATGCCCCAGCTAGGGTCAACGCAAACGCAATGCAATGCCTGCCCTGGAGGCTCGTCCACGGTGATCACCGAGGCCCCGGCACCAGGTAAGAATGCCTTTTCTTGCTTCGACGGACCACCTCTGATCAGGCCTAATGTCAAGAGCTGGTGCGTACTTGAGCGTAACACAAATTATAGCCCGTCTACAAACAGCTTCTGCTTGCGCTTGACGACTGCTGAAGTGGACAGGGAGCGTTTAACAAATCTTTAAATCAGGTTAGTTTATTTTGAACCGGTTTCATTCATTATACACGTTTAGTAAGCGTTACGTTGTAGCGCGAGGTGATGGAAAACGAGTGTCCCATTGTTTTATTAGTACCGTGACTACGTGAGATGCTGGCATCGACGATGACAGGAGATGCCAACAGCCCCAGCCCCTTAAGGTGGGACACTGCTCTTAAAACAGCTTTCTTTATTTGTTAAGTAAACTCTGTGAAACTTGTCAGTCTTGCTGCTTTTTTCCCACTGATTTCAAATATGCCTATATTTTTTCAGCTGGTCAATTAGTTCCCAAGATAATCAGAGATAACTAGCCATTTTTGGAGGAACAATAGACAAAAAAATGTTACCAGTCACAAAACTGTAATCTTTATATTTTCCAATACTATGAACCCTGGTGAGTACAATAAGAGAATCGGTTTTTTGGTGCACCGCTTGGAACTAATGTTACAGCACATCATAAACCTTGGTGGCACCAAAGGCAAGGAACCATTCCAAATGCCAATTTCAAACACCAAAGTTTAATGAGCTGTAAAATTAGAAAAAACCGATTCTCTGATTGCACTCACCAGGGTTCATAGTATTGGAAAATATAAAGATTACAGTTTTATGACCAATATCGTTTTGTCTATTGTTCCTCCAAAATGGCTAATTATCTCTATTTATCTCGGGGACTAATTGACTGACACAAAAAATAATGGAATATTTGAAATCAGTGGGAACAAAGCAGCAAGACTGACAAGTATCAGAGTTTACTTACAAATTAAAAGAAATTGTTTTAAAGGGACACTGAAGTGATATGTAAACATTGCGGGATTACTAGCGCAAGTTGTAGTCCGTAGTCCCCAGGCCATGTTTCGACCACTCTGGGCGCGTTTACGCGATTTTATTTAGTAGAAAAATCAATTAGAAAATGCTGTTCTCCTCTCTGCACTCTCGCCCATTTTCCATGGCGTTTTCGTGTGACGTCGGGAGGAGCCGAGCTCGCAATTGGCTGCGCTACTGCACGGCTCCCCGGCCTTCAGACAGAGTCAGTCGGCCCAGCGTTTCGTCCTCCCGCCGCTCAGTTGAAACGAAGCCAGGACACGTTTGTGAAATGAAGAATGTGCCTTTCTTTACTTGGTTAGTTTGTACACTATATCTAGCTCCAAGTCAAGGTCGCTTCACACAAGCGCTGCACAAGCGCACATGCGACGCTTCGCTGACTGATACGCCAGTAGGAAAATATAAGGCCTCTTGAAGGCGGGAGAAGAGTCAGCGAAGTCAATATAGGTACTAAGGAAGTAAAATCAACTGATACTTTTACCATACAGCGTAAAACTATGGTGCGGGAAGCACTTTTTTGCGCTGGGCTAACGAGCACAGCGGCCAGAAGAACGACTACGCATCTGCAAACGCTTTTCCGTCCAAGAAATGCAATTGCTAGACGTGAGATATTGTGGAAACCTGGGGGATGCTTACTGCACGAGCGCAAAACAACAAATAGTCACCTAAGCTGCTTGTAATGCTAAAATTAAATAAAAGTGTAAACTGGTTATACATTATATGCCTTATATTTCCAAGCTCGGCAGCGATCGCCTGTGGCCGAGTCGTTTGGAGCGCTATGTATGACATCGCAAGTGTTTTGCAAGTCACAAGTTCGAATCTTCGCGGGTAGTACATGCTTTTTTTTGTTTATAAGTTAACTTTTACGTTTTGCGCTGATGTTTTCTATACTGAGTTCACCTTTTTTTGGTCCGCAACGTTCATTGCTCCACGAACTAGTTCACAGAACGCGCGCAGTCTGGCATTGGCGCACTAGCGAGATCTCGTTGGCGTGCTGTTGCCATAAGCACCGACTGCTTGCGGGCAGTGGGCACAGGCCAGAATAAACAGACCCTTGGCCTGGTGCGAACACGCTTTTTACGATACAGGCATGAGTGAGGCAAGCTCCAAATATGGGGGAGAAGCGCATAGCATTTGAACGTCTGCGGGGACGCGGAGGGCATTCATGCACTGCGTAGGCCTCGGCTAGTTAATGCTACGATTCCAAGCCGTCCTGGGGGGCTTATCTTATGCATTTTACAGCCGACAACATGGCAGAAGCGCAGTACGATACGATGATTACTGAGACATTGAGAATACCCATCCGACAACGCCATCGGTTGTGTTTTACAGAACCGAAACCGAAACTTGTTTGATTGCTAACCTTGGGTATCGTCCAATCACGGTTCTCCCTCCTCCCAACGTCACAGCCTTAGTTGGTGCGGCCGCCGCAAACCGCGCATGGTAGTTTTTCTTCTTTCGCGCTTTGTAAAATAATTACCGATTTGTCAACCGGATAAACGATGAAAAGTGTGCTAATTTGAGCCAGTCTACGCAGTGCAAGCAAAAACGGGAGCTTGACAAATTCACTTCAGTGTCCCTTTAAGAGCCATGTCCCCCCTTTAGGGGCTTTGCCCCCTAATAATCTACATATCACGGAAAGCAAATGAAGCAGTGGCAGTGTCCCAATGAGGTGTTTATTACATCGCATAATCTTGTTTGCGCTATTGGCGGCCACCGATTGCAGCGGCGCCTCTAGTTTTGTTTGATTCTATCCCATTCATTCTAAACACACAATGACAATCATGTTTTTCTTGCTTCCCTCCTTGCTGACATTGTGCAGCATGAAAAGCTTTTGCAAGATGTCTGGCATTTTCCTCAGCTAGAAAATCGTCGTTCGTGGCTGGAATAGAACGTATTGATTCACCCAAGGCTAGTTTTTTTTTTAAAGATGAACAATGTTATACAGTGCAACCCCGATAATACGGCTTTCAAGGGACCGCGCAAAACAGTCGTATTATTGAGCTACGTGGTAAAGCGAGCCTAGTAGACGGTCTCACGCGACAGGTGGGCTAAGAGCCTATTTAAACTACTATATTTGGCACGCGTCATTTGCAAACCTTTAGCTAAAATCTCACGTTTCTAAACAGAAAGGTATGGCTATTTTGAGCCCCCCCTCCCTTCCCTGTATGGTGCCTGCAGTGGACCTCCAGCCATGCGCCACACACCACACGACTCCCATGCCGTCCGGCGCTAGACCGGCAGCCTTGCGCTGCGTGCGCTTCGCGCAAGCGAGATAAGCTGGAAAGGCTGACAGAAACTTGAGAGGGGAAAAGGCGACAATGTGGAACTACCAAGGCCAAGCAAAACTAATGATAGTACGAGGCGGCGATTAAAAAACGCGAGAAAGTATGGAACGGAGTGACAACGCAGCTTTCAAAGACACTAATAAGCAGAGATCATCAGGTGGTACAGTAAAACCTAGTTACAAGAGACACTCCAGGGAATCAAAAAATGTGGCTCTCGTAACCAAGGGTCTCTTGTACGTAATGTTGCTATCGTGGCGAACATAGGAAACCAAACAAACTACTTTTATTCAAATGTCTCTTATAACCAAGTGTCTTTTGTAAAGCGGTAAGAGTTGTAAAGGCTGGAAAGAAAGGACCGCAGGGGCGATGCAGAGCTTAAAACAACAATCAGGGCAAGAGAGAGCGTCGTGAAAGGAAGAAACTTGAATCGAGAGCGCGTGAAAAGCGGGTGTTCGGTCATCACCATGGGGTTCGGCCATATGTGTTTTCACGTCCGCCGGCTCGATGGGAGCTTCAAATTCGCAGTTGGCGCGCTGGTGGTCTGCTGCCGCTTGGGGCCTTAGAATGTAAACTCCCACCCGCCAATACCCATTTGCGTGCTTGTACCTGTTTAGCGAGTGATCGGGCCTACCTGCGGACATTTGCACATCGAGCAGCGTCAAACAGGACTAAGAATAAAGAAAGGTCAGCAAGAGGCAGTTGAATAGCGTAAAAGGTAGAAAACATGCCAGTTTATCCCCACTAGAATCCATCGTATGAAGTGGACCCCGTGCACCCAAGCGTTGTATAATCGGGGTTTTTAATGCATTATTTTTATGAGGAGTTTGCTGGGACCACGGCGATGCGTCCCGGTGATGCTTGCAGTAAAGCCGACATTGTTGTCAGCAGGACAAAGCAATTTCTTAAGTCAACCAAACTTGTATATTGTCTTCATGGCCCTTTTAAGACCACGCCTCACCCGTAGAGAAGCCACTCACGCTTTGTCCGACTTGAAACATTTGTCGCAGGCCACACAGTAGAGTTCGTTCAGCTCCTCCTCCTCCTCCACAGACTCCTCGCTTCCGGACGCGGCACCGTTTGCTGAAATGATGGGTGCAACGGCCGGTTGAGGTGTCGGCGTAACGCCAGACAGTTACCGGCCTCTGTCCCCCCTCCCCCTCCCCCAACAACCACTTCATCATGGGTGCAGCTCAGTACAGCAGCTTAAAATTAAACGACACTAAGCCCCATCCTTATCGACTAACTGAAACCTGATACAATACGGTACTAATCAAGCATCTCCCCGTGCTCCTTTGGCAGGGATGTCCGAACAGTCTAGGGTACGTGATAGCACTGAATTGGGCGCCTAGCTAGAGGAAAAACGTGTTCGCACTAACATCTTCGAACATGTCTGCAGCTGCAGCATTAGCAGGTGCTCCACAGCCATTGAGACTTTTCAAATACACAAGATCATCGGGACTCCACCCAAGGTGATGGAAAGAGGAAAGGGGGGTGGAGCAAAGAGTAGCTTTAGCGGCGAAGCCCCTTAGGAGCTGGGCTGTCAGCGTCTCCTGTAGTCGTCATAATCGTTGTGTCATGTAGTCACGGTACTAAAACACCGAGACACTCGTTTACGCCTCGCGCTGGAGTGCTTCGCAACGCGTACTAAAAAAACACCGGGACACTCGTTTATACTTGACGTTACAGCACTTTGTGCTTTAAAGACAAGAGACTTCTAGAGCCAAGCTGTATACCCCTACCCCAAACAGTTTCATCTCCGCTGGCAAAAACGCCAAGGCGCCAAGAATACACTTGTACACTGCATGCTTCGCCCCTCCCCAGTTTTCACGTTAGTGGAGATGGCCCGGGATTTTGTACAAAAACACATCATGAGTTAGTGACTTTTTGGTTGATTCCACTGCCATCTTCGTCTGTCCCTTCGTGATTGACTGATGAACTGACCGATGCCAGCTGTTAAAGCCGCAAGGTTCAACCAACTCAACCAGTACAGGTACAATGTGGAGCACTGCAAGTGTGAATCAATTCTGTTTCAGTAATCATGTGACGACCGAAGTCAGGTACCGAGTAATTGCATTAGCGAGTTATCACCACAAAAGAAAATAGCAAGAGGGATGCTGCATCGGACAGCTACACAAGAACAACTGAAGTCAACTGCAAGGTTTAAGAGTTGGGGCATAGTTGGGCATCACGTTACTTCAGAGGGAAGTTTCTTAGCAAGACAAGAGCTTAGGTGACCCTCACTTCTCGGTACAAGTGCTCAGTACCCCTCCCCCCCGCACTACCTCCATCAAACTTTGTGGAGCTCTCTGACATGCTTCTCATAAAATTCTCAACGGCCAAGAGCCAGGCGTACATCCAGATTGGTCCGAAGCCGCAACGCCGGACTGCGCGTTGTTTTCCTGGCCTCTCCTCTCTCTCCTCTACCAGTAAACCCCAACCTCTCTGAAGCCGGATTCCCAAGGGAAATCACAGGAGAGCTGGCCATGCGTCGCCGCACCCCCTCCTCCCACTATACAGCCGACTTCCCACCCCTTGATCCCCATTAGGAAACACCACCATCTCCACAGTTAGACACCTTGACCCGTGAAAACGCCCAGTTGAAAGCAAAAATAGCTGACAATGAAGGTAAAATAACCCTACTTTAAGAACAAATATCACAGTTGCGAACACTACTTCACACAAGCACCCAGCATAGACACCAGTCCCCCCACCAGCCGACCCACTTCCCTCTACCTTACTTGTGGCAGCCCTTACTTCTTCCACTGCCGACCTAAAACTACTGTTCTAGTCAGAATTCAGGCCTTGGAAGACAAAGCAACTGACACCACCAAACATAAGAAACAATGCAAACCCGGCCCTGCTCTCACCCCTGCCTCATTCGCTGACGCCGTTATGGAAGACGATGCCTCCTCCACGATCTCCAACTAAACTCCGCGTTCCTACCCAACCCCTCTTAAAATGGCACTGGAACTGTCGATCATTCTGTAAAAATAAAGCCTCCGATATACATCACAACACCTCTCTGCCGTCATCACCCTTCAAGGATCTGAGGCACCGCACCCGACGCTTCGAGACTACACTACTTCTAAAACGACTCATCCATACACACAGCTATGCTCGTCCACAACCGATCTACTGCCCAGCACCATGCCTTGACGTCCGCCATCGATTGTATTCTCGTGGAAATATTCCCAACTCGAAAGTGTGACCACACTATTTTTGTGTTAAGCGTCTATAGTCCCCCTCAGCTCACTCTGGCCGACTTCCTTTCCCTTTTAAAACAAGTACTTTCCTTCTCTAAACACCACCAAATAGTGATCACTGGGGATTTTAATGCGCGCATATGGCCTGGGGCTACCCCCGTAATGCCCGCAAGAGCACCATCGTATCGGACGCTATGAATAAACACCGGCTTATGCTCTGCAACCTCCCGAACACTCCCACTAGGGTAAGCAACAGTGTATCAAGGGATACTACGCGAGATCTCACTTTTGTTCGCAACGTGACGGAATACACATGACAATGCCTCCCTGACACTTTTGGAAGGGACCACACATCATATCCATAACATTCCAAGGAATCGCCCCTTCTCGCATAGGCCTTGCGCGACTCACGGGCTGGAAAACCCTCTGCGAATATCTACCCGCGGAAGAATATAACGACCTTGATAGATTGACGACCGCTCTTTCGGATGTACAGAAAGCTCACTCAAAAGAATTCCCTCTCGCCACCGACTATCCAGCCGTCGACCAACCCCTCAACAATTTGTGGACTGCGAACAGCCTCATCAAGCGTTGGAAGCGCAACAAAACAAATCAGAAATTGAACTTACGTATTGCACACCTTACACTACAAGCTGAGGAATGTGCATAATCCATAAGCCAACACAACTGGATACAATTCTGCGATCGCTTGCAGGGCAGGACCCGTAAAACATGGCACGTAATAGGCTCCCTAATTAGAACGAAGGAGACAAAATCGGCTCCGGCACAACGCATACACCGCTTTATACACAACCACCCAGGAACCGAGCAAGAATTGATAGACAACTCACAAAAGAAATTCGCACGTTACCCGTCGCAACCTTCTCCTCATTATCCGGTGTACTCGGGCAGCCACAATGCCGCACTTGACACACCCTTCACCATGCAAGAATTCGAAGCCGAACTGAGTAATCTCATCCGCAACACTACGGCCGGGCACGACCACATCCCCAATAAGTCCCTCCGCAAACTGCATGACTTGTATCTTGAGAATCTCCTCCAATAAATCAACGAACACTGGGCCCACAGCATGCTCCCACCACAGTGGCGCCATGCCGAAATCACATGGATTCGAAAACCCAGAAATGCGCCTCCCTTTCGAACCTGCGTGCTATTTATTTTACTTCTTGCGTCGGTAAGCTCATGGAACATTTAGGTTACACTTGATTGGCTGACTAGAAGACACAGAAGACACACAAAATATGGAAAACAACGCATTACTACCAAATACCATGTGCGGATTTAGACCACACCTGTACGCTCAGTATATTCTACTTCAACTAAAGGAAGACATCATCCATCGCATTCCCCAAAACCACAAATACTGCATTCTTGCTTAGGACATGAAAGGAGCCTTCGAAAATGTCACTCACGACGCCATCCTACACGGCCTCGCCAACATCAACAGCGGCACCAACTCCTACAACTACGTTAAAGCATTTCTAACAGAGCACACGGCGACAGTGGGAATTGGGCACCTTCGCTCACCTAAGTTTATCGCAATTCCACGTGGTACCCCACAACGGTCTGTCATTTCGCCACTCCTTTTCAACATCGCTATCGAAGATCTATCTACGCAACCCTCCACCACACCCGACCTGAAGCATGCTTTGTACGCAGGTGACTTAACTTTATGGACAACCACAGGATCCATCGGAGACCGACAGGAAGCCCTTCAAACAGCTGTTGATTGCACATGCAGGTACTTGAAGGAAGGCGGTCTTACATGCGCACCTGTAAAATTGGACCTCCTTACCGTACAACAACGCACAAAGTACAGAATAATCTCTCCAGTACCAGACCCTAAACTCTATATTCAAAACTTTCCTATTCCAACTGTTACCACTTGCGCATACTCGAACTCACCATCCCACAGGACGGATCGGGCTCCCATAAAATCCTACAACTTCAACGCACCGTGACTCAGCTAGCCCAATTAATTCACCACATCACGCACAAACGGACTGGAATGAAGAAACCAGACCTCATCCATCTCATTTAGGCCTTGCCTATCAGTCGTGCTACGTACGGTATGCCGTACCTCTCCCTCAAGCCAGCCGAACGGCGAAAGCTAAATATTCTTGTCCCACAAACATACAAGACAGCCCTCGGATTTCCTACATGCACATCGAACTCCAAGCTGTTGCAAATGGACTTACTCAACACCTGGGAATTGCTCTGTGAGGCGCAACGCACTTCACAATTCCAACGGCTCCAACTCACTAATGCTGGACGTGTGACTTTGGTGGGCCTTGGATATTCAGCGCCTCCGGTCTCCAGAGGCAGCATACGTGTTCCACTGTCTAAATGGAAACAAATCCGCGTTACCCCAATTCTTTGAAATGTGCACCCTGGCTATCACATTGGGAGACGAAGGGCCCACGCCAACTATCTTTATGCTCAATTTAAAAATCAAATGGATGTGTAGTACCCAGAGCGTCTCCCTACGTAACCAGAAGCGCCTATGCGACATACCAGGGGTAAATAATGAACTTCAGACCGTAGCCACAGCCATTCTCCTCACCACAGAACCGCCATTGCTAAGGAAGCAGCAATAGCCCTGGCAGCCACAACAACACAAAGTGACTAAGTTACCATACTGACAGATTCCCAATAGGCTTGTCGCAACTTCCTGCGAGGCATCCTCTGTTCAACAGCACTCCTTATTCTCGAAAAGAAAACTCACCCACCTGACTTCTGCATTATCTCGGCACCAAATCATTCAGGCAGAGACGGCAATGAAGCTGCACTTACTTAGGCTCGAGGAGCAGTACACCGGGCCATTTCGGACAGCCACAACTCTCTGCCAAGTCAAGGGTATGACGGAAGCCCGTCTGGTAAGGATGCATTTTGACGAAGAAAGACCAGAAGCTTCTTTGCTCGCCGACATCTTGAGGAGTGCTATCCGGACGAGCTTGCACGTATCCAGTTGCACGCAAATTTTGAAGCGTTTCTGCAGAACCGAAAAAACGAACGCGCTCACGAGAATAAGCTTGAAAGGCTCAGAGAGCGCCGTGCAGTCACCTTACCTCAAGCTCCGAGGAATGCTGTGCGTTTCGTGCTACCAGCCGACAGAGGCTGAATTATCTGTGCTCGCACTTGGCCTGAACGTAAATACGGGACCTGCAACCGACCCCAAGAAAGTGGTATGTGCGGTGGCACAGGCCATCTCTCTCGTAGAGCCCTCACCCCGTGACGAGGACCGTACGCGTGCAGCCAGCGTCTCCAAGCTACGCGTACGCGACAAACCCGAGGTATAGTGAACTAGCATTCTAGTTCACTGTAGTCGAGGGGCAGGGCGTGGGTCATTGGAAAGAACGCGTTTATAGGTGACCGGTAAAAAGCGGAAAGGCTCATGGGTGCATTGTTTTCTTCCGCGGAGAGCCGCCACTTCCGATTCTGGAGCTCTCCTGGGCTTCCGGGTGCCGTCGGCTTTCACGCGCGTGTGTACTTGTTGTTTATCTGTTTCCACCGGGAAAAAACGCTCATACATCGGGAATTCCATAAATAACAACGCTTGACCCTACTAGGAGTTTATCTGACAGGTAAGCACCCTGTGACAAATAAACAACACGTACACACGCGCCTGACAGCCGCGTGCGCACGCAGGCGTACGGGAGGGCAGAAGAGATCTCGAACCGGAAGTGGCGGTAGCAGACGACGTACCCATGGGCCTTTGCGCGTTTTACCGGTCACCTATCCGGCGTCGCAAGGTGCTCACGCGAGAATAATTTGCGGCGCCCATTCCCTGAGCCGCCCTTCCGGGCTTTCGGTTTCTTGATATCTGTAGTGGTGTAGTAAGCGGTGTAGAGGCAAGTTACGGACTCGAGCACCGATGGAAACCGGGGATGTTCTCTACTGCGATAAACTTTTTCTAACTCGGTTGCAAAGGCTGAGTTAGAAAAGGGGTATGTTGCTCGAATTAGCGGAAGTGGAACGCATTTGCCAAACGGAGCTGTGGGCGCGCTCACCTTGAATGGCGTGACGTCATTTGCTTTTGCCGTGACGTTCTTCACCGCGTTCTGCCATCGCTGCTGCACGCAGCGCTGAGCACCGGAGCGGAAGAAACGTGAAGCGTCTGCAACGCGCGGTGAGAACACTGCCCACATTGATAAAAAGACGCAGTGTGTATATAATTGTGGTATCGGTTAAAAACACAAGAAAGCGCTCAGTTGATATGGTGAAAAGAAAGTTGTAAAGTACAATTATCATGAAAGTGGCGTATGTTTTGGCGGGAGATTTAAGTCATAGGTGAATGGATTCTGCGTTGTCGTGGAGCGTACAGTTAAGGCAGCTGTTTTCGAACTGGCTATGAAAGGCCATTGGAATTATTAAAAATTCTCTCGAAATTAAAATAATGCATACAGTTGAGCGCTAGATGTGAAATTTTGTAATGTGCCGTTCGGTTGTTAGCACGTACTGTGAAATTCGTTGCAAAGAGTCCACAGCTAGAGCTGGTATTATGGCAAAAGTACGCTAATTTAGAACTGTTCACTTCCATTGTCGAGTTAAAGATTGAAATCTACGTTCCCGGATAAATTAATAATCATCAAGTGGCGCGCTTAGTGCGAATTTCACTGCAAAAATTTCAATGAGAAATAGAGACGCGAGCTCAAAACTCCACATTTTATTTGGGAATGCTGAAACAGTTATTGCGCTGTAGGCTTTGAAGGGCTTCCTTGGAATCTGGGAAGATGGTCCATTGACCCGA
>NW_027526225.1:30411718-30438678 GCF_048455015.1 Haemaphysalis longicornis
GCAACAACACGTGGGGAGATGATGATGATGATGATGGTGGCGGTGGTGATGCGTCTGGGCGTATGCACGGACAGGTTCTTGCTCGGGTCTGGCTTAAAGGAACCCTGCAACAATTTTTCAACTTTTTTTTTTTTTGATATCTTAAGTTCTTGCAGAGCGCAGTCACCCAACCCACCCAGTACTTAGATTAGGGGGTCCCAAAGTACCTCAGCCAAAAATTACTGCTCTATGCCCATCAGCCCATCAGATAACTTTCAAACTCGCTCAAAAGATTTTTCTCTTTCACGGTCTACACATTATTCGACGGCCCGAATTACGTCACGTAGGCCATGTAGCAGCTATAAATTCATTGCCATTGATTTATTTCTCCGCCATCTTCATCTCTCTCGTCCTCTATCCACACTCTTTCCTCCCCTTTCCTTTTCCACACACAGGATAGCTGGCCAGATATACTACCATCAGGCCGACCTTTCTGTGTTTTTTCATTTCAATAAAATTCCTCTCTCTCTTGGCTGGTTTTCCTTCAGTTGCAGCGATGAACTCTTTTCGATAGCAACTTAAAAAAAAAAGCCACAAGGACAAAGCAGAAATGGAAGGCGTATCTGTTCCGACGAGCACATCCCGCAGTGCCGCTCCGTGCTGGCGATAACTATAGCTTTCGCAGTGGTTCCAGACGCGAAGGGAAGCGGGGAAGCACTTGAAAGCGTTGCAGGGTCCTTTTAAATCATTCTCATGATACAACGTCATCGGCTTTTTTTTGTCGGCGCACGTTAAACAACTATCCGTGAGCCAGACTAATCCCTAGCCCTAATCCAACGCCGAGCCGTGCAGCTCCAGCGAGTAAAGTCCCAGTTTGAATTATTTTCCCTTTTCCAGCGAAAGGAGAGAGTGAGGGGTGTTCCTTGCGAATACAGCGTCTAAAAGAACAGAAAGAGTCCATTTTACGAATTTTACGGGCGGTGCATTACTCTGGGAGTGGACGCGGGTGTTCACCCAACGTTCAGCTTTTTTCCCGAAAGTGTAAAAGTGTTCGCTTAACGGTTGAGTCGTGCCGGCTTCGCGTTTCCACTGCCTTCATTGCTTCTGGCTCACATATACGGGGCGTAAAGGGCTTGAAGTAAGCTTCTGTATCGGAGAAATTACGGTGTGTGTGTGGGGGGGGGGGAGCAGAGGAGGAGGTACTTTCGTCCAAATCCCCCGCACCTGTAAAATTCACACGCATTATCGCACTGAGATGTTGGAAGAACCGCTAGAAAGTATACAGCTCTATCTGTATTTGTTGTACGGCTGAGCGTTTTTTTTTTTCGGCATTATGGTCAAAAAAAGGGTTTCCCGGGGGCGGATTCCGACTTCAGAGCGTATAGAAGAGTCAGACATAGAGTCTGTCAAATTTCTCTACGCCACGACAATGGTTTCTGAGCCGCAAGGAATTGAAAGTAAAAGTTTGAATTTTAAGTGTAATTAAATTGCTTTATGACACTAAGAAAGACAGGTGTTTCCTTAAGCTTTGTGGCATAAAACGTTTCGGCCTCGCTGGAGAGGCAAGCTGGTAATTTGAATTTTGTATGGCCTATGCACTTCTGGCATGGCCTAGAAAATTTTGACAAAGACTGTACGTATAGTCTTAAGAGCGCTGACAACGTAAACCCGACGGTTAAGGGGACTGCGAAGGCTAAGTACAGCATTATAGTAATTGAAAGAAAGGGACTTTTGTATCACGTCCAACTCTATTCTGGGCCCGAAAAACGTTTTTTAACTGAAATAAATAAAAACGGCGTTCAAACTTTGCACTACTCAGCGCCAGTAGTGGCGACACAGCAAAGACACCAAAAACAAAGTCATCGGTTAATCGACCAGATTTTGGGGAAATCCCCAAGGTTAGTTTCTGCGAAGGAAAGTTTGACACCCACCTCAATGCAGCCATACGGCTACAAAAAAAAAAAGCTGCACAGCTTTTTTTTTTTTTTTTTTTTGTAGCCGAAGTCATCGCTGCGTGAGCGCGTCAAGGGGGCCGATCAAACGGAACGGGAGGCATTACTACAATCGCGCAGTCGTGTTTCTCGGCAATGGCTTTGGTCGAGCAAGGTCTGGTGAGTTTCCACTAAATCATACGTTTTCCGTATTGATTATTTGCTTGAAGATGTCGTCAAAATTGGCCCGATTTTTATTGGTTCATGGCAATCTTTTCAGTGAACCAGACTTTTTGTTTTCGTGGTCCTTGTTAAGTTTAGAGACACATCACCGTAGCATACGATATGTGCAAAGGAAATCTTGCACAGCGAGTGAGTGAGTGAGTGAGTGAGTGAGTGAGTGAGTGAGTGAGTGAGTGAGTGAGTGAGTGAGTGAGTGAGTGAGTGAGTGAGTGAGTGAGTGAGTGAGTGAGTGAGTGAGTGAGTGAGTGAGTGAGTGAGTGAGTGAGTGAGTGAGTGAGGAATCTGTATGTGAGAAGTGATTCGGTCAGTGTGGGTGTATGAGTGAGCGTGTGTGTGAGGGAGTGAGTCAGTCAGTGTGAGTGAGCGAGTGAGCTTGTGCGAGTGAGTGAGTCAATGAGTGAGCCAGTATGTGAGTCAGTAAGTCAGTGAGTGTGTCAATGATGGGGTGAGTTGAGTGAGCATGTGTGCGTGTGTGTGCGTGTGTGTGTGTTAGAGAGAGAGAGTGAATGAGTGTGCGTGAGTGAGATAGTGTGAGTGAGTGAGTGAGTGAGTGAGTGAGTGAGTGAGTGAGTGAGTGAGTGAGAGTGTGTATGAGTGAGTGATTCAGTGAAATTGTGTACGTAAATCTGCGTGAGTGAGTGAATGTGTATGTGGGATTTGTTGAGTGAGTGTGCGAGTGAGTCAGTGAGCGAGTGAGATTGAGTGGGCGAGCAGGAGAGTACGTGAGTGAGCGGGTGAGTGTGAGTGAGGAAGCGAGGGAGTGAGTGTCTGTGAGTGAGCGAGTCAGTGTGTGTGAGTGAGTGGGCGGGTGAGTAAGTGAGTGAGTGTCTGTGTGTGTGACTGAGTGTGTGCGTGTGTTAGGGTGTGTGTGTGTGTGTGTGTGTGTGTGTGTGTGTGTGTGTGTGTGTGTGTGTGTGTGTGTTTGTGAATGAGTGAGCAGGTGAGTACATGAAGTAAAGGGCGAGGGCGGAAGCGCTCACGAGCGAGCGAGTGCATGCGTGAGTGAGTGAGCGAGTTAGTTAGTGAACGTGAACGAATGTTTTTTTTTTTATATTTTGTTTTTAATATTTGGTGTTCTGGCCAATTCCTTCGGTAGAAGAATTTTTCGTTATTTCTTTCATAGCGCTTACATTTTAACATAGCGAGTTTCCCTCACAATTCTTTATATATTGTTCTTTTTTTCTACTTAATCAACTCCGTCAGTCTAATTTTGTCGTACTTTCGCTCGAATATCTGTTGCCTTGTCGGTGACATCAACTTCTCGATTGAGCAAGTTCCTTTTTGCTCGTTGTCGGTATCGTCAAACTAGTGATCTACGTTACGTCTTCAAAAAGGAAGATGGAGTAAGAACTTGTTTGTTAGAATTCTATTTTTTGGCGGCGGGGGAAGAACTCCGGCCGTAACTCACACAAGGGCCTGGTCCCCCTAACCGTGTACAGCCCTGCACTGGATAACTAGCAGTTCTCAACCAATAATGTTGACCGCAAAAAAAAAAAAAAAAAATCCCGGACCATTTCCACTAACGTGAAGCTTGGTGAAGGGTGGAACATGCAGTGTATTCTAATAATTCTTGGCACCTTGGCGGTTTTGGCAATGGAGATTAAACCGTTTGTGGGGTACAGGTATACAGCTTTGCGGTAGATGCCTCTTGTCTTTGAAGAACGAAGATCTTTAGCGCGAGGCGTAGTCGAGTGTCTCGGTGTTTTTTTTTTAGTACGTGTTGCGTTCTAGCACGATGTGTAAACGAGTTTCGCGGTGTTTTAGTATCATGACTACATGAGACGAACGACGATTACGACGACGATGACGACAACGACAGGAGACGCCAACCGCCCCAGCCCCTCAGTGGCTTCACCCCTAAGAGTATTGAGGAATTTTGGTGGCCCGCTGCTAAGCTTGCCAGTGGGTACCTCACGAAAACAACGCTGATACGCTCATATAACCGTTTATATATTTTACACTTGGTGATTAGGAGTCGTGCTATTCCACTCCTTACCTGGTTTCCAGTATTACCCGAAGGCTGTTGTCTAATGCAGGGGCTTAGGGAATGGGGGGGGGGGGGGGGGCATATTTCAGCCCCCCCGAAGTTTCGCCGCGCTGTCAGGCACGGCGATCAAGGCAGCCACCTGCGGCGGAAACCTTCCTAGGATTTTGTCCAGAACCCCAGGAATCCTGTCCAGAAAACGCACCTGATCTTCCTTGGTGGCCCGTTTACGTCCTGGCATGCCTAACTCCTATGCAAGGAGGTTTTTTTTTTTTTTTAACACGAAAGTGTTTTATTCCGGAATTCACGAAGATTTCACTTACGTCATATCTGTCGGCCTGCGAAGGGTGCACCCCTGCACACAGGGTCTTCTTGTGGAGAAGCAACCTTTAATACTAAAGAGTGCGTTATACTTGGGGTTGTTCGTTTTCCGGTTTCGTATTTTAACATGAAAGCGTTTTATGCTGGGATAGGCCAAGATTTCACTGACGTCATATCCGTCACGGAAATGACGCCAGTACACCTTTGCCGAAGCGACCCGCCAGCAGGACGTCGCTCGCCAAGCACACCCACATGACAGCCTCCGACCCGCAAATCATGCTTAGCTGCAGATTTTGCTGCGTATTTCACTTACGTGTTTTAACGATTCCTATGACGGAGGATTCAAGCACAGTTTTTTTTTCTTTTTTTTTAAACCTCCTTGCTCCTATGCAAGGCCTTCATCCACGGAGGTGTTCGGCGAGCGCACGCTCCGCGACGCGACGGCGAGGCGCTGCTCAGAACAAAGGTTCGTGGTCGAAACCCCAGCCCTGGCTGCTTCGCTACCTCCGTGCAACTAGGACCGCCGCCGGAAACCAGCGCACTAACTACTTCGGTCTTCGTCTCTCCCCCCCCCCCCCCTTCCCCCCTCGCCTCTTCTCAACATGTTGCGAATTTACTTCGAATTTGGCGATGCGGCGCCGTTCGTGCGGCAAAACGATCTATTGCCACAGCCAGCAGCAAATTCTCAGGTAAATTCGTACCATGCAGGACGGGGTTTTTGTGTAAGCGTACACTTTGTTGCCCCTGGTCAAAATATAATCACGCTTTTTTCGCAACAACTGTACATTTTGACGTATTTTTTGTGCCAGTAATTTTAGTGCAATTATCCGCAGTAAAAGCTACTCTTACGCACTATATTGGCATAAAAAACGAAGTTCTTAAGATTTGTCCCTAACAGTCGCATGTGTGCAAAAATGAAAAAAAAAAGATGTTAGCGGCAATGAAATAAAACGTCGACCCACAAGTTGTTTGTTTCGGGCTTTTCTCGCTTATAATGTACGCTACGTGCTTTGTTAATTTTAGGTGAATTAGTTCTTTACTTCCATGAGTTTTTCCTGTTAAGCATATATGATTTTATTTTTTGTACGTTTCCATATTTATTTAAATGCCATTTCTTCTCATGTAGACGAACAGAAAACTGCTAACAGTGATAGCAGAAATTTTCATGAAGTATTTTATTTTGCTTGGTCTTGATATTTAATATTTAGGCATTTTCAGTTAATAGTTATAAATTTCAGGTAATAGTTTCAGTTATTAGTTGCGTATATTATCATTTAATACTTATGTATTTATTATTCATATTTTAACCCTTTGAAAAATCATATGGAGGAGGTCGAGTTAAATTTCAGCCCCCACCCCCCCACCCCCTTTCGAACAAAATTTCTGACTACGCCGCTGGTCTAAAGAGTACGCTTAAGCTCGCAGTTCTTGACAAACTTTTGAACTATGGCACTAACATACACGCCTTGAAGCCCATTGTTGGCACAAAAGCTAGGAACACATGAACAACTACAGACCTTGGACGTTTCAACAAGCGTCCTATGTTCAACGTTTATGTAGCTTTATGCAGCTCAAGCCAAAGGGCATGCTATAACATGCTCTTTGGCTTGAGCATGCCTGAGCATGCTTTATATATAGCATGCTCTTTGGCTATAGCATGCTCTTTGACCTGCTCTATACGCGAGCGGGCCCCACTTGCACACAAAGGAAACACCAGGGCCTTTTGCTAAATGCTCGTAGCTCTGAGGTCACGCACTGTACGAGATCAGCTTTAAAAATTTGATGTCTGCAAGATAACTTAAGACATTTGTTTGTGAACAAAGGTTCATCTCCTAAAAACAGTGAAATATGTGGCGGAATGTTGTAGGTATGGATTTTAGGAAAGTGCCGTTTTCTGGCCTATGATTGCAGGATGTGCCCTCAATTAACATATGGAGGACGGAGAGCCGGTCCCCACACTTGTCACAAACAAATTAAATGAACTGATACAAAGCAGACGACATGAACTCAGGCAACGCTCACAGCTGCGTCTCGCAATTTTGGGCATAACTTGATTATGTCATTGCTTCATTAAAAGAAATATCAATCAACAGCTCTCTTTAAATCGATGCCGGCAATAATTTTAACGCAAGCGATCTCGTCATCGTTAGCATCAGAAGTATTGGCGGAATGTTAACTAACATGACCATGGTGACGGCTTTCATTCAAGGGGGGACAGTCAGCGGGACCGCATCACTGTCAGATGCGTGAAAACGCCCGTTCGAGACACGCGAGTTAACTTTGCAGTAAAGCCAACTTTAAAAACTTGCTTGGTGGCAAAGGCGACTTTATAGGGGAAGCTAGAAGGCAAACGATGAAATATGCAAAATACAATTCAGAATCAAAGACAATTAAGGCAAACAAAACAGGAGCTAGACAAACAGAAACAAATAAATTTAGGGAAGCAACTCAATTGAAAACGTCGTATGAGATGATCACGAAGAGCTTCGCGAGGAAATATCCCGAAGATGATTGGGCACGCGTAGCTCGTGGAAATTTAAGGAAACAGAAACGATTCGGCACATTGCGTTGGGGTGGGGTTCTATCCGTCTAAATTTATATACGGGAAATATTCGCCTTCCTGAAGCCCCGCGGCTGAGACGAAATGCAGAAGAAAGTTAACTTTGAGGCTGTGGAAACAATTGGTTGGAATGCTGGTGGAGATTCTATGTGCGTGTGAGTGTGATTGAGCAGTGTGAATGAGTGAGCGTCTGAGTGAGTGGTGACAGGGAAATGCGGAGAAATGGTGACAGAGAAATGAAGACAGGGCAGACAAAGGGGGAAACGCAGGGTAGTGGAGTAACCATTTGTTACGGGCAACGTTTAAAGGCTCAGTGGCTAAGGCGTTGCGCTGCTGAGCACGGGAACGCGGGTTCGATTCCCGGCTGTGGCGGCCGCTTTTCTGATGGCGGCGAAAAGCAAAAACGCCCGTGTGTACGAGATTTCAGCACACGTTAAAGATCCCCAGGTGGTCAAAATTATTCCGGAGCCCTCCACTACAGCGCGTCTCATCGCCTGCGTTGCGTCGGCGCGTTAAACCCTCCAATCAATCAATCAATCAATCAATCAATCAATCAATCAATCAATCAATCAATCAATCAATCAATCAATCAATCAATCAATCAATCAATCAATCAATCAATCAATCAATCAATCAATCAATCAATCAATCAATCAATCAATCAATCTAACGCAGGGGTAAGGCTAACAACGTGCGCTGACACGAATTAGAGCGTGTAACCTGCATGACTAGGCTCCCGCGATCGATGTGACCCGGTGTCCATCGATGTTCGTCACGTGACAGTGTGGAATCGGGCCATCAAGGAGGCCACATCGCAAGGAGGCGGAACGACGCACAGACCGCACTGTTTAGAAAAGCGTTCGTTGTGGACGAAAGTGAAATTATACGTGCTCTGAGCCACCACTTAACGGCTGGTTGTTTTTCTGGAGCCAGGCATACATCGCATTCTGCAATAAAATTACCGTCATTCGCGATCGCGCACCGCTTTAATTCCAATCGCATTTCATACCTCCAGTATTGCGGAAGTGCTATTTAGCTACCGCCGTTCTAACTTCATTCACTGGGAGTGAGTAGTCCGCCTTTTTTCTTTCTTTTTGGCCGAGCGGTTGCGCCCCACATGTGCTCCCGCTGTTTTCTGCTCTGTGCGCGTAAATAACGCGTCCCTGGCACCGTCTTTGGTTTTGTTATGTTTATGAGTATGCGCTGACTTGATCGACACCAAGATTGGCCCGATCAAGCCTACCAGACCTTCGGAATCGACCCCGCCAGTACCGTACCCCCGGCAGGCCGCCAGTTAGGCCTAAAGGCCCGGCTGCGACGCTCATCAAGTGTTCCATCGGCCGCAGCTGCCGCGCCCCCAGCGGCCGGCGCGGCTGCCGCCCCAGCTGCAAGGAACGACGAAGCGCGGACGACAACGACGACGATGAGCCACGAGACTAGGCCGCAACAGGTTGCCTACGGACTAAGTGCTCTCCAGAACGAATCGGCGATCCAAATGGCCTCCCTACCACACCAAGCACCGCCCTGCAATGACGTTTCAGAAATGGACAACTGAGAAGATGCCGAAGATGCTGAAGGGCACATGGAAGACTCCGACGAGCCAACAACTGGAGAAGACGACGACGATGGCTGGCAGCGTGTCCATCTGCCGAAGAAGAAGAGGCCTACGCGCACAGACAGGGTGAGTCGGACGCGCTACACCTTACAATTGAGACCACTCAACAAAGTCCGAATAAGCAAAATTCCCCGCCAAGCTATAGCCACGGTAATTGGACGCACAGCTCCTAGTGCAGAACTGGCCGAAATGGACGCGGTCACGTTGGATGACGCGGCTAATAGTGCTCACATTGCACTTAATGATAAAAATCATGCTGCTCGCCTCGCGGAAATTGACCACTCACCGTCCGGCTTAACGGCAAAGTTGAGCCAATCGATGTGGTGGTAGAATTGACCCCTTCGACTAGGAACACTACTCGCGATGTCATACAAGTCGACCCTGCCGATAGCAACGAGACAATTCTAAACTGGTTACGCTGTGAACAAGCAGATGTCATTAAGGTCCAGAAAATCGGAAAGACAGATCGAGCAATTCTAACATTTGATTCCCCCACCCTTCCTAAAACAGTCAAGTACTACATGGAATTGGTACGAGTAGCTGAGTACCGACCAATGAGATTGGTGTGCTTTAACTGCCACAGTCTGGGACATATGGCCAAGTTCTGTCCATCTCCGAGGGTGTGTAAAGAGTGTGGCCGCTCCCATGCCGAGACCGCGGAACGCGGTTCTACCACGTATTGCGTCGCATGTAAAGAAACCGGTCACCTTGCCGTTAGCAAGGTTTGCCCGAGTCGCATGCCCAAGAAGGACGAGCGCAGCACTAGGTCAATTTCGACTATGAAAGAACTCCCTGACGCGGCTTTGTCAACTGGCCTACGCTCTACACCACAGGGCGTCACCTGGGCTTCTACTGTAACAGGAACCCCCCCGAAGTTGTCTCCAATTGTCTCTCTGCCCGACAATCACCCGTTGGTGATAGAAAATTCTCAACTTCGCCGCACCCTCTTCGAGCTACGCGCCGAGATGGCAGCCATGAGGAAGGAGCTCACAGCCCTTCGGAACGTCTCAACGCGCCGTCAGTCGGTCTCTCCAGCACCGAATAAGTCCGCGCCTACACGCCGTAGTCGCTCGCGTACGAGTCGTCGCAAGCCCGATTCTGATGCAGTTCTGAAAACTGGAGAGCCTAGCCCAACTTACATCACCGAACAGATGCTTACACAGCGGGACGCCCGTTTCAAGTTCGAAAATAACAAGGAGTGGCAAAGAGCTTCAAGTGAGATAGTCGCCCTCCAAGGCGAGGTTACCTCGATTAAAGAAGAACTTCGCCAGTTCATGGAGCTAGTGAAGCAAACCCTAACGCCCTCTGCGAGTGAATCGAAAAGGAAGAAGAAGCATTAAACATCCAATATGTCTCCCGTACACCCCCCAAATCTGTGCATTTTACAGTGGAACTGCCGTAGCTTTCTACAGTCCGGACCGCTCCTAAAATCCCAGGTGTCAACTCTGCGTCCTCTCGCCCTCCTACTCCAAGAAACACGAGGCCCCTGCAAGATACCCAACTACACCACACTTATGGATCCAACTATACCGCATTATACTCGATGCCATAATCAAAAAACCCCGGGACAGGCTGCGATCTTAGCGCATAATTCCTGCCGAGCGGTACAACACCGCTGGGATGGCGCTTGCAATGAAACCAGAGAAGTCATCATTGCACGTATTACACCCCCGGGCGGGAAACCTATGTTGATTGCATCGGTGTATTATAAACCGAACTCGGGCGCCATCCCTTCCAATCCGTATGATTGGATACCGCATCTCCTCTCTCTTAATTTTTCAGGCCCCATCATTATAGGGGGGGATTTTAATGCCCGAAATACTCTCTGGGGTTATTCCTCCTCGAACCGCCGGGGCCGGCTCTTAGAGCAAACCCTCGAATTCGGGCACTTGCAACTCCGCAATGAACATGGAGTCCCCACCCGTATTGGCCTCCACCATTCCCAGGGCGATACGCACCCGACTTGACCATCACCACCCCCGGAGCAGTGAAGACATGGCGCACATTGGACAGTACCTGGGGAAGTGATCACTACCCGATACTGCTTCAAATTAACGGCAAGAAATTAAGAACGAGCACGACATACCATCGCGTAAACTGGAATTCTTTTCGCGAGCGATTCGTGGTTGGCCTCCATTCAACCTTGGATGATTTCGTCGCGTCCTTGAACATGACCCGTTCGCTCGCTACTGAAACAACCACCAGTACCGCTGAAGTTGACCGCCTGGATACGCACATGTTTCAACTTCTTCGCAAGGCTGAACGCCTTACGAAGCGTTATAGAACACAGGGCAAACGTCACCATCATTTGATGCAGTTGAAACATCATTACCGTGTTATTCGGGAATATCAAATTACGCTTCAAAGTGAGAATTGGCACAATTTCTGTCAAGAACTTGGCCACGAGACCGGACTCGCTCGCCTATGGCGCATTTTTCGCGGTATGAGTGGTCGTGCGAAGACCCGCCTCCCCATACTGGACGAGATGTGTCTTCAAATGGACTACCGTCAAGTGGAAGACACCCTTATCCACACATTTTTTCCGCATGCTGTGGATGATCCTTCTACTCTCCTGGCTCTTCCTGTCATCGACATCGACCACTCACTTCAAGAACTTGATTCCCCTTTTACCATGGGAGAATTACAGATCGCCATTTCGCAGGGAAGACCAAAGTCGGCGCCTCCGCAATCTCCCCCCGCAAGGCCTAGATGTTCTACTGCAATTGGTGAACAAGCTATGGGACTCAGGGGAGGTCCCTGACTCCCTCCGGGTCACCATCATCCACCCTATTCCCAAACCCGGCAAGGATTCTCGCAATCCCCAAAACCTCCGTCCTATTTCACTAACGCCCGTCATCTGTAAGGTTATTGAACGACTTATCAATAATAGGATATTGTTTATCATCTCGAGCGTACAGGCTGGTTTCATCCTGCACTCACAGGTTTTCGTCCTCACATTGGCACTCATGATTACTTGTGGCTGCTTAGACGTGTCATTAATAGGACATCCCGCAAGGAATTGCCTGACTATGTCCTTGCACTAGATATCCATAAAGCCTTTGACAACGTTAGTCAACCAGGCATTCTACAAGAACTCGCACTTGCCTTTCCGAGTCAGAAGGCTGAAGCGTGGGTTCGGAACTTCCTGCAGCACCGCCCGATTCGTCTCAACCCCCAGACACATCAGCCTACCACTTACTATCTTGATAGGGGTGTCCCTCAGGGATCAATCTTGGGGCCCCTACTTTTTAATCTTGCGATGAATCGCGTGGCTCGTACTCTGGAGCAAGACACTGCCGCCCGGTTTGCTTTCTACGCGGACGATGTCGTGATATGGACCGAGGCCAGCGATTTCCCTTCCAAAGAGCCCATGCAGAGTGAACTGCAAGCTGCGATCTTCAGCCTGGAGAACAGCTTGTCCCGCTTCCAGCTCCAGTTATCCACTGCCAAAACGCAACTGCTCAGTGTCGACGGTAAACGTGCAACGAATAAGGACCAGACCATCTCTCTTCAAGTAGGAGACACTCTAATAGAGTCTCACAATGGCACTATTCGTCTGCTGTGTCTTCCCGTTAGCAGTTGCAACAGCCCGAAACAATGGGTAGCCCAACTTAGGAAGACCTGGCGTCCTACTTCGCACCTGGTCACCCGGTTGTCCAATCAATATGGTGGGGCACACCAACACGCTTGTACCATGCTCGCTCGTGCAGTGGAATATGGACGATCAAGCTATGGCTTCGCGGTGCATGATCTACGGCCGTCCCATGTTAATGCCCTTCACAAGCTAAATCGCCATATTCTCCATGTAATCAGCGGCCTTCCTAACTTCACGCGAGTCGATATACTGCATCAAATGGTCCCCCTTCCGCCCTTCATACCCTTATACAGGAAACCAAGCTGCGATTCCAGCATCATGTGGAGCATTCTCCTCAGAGACGAGTGCTTACCGAATGGGATCAACTAAAACGTGATTCTAACCAAACGAACTTTCCGCCACCCATTCCTCCATGAGAGCGACCTTCGATCGACATCCCGCGTCGCAGACGAATTAGAAGAAGCCGTCAAACTGCCCGAAAGCAGTATGTTCGAACCCTCGTCAACGACAAGGCCGAAGATGAGGGAGACATTTACACGCACGCTGTGCTTGACGAAGCAACGGCGGCCATAGCCTGGACCTCTTCTGGACCAAAATAAATGGATCCCGTCACGTCTCTAATATATACGGGCTTGTGGAAGAAGGGGAACTCAGGGGAATTTTGGGAGCAATCCGGCGCATTGGCGAACATTCCTCCACCTTCTCCATCGAGAAGTTCCGAATAATCACTGACTCCCACTTCGCACTTCGGGAGTTGAACCGCGTATTCTCACCTAATAGCACGGCGATCCGCATACTGACTTCGGGACGTGACCTACAAGCCAAAGGCTTCACGATTCTCATTGCCTGGACGCCGAGGCACACCATAATTGCACATGGCAACCTTCTGGCACACGCTGCTTCCACGGAGCCACTTCAAGCCCCTCCTTGGGTGCACAGTGCTCCAACCCCCTCTCTCCAGTCGGATTGGCAGCTTCGGCTTCGGCATCCGAAGAAACTGAACAGACAACGTACGCAGGATGTGACCCCGGACGGAGTCCTCGAACTTCTCAAGCCTCTTTCACGCTCGGGGGAAATATTCGCGAACAAAGTCTACGCTAATGCGGCCTACACCCCTCACGTCATTTACAAATGGACAGCCCCTGCAGGGTCCGAGCTCCACCACTGCCCACACTGTGGTTGTGATGGCACACCAAATTTATTTCATTTAATCTGGCTATGTCCCGCCTTCGACAGAGGCCGTGAGCAGCTTTTAGCCATTGGCCCGGTACCTACATCCGAATCCCAACACATACGCCGGGTGCGGGAAGATCCACCAACCCTTGAATTGATTACTGAATGCGCTCTTGAGAATGGTCTCTTTAAAATGGTGTAGCAGCTTGTCCGACTCCCCTAGAGTGCACCGAGCACGCTCCATCTGCCCGGTTTGTGTACGAAAAGTGAGAAGAATACAAGCTAGTGAACTGTGAACCACATATGAACAGCGAACATGCGCATTAATATGCAGAGAAAGAGAACTGTGTGAACAGGGAGCACCGCTGAACTGCTCTTTCCCCTACCTTTTGACCTCTCTCCCCCCAGGGCATCTGGCCCCCTTACCTCAATAAAGCCATTCTCTCTCTCTTCTTTCTTTTTGAGGTGACACGTGCAGCGACGAGATGACAGCAACGCGATTAACTGCGAGTTTAGCGTTGCTACGCACGAGGAAACGGAGCACTTCAGCGCAGCGCGCCCCGTTCCTCGTTCGCCCCGTTCCTAGCATCTTTTACAGCGGCAGCGACCGCATACTGCGCATTCCTGCAGCGCGCGTTCCCGCAACACCTGCGAGTCTAGTGAGAAAGTCAACCCATAACGGTTCAAAAGAGGCTGCGCAGTCGGACATCCGAAAAGGAACCCCGCGTATTCTTTCCCCGGGGTTCTCTAGTTGCGCTGTGGGCGTTTTTGCAGGAGCCGAGGGGGTTCGGGGGGCGGCTTCCGGGGGCCGGAGGGGGGGGGGGGGGGGAATTGGATTCATGGTCAGTGTTCGCACCACCCTCGTTCCCGGTGTCAAAAGAGACACCGGCGAGGGTTTCGGCTCGTTGACTTCTCCGAGGACGCCCCTCAGAGAAGGCAGCGCAGTCAACATTCCGTCGTTGACTCCACCGCGCCGACGACAGACACACAAGAGACGGGAGTCGAGTTCGGACTCCTACACCGCGGCGTGGCCCTTGCAAAGCAGATACGGGGTGGGCAGAGAGAAAAAAGGGATGTAGCGGACGAGGACTCGTGAAAAAGTTTCACGAGAGAGACTTAGCTGCTGCCCGCTGCGGGCCCCTGCAGACAGCGGACAACCTGAACTGCTTTCATCAGCGCTGTCGACTAACACCCCCTAGACAAGAAGGCCTTCTCTCGAGAGTGTCATCGCAGTATGCGACCGCCAACGTGTCTTTGAGTCTTCGTTGTGATGCAGGTTGGTACAAAGCAAAAACATCCCTAGGGTGCGGCGGGAGAGAAAACAAAAAAGCGGGAGAGAAAAATTGTGGGGGCTTTCTCTTAGGAAGAAGGCGTTCTGTCACCCTCTTTAGGTATCAGTAGTTCACTGGGACATGCGGGCAGAGTCAGAGAGAAAAAAAAAAAAGAAAAAAAGGAGTCGGTGGCGCAGTTCGAAGAGAACTGGAGTTGAAAGGGGGAGGGAGGGGCGGAGGAGTCGGCGAACGGCTACCGCAGCTCGCACGAGCAGAACGGGACGTCCCGGAAGGCACGGGGTGGCGGCGGAGTTGGTGGAAGTCAAAACGGCATTGACAACAGCGTGTAAGCCTGTTAGCCGTGGTATGCGGCGCTCTCAGCGTGGCAGCCGCCGCGACTTTCTTCTCGGAGCGAGGATAATAAGTAAGGGGAAAAGCGCCGCGTATTGTGCCGAGTTAACTCTGGAAGCAAGCCTTCTTATGTTCCCCTGCTGACGTGTCTTGAAGACGCGTTACGCTGGCCTTCATTTCATTGTTTCGATTCCGGTTATCGGACAAACGCGGAGGGCTCGGATGTACGGCGTGGGCTTGGTTAAAGCCCCCGTGAAGGATCGTCGTTATGAGAGACCGGTAAAACGAACTGAAGGAGCGCAAGTTGCGAGTACGTGGGAAAAAAAAAAAAAAAAAAAAAGAAACGAACTCCTGTGGAGGGAACCCAGAAGACAAGGACGGTAGAAAGAGAAAAGACGCCACGGACCTCCTTTCCCAGGCCCCTCTTCTTGAGACACTGGCGTGCCTCTCTACAGAAGGTATCGCTATCGTTTTGTTATACAGTACATCCTGGTTATACCGAAGTCTTGGATACAACAAACGACGTCGTTAAAGGCGGATGTTCACAGTCGGGTCAGTGAAACGATTTCGATATAGCGAGATTTCGAAGAAAGTGATTTCGTATAATGAAGGACGAAGAGCGTATAAAATCGGTTATCCATCCCTTTAAATGTTCATTTCCCGCATTGTTTTCTTGCATTGCGTGAAAGCCACCGCCGTCACGAAAGGAAGTAGTGTACGACAGGCTGTTGGTGTTTACATTAAAGACGGGAGTGCTGATCAACCTTCCACGGCAACTTCATATTTACCCGGTCTCTTTTTTTGCTTGATTAAACGACGAAAATACTTGTCCTCGTCTCCAGCCTTCCCATTTCCAATTTGGTGATTTCCAACTAAACAATTTTGCATACGCAGCGCTTAAATGCACGTTTCTCAAGGTGTGCGGGATACAATAGTCGAGCAGTAAAAACGTCCTTGGAACAAATTGTTTTCAGTAAAGGGCGTTCGATAAAGTACTTTTCAAACAAATGGCCTGTTACGAACTGTCCGGGCCGTCGCTGCTGCATGGGGGGAGAAGGAATTAATCCACGAACGTTTGAAAAACAACGTTTCCCAACACTTTCAGCGGCGGTAAATGTTCTTTTTTTTATTTCCAACACTTACAAAATGTTTTTAAGCTAAGTCAAACTCCGCTACAACGAACTCCGCTACAACGAAATTCCCGCTTCAACGAAGGTTTTTCGATTCCCCGCCCGCATCCCATAGGCCCCAATGTATTAAAACTCCCTCCACAACGAACCACTTTTTTTATTGTTCTCCCGGTTCAACGAAATTTTCCCGGGACACAAGTCACTCGATCTGCAACGGACTGAACCACTCTAACTAATTTTGATAAGTTCTAACAATGTAAATTATTAGTAGCAACATTTTCTCCGAACATCCGGACATCGAGAAGCTGCCGCTTCTCGATGTCCGGATTACCGGCGCCGACGGCGCTCAAAAGCGGCGGCGGCGGCGGCGGAGGAGGAGGAAACGGCCGAAGCATGGGCAGCTCTCGAGGAAGCCGGCATTGTTCCTGAGAACGTAGCATTGAGCGACTACGTAAATGCCGACGCGGACGTGATCGTCTACGAGGAGCTGAGTGATGCCGAGATCCTCAAGAGTGCTCGCGCCGCCTCCGCCGCCGCCGCCGATTCATCCGACGACGAAGAAGTCGGGCATGGTGTTCCGACAGTCCCGACGTCAGTGACCGCGTCGCAGGTCATGGACTCCTTGGAAGTTTTACGTAGTTTCCTTGGCGCCCATGACGATGATGTCGCCATGGAGCTCCTCGCAGACTGTGAGCAGCGCATTCTCCCGTTGCTCGTGCGAACCCGCAAACAGTCAAAAATCAGCGATTTTTTCAAGTTTTGGAAATAAAATGCTCCCAGAGTGTCGTGCATATCCTGTGCATATCCGTGACCGCAAATTAAAATATAAACTCCGCGCTGTGATTTCACGACGCCTGCTTTTGCGCGGATCTCCACGAGTACGACGCGCATATTACAACGCTGGTCTAAGCGCCGCGAGACGCGTTGTGACCCAAAATTACGATATAAACTCCGTGCTATAAAAAGGGTGCTGTTTTTGGCGGAGCGAGCTCCAAGCAAGTTGGCAACATTGGGGCGAAAAGGTAGGTGGGAGATTTCACGATGCCAGTTAGACGCCTGCCCTGTTTTCTTTATTTACTGATTTTTCCGCGACAACGAAATTCTCGCTACAACGAAATTTTTCGCGATCCCCGTGAATTTCGTTGTAGCGGAGTTTGACTGTATAACTTGTCGCTTACACAAGTCACTTTCGCTTCAAGACGAAGCAGGCTGCTTCCCCCTTCTGCACTCTTGGTGGCATGCGCGAGGACTTGAACCACATATTATGTGAATGTATGCGGTATAGAGCAGCTAGGAGGTCCCTTTTAGTGTCCTTGGGCCTTCCGCTTTCTAGAGAACTAACTCTAAGTGACGTGTTAGGCCCTTGGTCTAACTTTAAACGAGGGTCTCGAGTGACCAAAGCTCTACTGTCTTTCTTGTGAAGCACAGGACTGGATCAGACCCTCTGAACAGGACTATATTAATGAGCGCATCATCGTCATCATCATCATCATTACTCATCTATTTCTTTATTTTTTTTTCATACATCTGGTATAGCAATCTCGGCGAGCGTATATGCGTTTCCTAGTCAGTACAGCCAGCGGTCACCTGAGCTTGCTTATGGGGGTTATATCACAGCATAATCGTACCTACAGCACACAAACCCACCCGAACTGGAATAAATAACAGCCAAAACGGACCTGCAATGGTTGAAAACCACGGCGTAGAAAATTATTAATCAGAAATAGCCCGAACCGACCTAAAAGGGGCAAACCCGCAAGAACGTACAAGAAGCAGTAGCTGAAACTACCCGAACGAAAATACCCGAAATCCCATTCATAACGCATTAAGATGTCATAAATAGATTATATGCGCAATAACAAATGTTCATTTTCAAATATGACCAACGCCTGAAACTGAAAAAAAAAAAAAGCCGTAACGGGAGTTGAACCCACGTTAGGATGTTAGCTTCGCAGTAGGGGAACCACGACCAAGCGGTCCTGAGCGATTAAATTGAGGGCCACAAGCACGTGGACGTAGCTTAACTCACGCTTATGGTCAAAAGATCCAAAGAGTCAAAAGGTCCAAAGAGTCAAAAGATCCAATAATCACGTGACAGCCGAGTCAAAAGATCCAACGGGTCAAAAGGTCCAATGTGGGTCAAAAGGTCCAAAGAGTCAGAAGATCCAATGAGTCAAAAGGTCCAAAGCGAGTCAAAAGATCCAACGAGTTAGGAAATCCAAGGGGTCAAAAGGTCCAATAATTCCGAAACCGCGTCAGAAGGTCCGAGGAATTATGAGAACCTTCGGAGCCATGGCTAGGGTGTGCAATTTATAGACTGCGTCATTTTATTGTATTTTTAGTGTTATTTTCGCTCCCATACTTGAACTTTCACTTCTAAATGTAGATGATATGCACTTGGCGCGCCGAATGAAGCCGTGGCTAATTTGAACGTTATGAACAACACCATTCATCAAGCTTGTTTTTATTTCTGATTATTTTCTCAGGTTGTTCTCGTTTCTCGCTCCTCTGTCATTTGATACTATTACATTAGAATATTTTGGTAGTTATTGCTTATGTAAAATGTGAGCTTCAGCGATGTCGACGAGCCACGCGCTCATGTTCGGCTACGCTGCGCTGACTTGTATGATTGCTGCTGAAAATATTCCGGACAAATGTTCTTGCATCTCGTTTATCAAAGTCAATATCCATCAAATAAATGACCCTTATATGGCTCATGATTACACCCACAAAAAATCAAGAGTAGTTCAAATAGCAGTGCTACATTGCTACCCTTTGGGAAGCTGGTTACTAGGTTTCCAGGCGACCTGAGTTGAAGTACGTCATGATAACCTGAAGCCGCTAGTTGCCGTCGGCGTGTCTCTTTTTTTACACTCTCGATAGTGTAGTGCCAACCCCTGCTTGTGTGGCTTCGCTTCCATTTTCCATTTTGTGCAGCTAGAGAGCTACAGGCGGTGGGGAGCTGATGCTGACATTGGTCTCGGGTAAGAACAAAGCCACGGCCAAAGTATGGCCAGTATGCTTTGAGGAAGAACGCCGAAAATCACAAATGACCTCTTCTTTCTGCAAATTAAATCTATGTATGTTCCAGATAGCATTAAAAATGCCTTTGGGCATTTCAAACCACAAACACACTAAACACACCGATTTCCTGGAAATGGGGGTGACGCCGGGACAGAAACGTCCGGTGAGGTAGAGAAGGTGCCCTTGGTAACGCATCCGTAATAAGGCATTATGCGCGTTGTGTTACCAGCAAACAGAAGAGCACATGGATGCAAAATGCCAAAGAATTACAAGTTGTTTGATTGAGTTAGAAGCGACTGGTTCCTATCCCCTAGCGAAGGCGATCAATTACGCAGCTTTATCACAGGTTCTCGAAAGTTGAAAAAAAATTGTTAGCGTCACTGATTTTTAAACAAAGATATGGTGATAATAAGTCGCTAAAAAGAAAGCGATATACGCAACAATAATATTATCTCAAAGCTACAGTTATTACGGCAACAAGTCCGCAGATAAATAGTGCTTCATTTGGGAAGGCCGCATGACCTTTTCACTACGTTAAAATAACGCAGAATTACGAGCAAGAATAATAAATAAATAATAAACACGAGTAATAAATAAGTACGATTTTGTGTCTACAACTGCTACGACGCACACATCTTGCTGCCTACAACGCGCGCTTGAATATGTTTTTGTACCGAAAGCTCCGTGTACCGAAAGGCCCCGAAACCGAAACGCCCTATACTGAAAAGACCGGAACCGGTAAATGGCATTGTTAATGTTCGCTTAACCACTGAAATACTTTCCCATGCCCGCGACGCAAACGTATTTTTGTATGAGAGCAACATGCATATACTTGAAAGAAAAACTAGCATATATGGCTCGGAAATTGGTGCTTAGAATGAATGAACACGCTCCTTGTAGGGAAAACGAAGAGGCAACGGAGTTATAATCTTGGCCCTTAGCAAACAAAAGTATGCCAAGGTGAGGCTCATAAAGAAACTAGATCACTTGATTGGCCTAAGCCCCGTCAAAAGATAGAAGTCAGAGTGTCTAATATTGGACCTTTTGACTCTTTGGATCTTTTGACTCTTTGGATCTCTTGACTCGGAATCCTTAACTCATGCCCCTAGATGGTGCCACGCGTCGCTTAGCGGTGCTGACTGCAGGCTAACCTCACCAGTGTCATCAAAGACTATTCTCTCTCTTTCTTGCGGAGCAGGGGGACACCCAGTTCGAACAAACCGCCTCCAGCCGTTCTTTGCGTTCATAACCTCTACGCTTGACAGTCACAAATGGCTCTCGGGCTGCCTGCGGACAGGGAGGTCTGTAGCCCCAGTTGCTTTCGTAGAGATCGGAACGAGCTTTCTGACATTTTACGGCGCAAATTCTTGCTGCTCCCCCGTTTCTCCGCTGACAGAAACGGAATCCCCGCTCTCCGCGGGCGTAGTCAACGCTGAACTTCGAAAGCACGTGCCCCAGGTCATCAGCCGGGTCGGGTTGTAGTCAAGGGCAGTGCCGAGAGGGGAAGGGAGGAGGGGGTGGTTAGTGGAAGTCAATGTTGCCAACTTGGCAGCTGCGACATCCGCGGGCTACGAACGCCGCCGACATCCGCGGGAGCTCGTAATGGGAAAAAAGAGCCCAAACACGTTGGAGAAGTGTCAACTACGGCCCAGGCAGAGATGAGAAAAAAAAAAAAAAAAAAGAGAGGAAGAGGAGAGAGAGAAGAAGATCAGTGCCGCTCGCTAAACACAGCCATGCCCCGCGCGGCCTCTCAAGTGACTCGCGCTCGGCGGGGGTGACAAAGGGAACCGCCACGGCGGGTCCCCCTCCTCTTCCCGCTGCAGTTCGCCACCACCACGAGTGACTCCTGCCAGTGTCGATGCCACTGCCGCTGAAAGAGGGAAAGCCAGAAGCTCCGTCGTGGTCCCACAAAAGGACTCGACACCCGCTCTTTCACTGCGCGGGGTCGCTTTGAGAGGAAGCCACGATGGAGGGGAGGAGGGCAGGCGTTGTAAGCGAACTGCCAGAGGAGCGGACTGCGCAGACGCAGGTGTCGCATTCGGGACGCACGGATACTCCTTATCTGCTTACCTCCCCCTCCCTGCCCCCGTGCCCTGTCCCGTTCCCGTCGTCGGGGGCTCAATTTTCTACTTGAACAACTCTCCACGATCCTTTCTGCTCCTCATCGGGCGAGGACAGCCGGAGAACGTGCTGCGGAACGGCCTTGCTGCGTCGCTCGCCGTCCCGGTGGTTGTTAGCGCCGCGCGTGTGTTAGTGTGTCTGCGTGTCACTCGCTCTGGCGGTGGCGCGAGCAGCCACCGGGGGTACGGGTGGGAGAAAGGGAGAGAGAGAGCAACGCTGCAGGAGCTGGCGAAAAGCTTCACACCCCGAGCAGAGGTTACACAGGCCAGTGCGCCCGCCCGCGGACGGGATTTTGCGCAGGCGAGCGAGTCTTTGTGCTCGCCGACAAAAAGTGGACGGGAAGGCAAAAAAGTAGAGCGGAGCAGCTTAGGGCCCCCACGTGGGCATGGCCGGCTGCCAGGCCGGTGGACATGCTGACGGGCTTGTTCGCACTCCCCGCGGGCGACTGAATGCTGCTGGTGGACAGTTTTTAAATGCGACTGTCTATGTAGGGTTAAGTTGGTAACTTCTGTCGGGTGGCGTTACCTGGTGCCATGCTGCAGCTATTACGTCGGTAATTGGTCCAGACGTATCACCTGTCGCCAAGAGGGAAGCGAGCTAATAGATATATTTAACATTCTGAGGGAGCAGCGCAAACTAGACAGGACAAAGGGTAGGACACAACACGAGCGCTTACTAACAACTGAAGTTTTTATTAGAAAATGGAAGAACATATAAAGGAGCCTGCGTACTAACACACCGTGACATAGGCCATGCGCACAACACTCTTGCTCACACTGAAAGTTGTAGCTCATGCGCGGTCAAGGTAATCAACTTCACAATCCAGCAAGCACACCGAGGGGGAACTAATGCACTCATCACCATTCTTTTTGATAAAGAAGGCTTCGGATATCTCCCTTGTGCGCGCGTCTTTGTGTGAAAACAAAATACTTGTCCCGTTAAGTTTCGGATAACATCCATGCTTAGAACAATGTGACGAGAGATGGGACGAAGGCTGTCCCTTTACACCGGAAGGCTTGCCCTTTACATCAGAAGGTTTGCCCTTTACAGCGTTGCGATGTTCCCGCAGACGTTCATTTATGCATCTCCCCGTCTGTCCGATGTATATCTTATCGCACGACAAGGGAATGCAGTACACGACGTTACTTCTGCACTCAACAAACTGTGATCGGTGATTTACGCCACACCCCTTTTGCACAACCTTACTTTTTCTTTCCGCCTTCTTGTCAATTGCGGGACAAAGATTTTCTAGCTTATTTTTGGCGGAGAAAACAACGTCAACATTAAATCTCCCGGCTATCTTTTTAACCCTGTGCGAAAGAGCGTGAATGTACGGAATAACCGCAAACCGCTGGGGCTTATCCTTTGACTGAGTGCACCTTCCAGAATTTTTCAGTTTTGAAAGCACCTTCCTAGCAGCACATTCAATAAAATGATCCGGGAAACCAGCCTGCCTTAGTCTATTAACCTGGGACGCAAAACTGGCACCCATACTGTGCACACATGACTTCGTTATGGACGAGTTCAAGCTGTTTACAGCTATTCCCAATTTTACCACCTTGGAGTGGCAAGAAGAAAAACATAATAAAGGTTTTTTTGACCTAGGCAAGTAAGTCCAACACACGTGCTTATCCTGGAACAAGAGTGACAAGTCTAAAAACTGAATAACGCCTTCTTTGGAACACTCGGTGGTGAAGGCCAACCCATGACCGTTATCCTCAAACGCACAAATGATACGAGACATTTTTTGCTTAAAGTTACTGTCCCGGACAACCAAAAGGTAATCATCGACATACCTGAAGGCCTTCACAATCAAGGTCTCTAATTCTTTCTCAAGAACGACATTCATGGCACTTAGAAAAATGTTGCTCAACACAGGAGCCACGCGAGAACCAATGCACACCCCCGATTTCTGAATAAAAACACTATTGCCCCAGGCGACGAGGGTAGACTTCAAGTAAAAGCTCAAAAGCTCCAGGAAACTCGAGAGGGGAACGCCACACCTGTTGACAAACTGCAACTCGTCGTTTTGTTCTGTAATGCAATTATTGACACAGGACATAAGTTTTTCATGGGGAATAGAGTAGAACAAATCGGTAACATCGATACTACGCTCATCGGTACATCGGTACATTCACGCTCTTTCGCACAGGGTTAAAAAGATAGCCGGGAGATTTAATGTTGACGTTGTTTTCTCCGCCAAAAATAAGCTAGAAAATCTTTGTCTCGCAATTGACAAGAAGGCGAAAAGAAAAAGTAAGGTTGTGCAAAAGGGGTGTGGCGTAAATCACCGATCACAGTTTGTTGAGTGCAGAAGTAACGTCGTGTACCGCATTCCCTTGTCGTGCGATAAGATATACATCGGACAGACGGGGAGATGCATAAATGAACGTTTGCGGGAACATCGCAACTCTGTAAAGGGCAAACCTTCTGATGTAAAGGGCAAGCCTTCCGATGTAAAGGGCCAGCCTTCGTCCCAGCTCTCGTCACATTGTTCTAAGCATGGATGTTATCCGAAACTTAACGGGACAAGTATTTTGTTTTCACACAAAGACGCGCGCACAAGGGAGATATCCGAAGCCTTCTTTATCAAAAAGAATGGTGATGACTGCATTAGTTCCCCCTCGGTGTGCTTGCTGGATTGTGAAGTTGATTACCTTGACCGCGCATGAGCTGCAACTTTCAGTGTGTGCAAGAGTGTTGTGCGCATGGCCTATGTCACGGCGTGTTAGTACGCAGGCTCCTTTATATGTTCTTCCATTTTCTAATAAAAACTTCAGTTGTTAGTAAGCGCTCGTGTTGTGTCCTACCCTTTGTCCTGTCTAGTTTGCGCTGCTCCCTCAGAATGAATGTATACCAACTGGCCCAGTTCTCGACCTTGTTGCAATATATTTAACAACCCGGGCACATGGAAGTGCCTTGGTACAACTGTGTTTGGGCCATCTTGCAGTTGATTTGCTTCTCAGGGCCATCCTTGTCATCATGTCCTGCCTTGTCTGCTTCTCATAACGAGCCTTATCATCATCATCGTCCACGGGGCTGGAGTTCTGCGCTGCGCGCGCTGGAGTTCTGCGCTGCCGCTCCGAATAAACGCCCTGTGGCGACATTCTCGAAGGCGTCCCTCCATATTTACAGCGGTCGCGTTTCTCAAGTGGCATAGTCCCGACGCCTATCACTCCCGATCGCATCTCTGGAGCTCGGTTCCGGTCACCGCTTGCCTCTGAAGATGCCGCATGACACCGGAAGTAACCCCTCCCACGCTTTGGCTGGCAGGTGGGCTGCATTTGCCATGACTTGCAGTCATTGGATTAATGGATTAATCAGAGTAATTCAGTCATCGGAGTCATGGATTAATGGGAGAGGCCTTTGCCCTGGAGTGGGCGTAGATAGGCTGGTCATGATGATTATGATGATGCAGACATCGGGGTCCATCAGTTTCTGGTGACCTCGAATGTGAAGACGTCGACGACTGGCCTTACGCTTGGGCCAGTGGCGTTAACCGGCGGAACGGTTAGTTCGGATTAGAGAGCACGTAGTCTTCCACCTGCACGACGTAGCGAAGGCGTAGTTCCTTCATTAAGAAGACACCATCGCACACGGCCAGTTTTGCTCACCAGCATCTACAAATTATCGACACGCCGTCCATGCGCTCGGACGTTGTCAAAAAGTAAAGCTGTTTTCCCGTCTCGTCTCACACGCCTCATACGTTGAGGATAGCGTCACTAAATAAGCTACGCTTAAGAGAACCGCCACTTCGTGCACCCGGAAGCGTCTGGGGGCCATTTTGTTTCTGGCTTGCAGTGTTGCCATCTCTCCCAACGAAACCGCCGCCGGTTGTGACGGGCAGAGTGTAACCGGCCGCTCTAGCGTCCGCGCAGCAGAGAGAGAGAGAGAGAGAGAGAGAGAGAGAGAGAGAGAGAGAGAGAGAGAGAGAGAGAGAGAGAGAGAGAGAGAGAGAGAGAGAGGCACCCAGAAACAAAATGGCTGCGCCCATATGTAAACAAATATCACGTGGTGCCGGCCGACCAATGAAAACCTTGGCGGCACATAACAATGAGAGAAAACAGTGCCGATACTCTAAAAGCCTTTATTCAGTGACGCTAGTTGAGGACGCCCTTTCCCTGACATGCCGCATGAATAAAAATCAAAGCCCCTTTCTTATAGAAACGATGGTTGAAACGCGAAGATTTCTCCCTTGCAACCGGAGTCACAGTACAAGTCGGAAATCCAAACTGCTTCGTCCGCATCGGAATTGCACAATCGGATTGCAGTCGGCTTTGGATTCTGGACTTGGACTTTGACTCGGGTTGCGTGGGAGAACTCTTCGCGTTTCAACCACCGTTCTCTTAAAGCCATGAAGAGAAAATACAACTTCGTTTAATTTGAAAAAAACTAGGATTCAGTATCTCCCTCAGCTCCATTACAGCCACAAAAGATGTTTTTTAACGAAAAAAAGCCAGGCATATTTAAAAACTTTCACATTTTGCGCCACAGTGCCGTGTTATGAGCAAGAATGACGTCATACGGGCCAACAGTAAAATATAATTTTCAGTGGTTAACTGCACGTTAGCATTCAAGTGATGCGGTCAAATGGAACTAGAGGCCCCATTACAGACGTCCAGTCATGTGTCGTCACGACAGGTGAGTTAGGCGGCCGCCAACCGCACAAACAAGGTTCCGTGACGTCATAGAAAAGTTGCGTGATATTGGCTAGGGGGGTCGCGACTGCTTCACACGTTTTCTTTAATATCTCCGTTATTTGTTCGAAGATTGCGATGATATTGGTATCATTGTTATCGGGACTAAGCAGTTTTTTCTAATAAACCCAACTTTTATTTTGTCTTCATGGCTCCTTTAAGAAAGGGGCTTTGATTTTTATGAACTGCTTCACCCATGTCGGAATGCCGCAATCGGATAGAGGTCGGCTTCATAACGCGAGGGACTCAGGTTCGACTCCGACCACGGCAAGCGTTTTTTTTCTTGAGGCGCTTGTGTAAAGTTGGCTGTCGTGTACACTCGGGAACAAGTTAAGAACAGCAATTGCTCATATACGGTATCACTGCGCCTAAGCGACGGACCCGGATGTGAACGAGCGCGCCCGTTTTGAACGTAGATGCTATGAATGCGTGATATCGTCTGCCTTTCCTCGCGTAGTTTGTCTGCCGTCGCTGCAGTACGTTATAAGCATATTAAGTACAGAAAATTACGAAAGCGGCTAGTGCCATGTTCAAAATATTCCCAGCAACGCACTACTTGCTGCGCGCGGAGTAACATCCGGCTGTGGTGATGAGGCACAGCGGTAACTTCCTTTGCCGTTTTTAAGTTGTAACCTAGTATAGTGCGTCTTGGGAGACGAACGGCGCCATCATTGATGAATACAAAGCTTCGCTTCAAAGACAGGGACTGACAAGGTACGCCACATATTATAGGACATTGCTCCATTTGCATTCAACGTCCTTGCTGTTCAGAATCCTGCACAACTTGCCAAAGCTTGGTCCAGTCTATTCGCCAGCACCAGGAGGGTTGAACCAGAGTCCCTCAATAAGGACTCTGGTTGAACGTACGCTTATACTACCTGATGACTCGGACTTGCGCACTATGATGTGCATTATCATCCAGAAGAACTGCATCACCGCGACTCGACTTCCGCGAGCCGCGGTGG
>NW_027526225.1:30438778-30497708 GCF_048455015.1 Haemaphysalis longicornis
CTTACAATATTTGCCCACGTCCTTTCGGCGCTCTCTTCTCTCGCTGTCCTGCTCCCAACATACCTCATTTTGCAGTATTTGCGTTGCGCTTGTTTTTCCCTGAACCAGAATTTAAAAAATGCACCTTTCTATATATTACAATCAAGGTCACACGGAACTGACTGGAAGCAATAACGACAGTTCATTGACAAAAAAAATGAAACCCTTGTATTCGTCATGTATTAACTCTAATCCGAATCCACTCTCCCGTACGTATCCTCACAGACTCTTTTGAAGCAATCTACCAACTCAGAAAAAAAGACTCTAATCAACGCACCAATATGTTTGTTTGTAAGTATAAATTCTGATGAAATTCAGAGAATTGTCTACTATGCGTAGCATTGTTATGCCGCTTGCCTTGAGTGTGATTTCTTTACAGCTAAAGTTTTTGGTTTTTCTAAATCCTGTCCGACCCATTATCTCCAATTACGCTATTGTAACGATTACAGGTGAAACTTCCGCGAAATCTGCATTATTTGGGAAATGCAAAGCGTTATGCGGTTTGCCATTTTTCGTAAATTTGTATATTTTTCTTATTTCTTTTAATTTTCCAAATTATGTCATTTGGACACCAGGACACGAGTCCTTAGAGGGTAATGAAGCGGCAGATACCGCAGCCCGAGGCCACTCACACCGGGCTTGAACCCTCATAGGCACTCACCACTCTGCCGACAACCACCCGTCCATCCCCAAGCGCAGCAGAGACATATTAGAGCACTACAGGTTATCAAGAAGACGATACCCGCCACCCCACCCGAAGCTAACCAAAGAAGAAGCCACACAATTCCGGAGACTGCAGACAAATTCATTTCCGCACGCCACACAGCTGTCCAAAATACACCCCACGCTCTTCAGCTACGACTGCAACTTCTGCTCTGGGACACCCAACACCCTGTACCACGTGGTGTGGGAGTGTAAAGGCGTCACCGAACTACCTGAAGTCATCGCACCGACACAGGAGCAGTGGGAGGTCCTGCTGAGTGGCGATGACCTGGAAAACCAGCGTGGCCTGGTGACCAGGGCCATTCGAGCTGCAGCTGGCCATTGCATCCCGGATTAGGGACGCCATCCACCATGGGTGACCGACAACCATCCCGCACTCCTTTCTTCCCGTTCAATGGGAGCAATAAACGTTTTTTCCTCCTCCTCCTCGTTCGACCATTTCCACTTACGCTAATATAACGATCAGAGGTGGAACTTTGTCGAAATCTGCATTATTGCGAAATTGCAGGGTGTTCCACTATTCGCAATTTTGCGCAATTTCTTTATATTTTTGTTATTTTTTAATGTTTGAAAATTTCGTTCGACAAATTACCTCTATTTTCGCTAATATAACGATTTCAGGCGGAACTTCCGCAAAGTCTGCATTATTGTGGAAATGGAGGGCGTTGTACGGTTCGGCGTTTGCCGTAATTATTTTATACGATTCCTATTTTTTTAGTTTTTCAAAATTTCGTTCGAAAAATTATCTCCATTTACGCCATTAAAGTGACTACAGGTGGAACTTCCGTGATATCTGCATTTTTGTGGGAATGCAGGGCGTTACACGGTCCTGGCTGTGGGGGTACTCGGCAAGGAATGCTACGCATTAAAAGGAAGATGGACGCGCCAGCATGATCCGGCCAAAGTCCTAGGTGCGTGTGTCCGTTTTCTCCAGACCATCATCATCATCACCAGCACTGAAAGTCGCGAGGTTCCGTTTGGCTGTGGATACAAACCCGGCATTGACTGACTCACTGAATAAACTTTATTTGAAGCAAAGATGCAGGAAAGGCGGGTGGGGAGAGAAAGATGGGCGAATCACAGGTGGACCCCTCTGTCCAGGGCTCCAGTGACTTCTGCCCCCGTCCTCGTCCGTCTCATTACCTGTCGTTTTGGACCTGTAAGTCGGAGCCGCGGTGCGCACCCAGCGCCCTCTACTCCTCCACTTGGAACGCTGCTTCTATAATTCTATACAACTGCTAAACAGCTCTGGGTTTTTGCCTCAATAGCCTAGGGGTAGAATTTTGAGGTTTGGAAGGAACGTCCCCAGGAAGGCGGGAGTCAGCTGCTTCGCTCAGTTGTTCCGATGGCTGTCTGAGGGTCGAAATTCTACGGTCTCCCTGGATTTTCCTTCGCTACCATGCAGCACATGCTCTGGGAATGCCAGCAAACGGACTCAACCACTGCGGATCCGCTGCCGCCGCGCTTGGAGAGTGCGGTGACCAGTGCGGAATATGAACTACAGAAGATGGCTGCGCAGCTCGCGCTAGCGGCCATCGATCGCCAGCGGCCGAACTTGTCACCTCCCCACCAGGGAGGCCGGCGATAGTAGGCACCCCCCGAGGTTTCCGCAGGCCAAATAAAGACGTTGTTTCTCTCTCTCTCTCTTCCACTAAGTCCATCAGGAGTGCATTCGGCAGGCATTCTCAGATAATGAATGGCAGCCTACCATCGTTCCTAAAGAAGAAAGTGTATCTTACCGGTACTCACCTACGGGGCAGAAATTTGGAGGCTCACTAAAAGGGTTTAACGTATACTGAGGACGAGTCAGCGAGCAATGGAACGTAAGACGATAAGTGTAACGTCAAGGGACAAGAAGAGAGCGGAGTGGGTCCGGGAACAAACGCGTGTTAAGGACATAGTGGAAATCAAGAAGAAATGGTCGTGGGCAGGGAATGTAATGCGAAGGCAAGGTAACCGTTGGTCGTTAAGGGTAACAGAGTGGATCCCTAGAGAAGGCCAGTCTGGCACGGGGCGGGAGAAAGTTAGATGGGCAGATGAGATCAAGAAGTTTGCGGGGATAAATTTGTCGCGGGTAGCACAGGACCGGGGTAATTTGGGATTAATGGGAGATGCCTTTTCCCTGCAGTGGGTGTAGATAGGCTGGTGGTGGTGATGATGATGATGATGTCCATCACATCATGAACCAAACCACCACACTCAGCATTTGTGGCCTCCAAGTACACGCATTGACTGGAATTCAGGACAGGGAGTGCCGCCTATCGTGAATCACGCAGCCCACGCGACTCTGCAGAAGGTCTTCGACCCTTCGAAATCTGCCAACCGCCCCCTCTACGGTCCCCACCGAAGTTCACCTCGTGCGACGAGATTTCGGCGCACACTTAGAGATCCCCAGAAATTAATCCGGAGCTTTCCACCCATGCGTAGCTTCGGCGCGTTAAACCCCACAATAACTAACTAAATGGACTAACTAAATACACTGACTAACTAACTAAATAGACTAACTAAATATACTAACCAACTAACTGACTGACTGACTGACTAATTAGGCTGACTAAATAGACTAATCAACTAAGTAGATAGACTATATAACTCACTAACTAAATAGACTAACCGACTGACTGAGTGACTGACTGGCTGACTAACTAACTAACTAACTAATTAACTAACTAACTAACTAACTAAATAAATAAAATGACGCAGCTTGCTCTAATGAAGCAAGGCTGGAGAAACAGCAGAGCTGGCGGCGCCTCTCCCTACACCGGGGACCCGGCTGTTGCTCGTCATATGGATTTCCGAAATTGCCGCTGGAGGTTCTCCATGACTGGCAGACTCGGATCGCTTTAAAAAGTCCGCAGGCTTGCACATCTCTCCCAAAGTGGACCGCGTTAACCCGCGCTGGAACCCGCGGCCAAGTCCAAAGCCAACGCCCGCGCTACAAACCCAAAGTAAATACAGTGCTACCGGAAGGCGATGATATAGATTGTGTCTCGTTTTTTTTTCTTTTATAAATTGACGCATCGTCCACTTTTATTCAACGTTACTGGACAGTGAATAAGTTTTTATTTACCTTTTTCGCTTGTCCCCACGGGTGAAGTTAGCACGAAGGCGTCATGGGGCTTTCTAAAGGAGGTGGTCGACACTATTCCCTTTCTTTCTGCGAGTTTTTCCCTGCAATATCTGTTCCCCCTGTCTAAGCAGGCTTTGACAAACACTGTGTTAGGGATTCTGTTCGCAGTGCCCGTTTATCGCCAGCCCTACATTGGCCACCATAAGGACAGTGTTTTACAGGCGTGTCATGCGTATGTGTTGTGTGGCCGTGGCAGCGAATTGCACTCGCAGCGCCTTGCACGTCGACGATCGCTTTTTAATTAAGCGGCTGACGAGATCAGCACGTAGGGGCATTATCAGAAAGTGCCGGCGACGCGTAATTCACAGTGTTATGGCAGCTCTGCTCTGTGATATCCGTCCGACAGTCACGTGGACAGCTTTGTTTATACAAAATCCAACCTTTCGCGGCAACCGCTGAAACCGAAACTGCGAATGGCCGCCTTGAAAACGCCTCTAATTAAACAACCGTCACGCGCTAAAGCAAATTATGTTTCCACACGTGATAAGGAGGTCATTATCGCCGCAGCAACGCAAAAAAGCAAGATGAAAAATTTTGTGTCAGGGTCCCTTTAAGCAGCTCGCGCAATTTTTATCCACTGGTTGCTGACGGAAAACGGAATAAAAAATTCCAACCAGCGAGCGACCAAAACCATTGGTGTAAAATTTTGTGTGAGTACTCCTTTGAAGACTTAGAAAATGTTCTTGAACACTGTCGACGTGATTTAAGATACCTGTGGGCGGTGCTTACCCGGTTTGAACCTCGAGTCACCCCTCTCCCTTTCGCCGCCCTCCCATTTCTTCTTACCCCCTCTCCGCTGTTGCCACCATCCTCTCAGTTTGAAGCTAAAATTTAGCCATACCAAAACGGTTAGACAAATTCTTCGAACACCAAAAGATATGGTAACGAACACAAAAATGCTGGATGTATTAAAAATCTCGCACCTATACACAAATACAGGCTAAGCGAATAGAATGATGCGAGGTACTTTTAAAGACGAAAGTCTTTCTTAGGCTACTTAAACGTGATAATTTTGATCCGTCCGTACGTCCGTCCTTCTGTCTGTCTGTCTATACGTCCGTACGTCCGTCCATCCGCCTGTCTGTTCGTCCGTCCGTCCGTCCGTCAGTCAGTCAGTCAGTCAGTCAGTCAGTCAGTCAGTCAGTCAGTCAGTCAGTCAGTCAGTCCGCCCGTCCGTCCGTCCGTTCAAAAGCCGCCCGGGTAAAACGTAACAAAACTCTTGAACGAGGCGTTTATGCAGCCGACTCCCGTTACACGACGCGAGGACCGCAAAATACTTCGAATTAACCGAACCCGCCGCCAAGTCGGGCGTACGACACGACACGGCTTGCACTGATATGTATGTATGTATGTATGTATGTATGTATGTATGTATGTATGTATGTATGTATGTATGTATGTATGTATGTATGTATGTATGTATGTATGTATGTATGTATGTATGTATGTATGTATTGATCTTTAGGAAGAGAGGAAGGACCACCAGAACGCGTAAACCAACCGAAACGCCTGCTGGTGTAGGGGAGATGGATAGTTAAGAAAGAGTACATAGGAATTGGGGGATAGGCGAGAAGGTTAACATAGTACATATATACAACACAAATGGAATGTCAACAAGGACCATACATAAAGCATAAAGGGTAATGAAAAGGAGTTAAACAATTAAAGCAGAGAGAACACCACATACCGTAAAAACCCGCGTATAATACGGACCCGCGTATAATACGAGGTGTAATTCGGGGACAGCAAAATCAGAAAAAAAAAGTTTGCATCCGCATATAATGCGAGGTAAAGAACACAGAAAACATTTATTTGCACTGCAGTTACCGTTCAGTTATTGTCAGTTTTCGCTGGCACTGTCTCCCGACTTCCGTTTAGTCATCGTCAGGTTCGCTGCCGCTATCTCCTGAAGTCGCCTTGTCAAAATTGTCTTCCCACAGAAAGTGGTCCTCAGTGCCATCAAGGGCGTTCGAAATGCCGCATTTCTTAAAAGAGCGACTGGCGAGCTCCTCTGGGATGCTGGCCCACGCATCCGCGATCCAGCCACAAAGCACCGCTGGAGAAACCCGCGTCAGCCATTCGGTAGCTGTCCCTTACGGGTCTCCTGACCTCATCCACTCTTGGTAGCAAGCCCTAATGCAGTTTTTGAAAGGCTTGTTGATGAAAACCTCTAGCGATTGCAGCTGGCATGTCATTCCTCCTGGCATGACAATGAGTTCGGTGCGGGGTTCGCGCGACAACTTCTTCACGGAATCGGCAGCTGGCAGTGAAAGGCGTCCAACACAAGCACTGACGGGAATCCCCAACAGTGCCCCAGGCCACCGACACCACACAGACTTTATCCAGTCAAGCACCAGTTGCTTTCTCCACCCGCGAATGCTGCCTTCGGTGACGCCGAACTGCCATCCTGCGGCGCAATTCCTGATGGTCTCGGCCCATAAAATAAGTTTTCTTTTAATTGCAGCCGAATACTGTTTTCGTGCACCCGACATCGTGATAAACTTGCGGTGAACGTGCCGAGATCCTTCGCGTGGTCAAAACAATCAAAATGGCGCCGGCTGAGAGAAGCAGCAGCCGGCTAACGCCCCCGCAAGATGGCGCACCCTTTGCTGAAACCGAAAGTGCAAATTTTCGGCTGAAAACTTTGGGATCCACATATAATACGAGGCACAAATTTCACATAGTAAAATTTGGAAAAAAACCTCGTATTATACGCGGGTTTTTACGGTATATACATATAAACAAAACATGAATGTACGACATACATGTAAAAGGGACACATATTCAGGCACACACATCCAGAAAAGCTGCACCAGCAGTAGCACTCCATTACAGTTTGGGCGGTTAGATGGTGTTGCAGTAGAGTGCGCTGTGGAGCCCCGAGGTACCCAGGTATGCACCCAGGGCTTCGAGCACTTGGTCCCGTTCCCGAGCACTGCCCGGGGGCCAAAGGAGTTCTTCGAGCGGCCGCACTCCTCGAAGCAAGGCCAGCAGCTCCGCCCACCCTGCCGCAAACTTGGGGCACTCGTACAGTACGTGCGGCAGGGACTGCACGGGCGCTCGGCAGTGAGTGCAGGCGGGGCTGTCCACCCGCCCCAGTCGGTGTTTGCGCTCTGCCGTCCACGCGGACGTACCCCATACAGAGGCGCAGTATGGCCGAACGTAGTCGACGAGGCAGGCGTGAAGCCCGCACAGGCAACGGGCCCCCTCCGACACGCATCCACAGGTCTGGATGCCTGGTCCGGAGGTGTCACTGGGTGATTAGGCGGGCGTCGTCCGCTGCCGCCTGGGCCACCATGTCCGTGGGAGGCAGCGCGTGTGCCCCGGCGGCCAGCTCGCCCGCCCGCTTGTTGCCGTCCAGCGCGATGTGGGCGGGGACCCACCACAGGCACAGCCTAGTGCCCCGGTCTTCCAGCTGCGCCGCTTTCTCCCGGATGCCCCGCACGAACACGGGGTGCGAATAACCGTCCCGGAGACGCACCAGGGCCACCCGGGAGTCGCACAGCAGAGTGCAGCGCTTGGGCAAGGGCTACATCTCCATCAGCAGGTCCAGGCCCAGTCCGACACCCACTGTGGCCGAAGAAGTAGCATATGGCAGCCGCGCCTTCCGGGTGGCCTCTGCGGAAGAAAGGAGTCCGAAGCCACAGCAAAAGAAAGAAAATCTCGATTTGCATTAGACTGAATTCCTGTTTAACGTGGTCATGGCGTCCGAGGGTTCATCGTCTTCCTTCGCTTTCTTTCTGTCGACCCCTGCCTCGTCCTGTTCTTTATTCTGGGCGATTCCTGTTCATCTGATGAACAAAATGTAACATCCTCTCCCGGCACTGCGGTCGCTGCGGCCGCTGCGGCCGACCCCTGCTGCTGCCGCACCTAGCCGTCAGTGTAAACTAGGGCGTGGCTGTCTAGGTCGCCCCAGACGACGTGCTGAGCCAGTTGCAGTTGTCCGCAGTGGGGCGTCCGCTGCCTGCTGCGCTAGCCCGGATGTCCAGCCGCACGTCAGCTGCCAGAGCAGCCGGGTCACGAGGTCCCGCATCCACAGGGGCCACCACCTCCTTGTAGAGCGCCAGCATGCGCCCGACGCGCGAGTGGTGGTGGCATCCGCAGCCTCTGCAACAGCAGACTGCCTCCCTCGGCGCACCGCAGCCGGTCAATCTGGCCAAGCGCCCGCCGGTCAGCCATCATCTCGAGGGTCTTCTAGCATGGCGAGCTCTGAGGCAGGCTGAGGCAAGTGGAGACCTCCTTGCGGTGGTCTCTTTCCAGCTGCCGCGAGGTGCGTTTGCCCAAGTTCACCAGTGGCAGCGCGTACGGAGACCCACACCCGAGGCGCTGTAAAGCTGGAGGGTCGTCAGCTGTGAGCAGCCACTGCTCCGGGCCACCATATTGTGCACTGCCGTAGTGGCCAGCTGCGCCCTGTCTCGGAGCTTTTTGGCTGCCTGCCGGAAGTTCAGCTAGTGGTCAGGGTGAGCCCCAGGTAGCGCACCGTGGCCCTCCACTGGAGCTTCTCGCCATCGATGGTCAGGCGCCGGGTTCATCCACGGGCGGCGTCAACCGGTTGTACCAGCATGGCGTCTGTCTTGGTCGCCGAACGCTGGCCCGGACTGCATCCATCGCCGCCTGCAGTTGCCGCACTATGGCTCTGTCATGACCCTTGGGCCTCTGCACCCACAGGGCGATGTCGTCGGCGTACACCGAAATGTACACTCGGTGGCCCCTACTCTGCGCAGGCGGCATGGCAGGGCTGCCATCACCAGGTTGAAGAGGAAGGGGCTGATGACGGAGCCCTACGATGTACCCACGTCCACCGGCGAGGGGGGGGGAGTTAGCCGGCAGGGCGTCCCCCATCTGCACCTGCGTGCGGCCCGTCAGGAACGATTCGATGAAGCCCCGCAGCTTACTTGAAATGCCCGCCTCCTCCATGGCCAGGGAGACGGCGTGGCGCTGCAGGTTTGGATAGTTCGGGCTCATTGCTAAATTTGAAGCCTGAAGCGTCCGCCACGCGTACTGCTCACACGACGCTGTCCGCAACAAAGAAGGTTGAGTGCCTGAATTCAAGAGAGAGAGAGAGAGAGAGGCGTACGCTGGCGCGAGTCTGAACTGTTCGGCCGCTTTATCGACTGCGCGTTTCCTCACTTGCGATGGCGCCGAAATACTACAGACCACGGTGTTTATGCGCTTGAAAATTCTCAATTTTATCGAGAAATGGCAGTCACCTCCGTGTTTTTATTCGAACAAGCTTCCAATTGGCAGATACAGTGGGTTTTCGCTTGGAATTATCGGGCAATCTTTTTCATTGGATTGCTTGTAAAATTTCCGGGACCAGCACGCTGCTAATTTACGGAAAATTCGAATGACCGAATTCGAATTATGGAGCGTCGACTACACTCGAAACATTTCCAAAACCCTGAGTCCGGAACCACAGTTAATACTTGTCTACATTGTTCAGCAAAAAAAAAAAAAAATCTTTAGGCAGATTTGAGGCAAAACATAAATACCTAACTGATGCTAGCAGTGTTGGCCGAAAATTTATGCGGGTGTAATGCTTGCGATAGCAAACAACACCACCAACAAAAACGCGATAAGAACAATACTTTAAGCACAATATGCAAAACAAGACTCGCGCCTGAGCCTTTAGCTCATGGCCCAAACGATAACCCCGAACACCAACCACATGTGCCAACAGATGGCTCGCCAGCAGCAAGACGCAGCCAGCCAGCACCAACGGTAGGACGTTTGGCCTTAGGCATGTAATGGAAAAAACAACTAACGAAGCAGTTCAGGGAGATATGGGCTGGGCGTCGTTAGGAGTTAGAGAAGCACAGAGTAAAATATGCTTTCAGATGAGGTTGAGGGCAATGGATAAGTGAGCAGCTAAGGTTTTTAGGTACCTATACTTGAAAAGCGTGGACACGCAGTGGTTAAGAAAGACTAGAAGGCTAACGATGAAATACGGAAAGAGCAGTGGAGAACCCGAAACAGCCAAGGCAACCAAAAAAGAGGCAAGGCAGACTGAAACGAATAAATGGAGGGAAAAAAATGGAGGCTAAAACGTCGTTAGAGACGTACAGGGCTGAGAAATTGAACATCACAAAGGAAAAACTCTACGATAATTCCCAGGGCAGTGCTTTGCTTTTTGAGGCTAGAGCAGGTTGCCTGCAAACTAAGAGTTTTGTGGGGAAGTATTCACAAAAGGATGGGGTATGCCTGGTCTGCGGAAAAGAAACAGAAACTATGCGGCACATAGTGTTATAATGTGAGTGTATCCATCCAAATCTACATGAGGGAAATATTGGGCTTCCAGAAGCCCTAGGATTTAAGGGCAGTACAGAGGAAGTTAACTTCAAGGCTGTCGAGGGTACGAAAAGAAGATTAGAATGCTGGTGGAGAAAAGCAGAGAGGGGAATATTGCCTAGGACAGTTACCACCTGTAACAGGAAAAAAAAAACTATTTTGTGCCTAATAAGCTTTTTGTGCCTGCCCTAAGCAGCGCTAGTATTAAACCAAGAGTGTAAAACATGGGTATATTAGTCCTTTTTGGTAAGATGACATGGCATCACCCCGCTACAAAGGGGAAACCAAAACCAATAATCATCATCATCATCGCGGGAAGTTTGAACTGAATTCAGCAAACGCTTCTCATTTGTAGAGCGAAAAAGGCTGGGAACAACATGGCAGGGGTGCAGGGGATAGAGGGGAGGCAGTTACGTGGAGCGCAACGAGCAAATGCGCGGCCATTTTTTGTTACTGACACTTCAAATGCAATAAAGTTGACACACACACACGCTCGCGCACACAAAACGCTATCGAATCACAGCCGTCAACAACACCGGGAATGAAAAGAATACGACAGCGAAAACACACAACATTCTTTAACGGGGACCAAAAATTGATGCCGCTGCAAACGCAAGCCATGAAAAAAAAATCGTGCATTTCTCCGTTTAACGACGACGATGGCTGAACGCGAAGCTTTCTAGTGATGGAGTCCTTGGTTGGCCAATCCCACACTGCGACTATGTGCTAGTCTGGAGGTATATATGCACCGCTTTTCTAGAATACCCACAGCAACTCTCGGGAGAGCACTCCGAAGTTCGAATGTACAGCACTATAATCGCGGTACCTGCTGCTTGGCGTTCACTTCGGCCATGTCGAAATGGAGCAGTCGGGTAGACGCCGGCTTCGTAAGGCGTGCACCCAGGCGCGATTCCGGCCCCGGGAAGCCTTTTTTTCTTCATTAGTAAAAGGCGAAAAAGCAATGCAAGTACGCCCCACGACTTCTGAAGAACATGTCCAACATGTCAGAAACAACCCCCAAATTTTACAGAAAATTACAGAATTGGGGCTCAAAACAGGTCTCTATAAAGTAGTATGATGGCGGATCGTTCACCCACTCTCTAGATGACCCCCACAAAACACCCTTTGTGGCTCCTGAACGGCTCCTTTGGATACCCCGATGATGGTCGTATAGAATGTCCTCGCCACAACTTCAACTATGCATACCGTGCTAAGTGAACCCTCACAGTGCAGTGACAAGACATTTGTTGCGACCGAGTGGGGGCACCCGATCCGAGCTCCGTGGCCTCCGACATACGAGTGGTAGCGTGTATGATGCGAGCGGCCAGCCGCTGTTGCAGCCGTGAAGAAGTCCAGAAGCCGTAGGCTAACGCAAACTGTTTACTTCATAGCGAGAAATGAGCCGAAGTCAAAGTTGTTCTTTGACTTTGACTTGTAACCTCGCCCCGACGGGCGAGGTTACAATACAGGACTCGAGCAGAGCGACAGCGTCGTTTCGCTGCTCTAACACGAATGGTTTACAACGCTTGCGGGGTCTATTTATACCCAAAAGCGGTAACGGTCAAAACGCCAACAAGCTGGAACACGCCACGAACGTCACAGACACACACAACGCTCTTTCCAGAGTTCGTAAGCCGTTCATAGCCTCGGCGCACGTTGAGTCCGGGAGAGGGGGGGAGAGGAGGACTTCGCTGAGTTCGCGGGGCCTCTGTGTCCTTGAAGAGCGTGGAGACGAGCCTCGCAGGCAGCCGCCGAAGTTTTGAAATGCGCCGAAAGTGAAGCGTCTGACGCAGCTTGTCACAACTTGTCACCGACATGGTGGCGCCTGTTTTCAAAGGCGCACAGTGGCTTCGCCGCACAGCCGAGGAGTGATGCGGGGAAGTACTGCGGCGCTGGCCGATTCGTAACACCTTGTATGAACCATCTTCCCCTACCCTTTTTCCCATGTCCCACGACAGGGCTTATTGGCCTCCTCGTATAATAAAGTAATCCATTTCATTCCATTTATTTTCTTCCACTTCCCCCACGATCATTCATCATCATCGTCAGAGAAAGTTGGCTTACCTGCAGGGCGTATGGGCGTGCAACGGCATCAGTGAAAACACTAAAGAAAAGTTCAGGCAGCAGCCATTTCCGGTTACGGTTGATGGAACACTAACAGCATTCTTTCGATTGTGACAGACTTGTATGATGAAGTACCCCCTTCACGCGACCCTCAATTCCCTCGTCAGTTTGAAAGTCAAAGTGACTTTACCATGCATCCCGTCCCCTCCCCAACCTTCTTTGTTTGGAGGTTAAACACGGCGCCATACCATAGGAAAGTGCATGGTTAGACGGATAACTACAGACCAAAAATTGAGTGGAGATCGAGAAAAGGCCACTAGTCAATTATAAATGGACAAAAAATGAAGGTAGCTTACACTAACGCGTAAGTCTTGGAGGTACCGAAGCTGCACGCAACCTTCCGACGACCATCACAACGATTAAAGTCCACGATTGCAGCCGATTTGCTTCTTCTTCGCTGCCGCAACAACCTTTACTCCATCATTGTTTCTATAAGTGGGATTTTCCTTCACTATTTTGGAAGCGATAATCATTGAACATCACCTTGGAGGTTTGGAGGGGCGTACGCTATGAAGTGTCTTTCTTGTTTCGTGCAACTGTTGCCACGAATACTGCGAGCGCTGAAGTTTTTTTTCTTGGGGGGGGAATCGTTTCCAATCTCCCTAAGTGGGTATGCTTATTGGCTTGCAAACATGCGCCGGAAACGCTGAGCAGTCCACGCATGCACGAATGTTCGGCATTTTCTTGTTTTGTTTTTTTTTTAAGTGGCGGGCGGTCACCGCAATCTTGGACAGATGCTCGGCTTGACAAACATGCGCCGGGGACTCTGGGAGGTCGTCGCGGCATTTTCTTGGTTTTGATATCTGCCGAGTGGTCGCCGCGAGGCCCGCGCTCACGTGCGCACGCTCGGCAATTTCTTGGTATTTTTAACTGCGGACACAAAAAATTAAGATTTGCTAAACAGCTTCGCTGTTAAAATACAACGCACAGGTGGCGAAGAAGAGAAAACTAGAATTGCGTGCTCTTATACGGGAAGCACGTACGTCGAGTGCTAGAACTCCACTCCAGCTCCCTTAGTTAAGCAGTTACTTCATGCTGAACAGGATGGTAAACGCATCGTCCTTGACGTAATCCCTCTCAAAAACGTTCCTGTCCATCTTGGCGATGCACAGCCATCTCGAAACTAGCACTCCGTCGCCTTCGGCTGAAGTCACGTCGCGTCCTTTGAAGGCGTCGCAAGGAGCGAACGAGCTTCTCACGTGACCCTCTTCATCCGAGTTGTGAAGCAGCTTGAACGCGCAGACCCTCTGGAAAGGCCAAAGGAGGCCATTCGCGCTGGGGGCATCGCCGACTGAGTGAACCCTGACGGATGCGCTCAGTTCTACCGTCTTGATGCCGTCGATGCAAGCCTTGAGCTGAATCTTGTGTCCTGGAACGACCAGGAAGACCGGACTGTCGACGTAGTGTATGCCGGCTCGCAGTCTCGAGTAGCTGCCCAAAACCCACTCGAACTGCTTTAGGACTAATTCTTCCTTTTGGAGATGGGAAAGAACAGAAGAGGGCAAGGCAACTGCAGGCACGCGATCCACGGGAAGGGCGATCTTCGCCGCATCCGCGAATTGCTGCAAGTGGTCCTTGGTCACTTCGATTCCGCTGAGAAGCTCAAGGAACAGCTTTTCGCTGTGTCTCTTTATGTTCTCGGCGGTTCGAGAGGCGACATCTTCCATTAGCACCTGGAGCTGTTCTCTGGAACAAGGTGGCTTCAATACGCGCCTTCTGTCGCTCTCCTGGGCGTCTCCAGATCCTGCGGTGTCTTCAAGGCTGACTTCGTAGGGGAAGCCTGCTGTGTCGTACACATAGAGCGTGCTGCTCCGCTGATTCGTAGATCGTCGGCCGGCTCGGAAGTGCGCCCCGCTCGCCACAGAATCACCGGCTGCCGGATGACCACGGCCGCCGGCGTGCCTTCCGCTCAGAAGATGGGCAGCTTCTACGTGGGCGGCGAGGTCGCACCGAAGGACAGCCTCGGAGCACAGGGAGCAGAGGGTCTCGTAGAAGGCACACTCACCGTCAAAATGGCGAGTCATGTCGTCCAGAGGACCGGAGTAGCGGCAGCCGTTTTCCTTGTTCCAACAGTATGCGACCAGGCAGCCGAGGTCTTCGGGCTGGGTGCGTCCTTTGGGCACGGGCTTGCGGGGCCGGAGGTTCCTGCCGTCGACCGGACATCGCAGAGACGAAGTGCGAGTCTGGACGACGTCTGAGAAGCAGGCGCTGCAGTAGACGTGCTTGCAGCTCAGCGTGTAGTGGTCCGACGGCACGCAGCGGCAGAGAGAGCACACCGGGACGCTAGCGGGCAGGCTGCCGTCGAACTCGACGGCCCGAGTGCGGAAGACGGCACCGAAGCCCGCCAACAGGTATCGTGCTGGCTGAAGAGATGCCATCATCGACGTTCAGGGTGACGGAAGCAAGCGCTGGGCAACACCATCTTCAATGAAGCCCAAAAGGCTCGGGGTAGGTTGGTTGGTTGCTTGGAGCCATAGCTTCCCTGGCGACACGCCCCTATCGTCTTTTTCGCAGTATCACGCTTCAACCACCACTGCGAGGAGTAGCTGAAACCACTCGAGTAGATGAAGAAGATGATGAATACAATGAAAAGGAATAACGTTATGGCGTTTTTAATGAAAATCTACAGTTTGAAGCAATTTTAAACTGAGGTATGGCTACATGTAGTAAAATATTGCACTAAAGTTGCCTTTAATATTAATGGTGTTTCGCATGGTGAAAGATTATGTAAAACTTTGGCCGTTGTGCACTTAGTCTGTTATCAGTAACTGTGATGGTCGACAAAGCTGCGTGTATATTAATGATGAGTAGATGTAGTAGAATTGCTTGATCTACTAGATGAGTAGAACTAGTGCGATCCGTGTTTTCGACATACAATTTTTAGCAGCTCAATGTTGTCTCGGGGCTTTTGTTTCACCCCCTCCCTCCGCCTCTCTCTTTTTTGCACCCCTTTGCGTTTGGCGCTTGCCTTGTGATGTTTCTTGTGCAAATAAGACACCCCGGCTACACTAGGGTCCGAATGTCATTTAAACTAAATGTCCTTTGACTCAAATGGGGTGCGTCGAATGCCATTCAGCAACAGCCGTGCTCCACTACAATTTCGATGGCATTTGAAAGCTTTAACAATCGTTCACCGTGCTGCATGGCGCTGGCGCTTTCGAGTTCTGTTTTTACACAATAATGCTACAATGAAATTTAGCGGCAGTCTTTGTCATTAAATTGATATCAAATTATTAGGGGTGGGTGATTAGTCGATTAACCTTCCGATTAATCGATTGATGCTTTAGTCACGATTAATTTTTTTATTCGGTTGATCGGTTGAAGTGTTGGGCGCCACGGGAGAAAGGCCTGCTGTCTTCAACCCTGCGTGCGACTCGGCGTTTTTTTTTTGCGTTTTTTTACGTCCCACGTACCAGCCTTCTCCTTTCCATTAGCTGCCGCCACCCTCAACTACCGCGTTGCCTTTGTCCAGATCGTCGCTGTCAGTTCTGCAGGCGAAGGGGAAACGCCGTGCTGTTCACGCCGTGCAGCCCTGAGCAGAAAATGCTGTTTGGGGGTTTGTTTAACCGAAACAACATGCTTCCGCATCGGGGAACCCTCCCAGAGGAAAAGATCGGCGGCGGCTGATTGCAGAATTCACGCTCTCAAAGAGTAGATTGCACAGCACCATTGTACGCTGGCCAACGAACCCTGCGTCCCAAGATGTTTTCCCAAAAATACCGCCCGCGACGATCTCCGTCTCACAGCGAGAAAGCTGTGCGATGCGCTTGCGGACAACAGCACTCGCCAGTGGGGACTCGCATGTGTCGAGACGTCGCTATGCGCTGTAGATTGGCGCCTTTGAACTTTTTCGTGTCACGTGCTTTTGCGCCTCGTCAATTATCCATGGACCTCCCGGAAACAGAGCTACCTTTGATGCCTTCCGCGCATGCGCTTTCCTGGTTGCGCTCAGCTGATGGTGTCATTCTCCTTTTTAAAAATGCTGCTGTGTGTTCCGGTAACTTCAACGCCCTGCGAGCGTGTGTTCAGCACAGCCGGAATGACTTTCAACAAGCAAAGAAACTCTCTGCTGCCTGAAAATGTTAACAAGCTTCGTTGTCTCCGCAACTGGATTATCACTGATTGTCTAAAACAATTTGTACAAACTAGCATCGACAACGTGAAAATAAAAACAACCATAAAGAAAAACTGAACATTCTGTGTCTTTTAAGCCTTATTCACCTAAATGAACAAATCCGATTATTAGACTAATTAACCGATTAAAGGAAGCCGGTTAATCGGATTAAAATTTTTGATCGACGCCCAGCCCTACAAATTATCAATAACGTAAGCTTTGACACAGTTTTAGCTTAATTCCGAATCGCAATAGAGGTTTTTTGTGCTGTGTGGTCACACTGGTTTGTCGTCACTTGCGCTGGTGCTGAGAGTACGGAATTATTACATCTGGATATTACGATTTAAGTGAACCAGAAGGAAGCAAAGTCCCACAATTAAGAATATCTTGTTTGCTTTAAGTACGCCAGTAATGTATTTGTTTATGCTGACTTGGGACGCTGTGCGCGAGAGTGCTAGGAATGGCATTCGAGAGCCCCAAATGTTTCTCTGGGTGCTCATTTGGCTCGAGTGTCATTTGAGCCGAATGGCATTTCAAAACCCACTGGAGCAGCACGACTTCGCATTTGAGTCAAATTACATTTGGTTCAGACCACATTCGGACGCTAGTGTAGCAGAACTCCAGAGCTTGTCCTGCGTGCTTCTTCCTTCCCGTTCTCTCATGAGCTAGGAATATCTCACAACCGTATATAATTACCACGTAGCCCACACCGACTATAGATGAGAAGCCCTCCGATAACACGGGGCTAAAACATTGCCTTTAAGGCAATAAATTGTAAATTAAGGCTTTCACATCCAAAAGCTTTAAGCACTGCCTAGTGCCCAGGTGTCCCCGAAGTTCGTTGTTCGCCTCGCACCAACCGCTGGACAATCCCCGTTTTGTACTGTTTGCACATATGTTACACGGAGAGAGAGAGAGGAGAAAAAACTTTATTGTGATCCTGGTGATGTGGGAGTGGCTGCTCAGTCCAGGAGAGCATGGGACGACCTTGCTGTCTCAGCCCTGGACACCAGGAGTTGCTGTGCATCCAAGCCGGCGCTGGTCGTCAGGTTCTCCCACAGCTCAGGGAGGGGAAAGGAAGTGGGTAACGGTGGGAGGGCTGGGTTGTGTGCGCACCCCAAGACCATGTATATGAGGGTACATGGGTCAGGGCAGAATGTACATGTGTTGCAGGGTACTGGGTGGGGTACATCCGATGTAGCCAGGTTGGCTGAGGAAATGTGTTTGTTTGAAGCCTCCGGAGTATTACTTCTTCTGTTTTAGTAAGCTGCGGGTGAGGAGGGGGGAAATGTCTTGATGTGCGGTAATGTTGGGTGATGTCTTGAAATGTGAGCAGGAGAACGAGGCTTGGTGTTTCCTCAGAGGCCTGGGAGGAGAGTTCGCAGGCTTGTCTATGGGCAAAATTATTGCCAGTTAGTGAGGAGTGTCCCGGGGTCCACACAATGTCGATCTTCCTGTTGGGGGCGTGTTGAGCCAGGGAAGACTTAAAGTAATTTTAAGAAGTAGGCTTTCGGAAGTAAAATTGTTTTTCTTGCCCGAAGGGTCAGGTGCCGTGGCGGATGCAATAAAACTGGTTCCAAGTGCTCGCAAATCTAATGATGTTTATGGGTTTGCTTGCTGATCCTCTACAATTTCCGAATTATAACCAAACACCTGACTAGAATAATTAAAAACCTAATTAAGAAGTTATAGTTAATTATTTCGACAAATAGCTCTTGGAACCAGTTTTATTGCGTCCGCCACGGCCCCTGACCACTTCGCGCAAGAAAAACAATTTTACTTCCGAGAGCCTACTTTTTAAAATTACTTAAAGGGGCCGTGCGGACAAAATACGAGTTTGTTTCATTCGGAAGTTTTCGCATTTTATAGTGCCCCCAGCGCTTGTCGGCAGCAAACGATGCCGTATTCACTCAGAAATGAATCAATTTAGGTTAAAATTTTGATTCTCCCGCCAAATCGTGTGTTTCGTAACGTCAGCAAGGAATTCATAAATGCGTGTATTCAAACGAATTTCCACTGCGTCATTCGGCTCTGCAGCATTGATGGCGCTACTATACTCATCCACGAACCGTTGTCCGCCGTTGCTTTTTTTTTTCTTTTTACCGCATTTGCACCTGGCTTGTTTTTGTTACTGTAGGAAGTAATCGTTCCGGGAAACATAGGGTATCCTCGACAAACAGGATCACGTAAGACAACGCCGCTCACGCCAATCGGCCAGTGTCGGGTAAGACAACTTCAAAGCGGCGGAGTGCTGTGCAGCTAAAACAAGCATTGTGCGCCCAGTACCAACTTCTGTGCTTGCGTGTATTTTCGTAACTTTCGTTGTTTACCGCACCATTCTTACTCCTGTAAAATGAATATACATTACATTTAAGCGCAAATAGTTCGTTCGGCAAGCTTATAAGCCGTGCCTAATTTCCGTTTGCTTTTGCCGGCCTCAGCCCACAGCTGTGCTCATATGGCATCATAGGTTCTGTTGCGGGAAATGAGCTAGTGGGTCGCATGGCCATTCGCTTCTTCCTAATTATGTAGCTTATTTGAGCGAAGTGTGCGTTAAAAGTGGTGTCAGTATGATTCTAACCAGGCAATCTTTCGAATGAACCAAACGTGTTTTTTCCGCATGGCCCCTTTAAAGTCTTCACTGTAACACCCTGCAGCACAAAGGAAATAGTGTAACGTTCAAAACCGTTAACTACAGGCTTTGTTCCACCGTTTTAATTCAGTCCGTTTTGTTAAAGTACTTTTCATTGCCCTTAATTATTACTTATCTTGTTCGGTGATAACCACTTAACAATGACCAATATTCCGAAGTATGTATGGGGGATGTACACCCTTTTATTTTACACTGCCTGAAGTTATAAAAGAATTGCCCAGTTTGAGTTCAGAGTTTTGTTTTCAAAACTCTGCGGCATTTCGCACGCCTACAAGTTTGAACGTTTATGGCTGTACCCATTTCTTATGATCTATGATGCCCGGCGCTATCTACTATCACCGTGGGGCCATACTCTATCGGTGTTGTCCCTTGGGGACAATGGACCTTCCCCGTCCATATAACGACATGAACGCGAAGTAGTGTCTCACTACGCACAGAGCAGCGGTCGACAACCTTCGGTCGTCTTCTAGTCTCTCCTTGATGCTCACATGTTTACCCAACTCGCTGTAAAATCTTTCAAGCAATTCACAACCCATCCCCGCGCCTTTTGCCTCCGTGATAGTATGAAATGGCTGGAGCCCTAAGAAAGCAGATTTCTATCGCCGTAAGTTGACTCTTTTTTATTTTTTTCCTGTTCCCGGACTTTTTTATTTTTGCCTCGAAGAGGGAGCCCTCTGCGCACGCCGCTTTACTCTTCGGCGGTGAAGATGGAGAGAAGCGGCGAAAGATCAAGCTCTCCATCTTCTCTCATCTTCCTCCTCTGGCAGCAGCAGCAGCCATCTCCGAGCGCCGCCGCACCGTTTCCGGCAGCATAGCGTACGGGACAGAGCTATAGCACGCACGATGAAACTCTCCCGTCGCAACTCAGGCCTCACCGTCGGTGCCGGAAACAATCGCCGCGGGAGCAACAAGCCCGCAACGAGCCCATGATGAAATCGACAAATCACGGGCCACCCGCCGCCGACCCAACGCCGGGCCATAAACGTCGCCCCACTCCCTCCCTCTCTCCCTACGCGCCCTTCGTTCCCTACCCTCTCCCGCGGCGCGTTCCCTAGGCTACACCGAAACGGCGAACGCCGCGGTGTGAAGCGGCAATTGAAAGCGCCCGGAGTGGGACCCGAGGGAGGGTAAACGACGGAAAAGATGCCGACAGCTTGTAACGGAAGGAACGGCTGGCAGCACACCGTTCGGCGCGCGCCCGCGGCGGGGACGTCGGGAAAAAGAGGGCCACACATCTTTCCGCGAGGCTCTCAGGGCGCTTTTCTGACTCAGAGCGCGGAGGCTATTCGCTGGCTACGCTAACATTATATCGGCCGAGCGATCTCCGCGTCCTGTGCGTTAGTGTTTGTGGGGTGGCGACCGGGGGTTATGCGTGACCGGTCGGCCGGGTCCGGCGATAGCAAACAATTAGGAGAGCGGGCTAATTGCGCCTTTTATTAGCGCGGTGTTTAATTCGGTTAGGAAGGAAGCATCTCCCGAATGGGAGGAGGGGCGAACGACCCATCGTCTGCGCGGCAGAAGGGCGTTCGAAGGTGCGAGAAGCCCTTTTCACGCGACCGCTGCGGCGGCCGCCTCGTAAAAGCTAATTAGCCGGCGGGTCGATGAGCCCAATGACGACCGCATGTTCGTGGGGGAGTGAGCGGGGGAAAAGATAACGGCGCGCTATCGGCGTTGTCGGCCGCAACAACGCGCATCCCGATGAAGAAGGAGGGAACAGTGGCGCAGCAGCTGCGCAGCTTCAGCGTTGCAGACGACGAACGTTGCAGACGACGCGAGGCGCGCGTTTAGCAGACGACCGAAAAGAAAACGCGAACCGGCTTCTGTCAAACGCAGCGGCGGCTTCCGCACGCGTTTCCATCCCGCCGAGCTTTCTTTGTTTTTATTTTGCGCTATACTTCCCCTTCATACCTAAGAGAGGGGAAGAGGGCGGAGAAGTCTTACGCTTCCGCGTCAGCAGATCGCTTTCTGGTGCCCTTTTTCTGCCGCGAAGCGCAGGAAAAGCAACGCAGACGATACAATAATAAGAACAGCGGCAGACCGCCGTTCCATGCCTTTATTCGTCAGCTCGCTCGATGAAGCTGCGGTGGCGAACGGCTCTGGCTTCGGCTAGGGCGCAGCCGGCGGCGTTACGGCCCGGCGACGCGCTCTACTCGCGGAGCAACAAGCGGATCGGTGTACCGTGAAATGCCTCCGCTTTGCAGAGCACCCTCCTTTAGACCTCTGCTTTATTCTCTGGCGGGTCTAACTTTTGGCTGGCATGAGTGGGGAAGAAGGGAAAGGGAGGGGGGGGGGGGGCATACAGCGTCTTCGTTTAAGTGTTAGCTGCAGGAAAGAGCTGCACCGTTAGGCGAAAGAAAAAAGAGGGGAGGACGACAAGAACCTGTTCCTATTCTTTTGACTATTCGGATTTCGTCCCAGAGTGGTGGTGGAGGACCCCGCAATCACGGAGTCGCTTTTCGTAGCGCCCCTTCTCTCGTCTCCTTAACAATGGCGGGACGAGAGGTGAAAATGGCTATTCGAACGGGAGACTGCGCGAAGATGGGCGCGTGAACACCGAAGCCGACTTCCATGAATGGAACTCCGGAGTTGAGCATAGTGATAAAACACGGATTGCTTGTAATAAGCAGCGTTCGGGCTGCCTGTGACGTCGAGGTTTCCTATAATAAGCGATGAGCGAATTTGTTTTCAGTAAGCGAATTTGTTGCAATAAGCGAATTTGTTTTCAAATTTATACAAGTATTGTTTTCGAGCGCAACGCGCTTTAGAAAATCCGTTGGCGTGAGCGTTGTGCGAATTCAAAAGATTGTTCCGGAACGTTGTGCCGGCCGGCACTAATGGAGCCTCGCTTTGTTCTCGGAGATTGAAAAGCCAGCGCGAGATGAGGCAGGGAAAAGGGAAACTGAAGCGGTTTTGCGCGGAGAGTTTAGAGCGGCGGAAAATGACTTGGCACCCCCACGGAAGAGCTTCTTGCGGCAGAATTTCTAGTTCCGGGCCACTTTTAATTTGACCGAAAGAGTTTCCGTCGTTTGGCTCGCTATATTGCTTTATATTTTCCTTTACTGGTATACGATGGCCTCCAGGACCGCTGCTCATAGCTTTTTGTGGCCTACCCTTGCCTTATTATTAAGAAGTAGCATTCGTGTTGTTTTCAAATTTGACGTCGCGTATCGCGTACTCCCATTGCAATGATGTTGCGAAGATTACATAGAACGTTGATTTATTATGAGGTTTAACGCGCCGACCCCTCATAGGCGATTAGGCGCGCCGTAGTGGAGGGCTCCGGATTAACTTTGACCACCTGGGGATCTTTAACGTGCGCCGACATCTCGAACACACGGGCGTTTTGGTATTTCGCCTCCTTCAGCAAAAACATAGAACATCATGGTATTTGGTACCGTAAGCTGTGAACTTTGCTTTTGCTTGGCCTTACGCCGAAGGTCGCTTTAATTCCCATTTCGGCCTCTAATTGTTTCTGTGGAATTCGTCGGACGTAACTTCGATTTCATTTCCGGGTCCCACCGGACGTAGCTCAAGACATTGCCCTAAAGTTCCGTCGGACGTAACTTTAATTTTCTATTCCGGGTTCCACCGGACCTAACTCAAACCATTGGCTTAAAGTTCCGTCAGGCATAACTCTAGTTTTCGATATTGGGTTACGCCGGACGTAACTCAGAACATAGGCGTAAAGTTCCGTCGGACGTAACTTTGGTTTTCAATGTTGGGTTCCGTCTGACGTAACTCTAGACACTGCGTTTCAAACTACTTTTTTTCTTCTCTTCTCGTTAATAAACAGTGGGTATTCACAGCAGAACTTGACTGTAAAACACAAGCAGCGTGCGGCGACTCGAGTCCTGCCTTTGTAGGGTTGATGACCTACTGATTTTGTAACAGCAGATGTATGTATTATCGGTGTTATGATACGTATAGCACGGTGTTAGGAGAACAGCACGTTGTAATTACTGGCTTACGCTTCCACAGTGCCCTATTAGCGTTCGCCCCTTTTTTATTTTCTGAGAGCGCGGGAAAATTAATAAAAAAAAACGCTGCGGCTTAGCTCCGCTAACATTGGATATGCAAAGCAAAAGCTTGGCTTAGTCTGGTTGAGTCTTGGTTTCGCTTGGTTAACCTTTTCTTTAGCTGTATTGCAAACCGCGTCTCAAAGCCGTTCGGTTCCGTGCAACGCTCACAGAAGGGAGGCCGGGCGAACGCGGCGTTCATTCATGGCGAACGCACCGTTCCTCTTGGCCGGGCGCGAGACGAGTCACGTTGCCCGAAACGACCCAGGTTCGCATGCATGGGAGGCTGCAGGGGTGGTTAGCTGGCTCGGCCGCAGCGGCGGTGGCGACCACTGTCGGCGCCCGCAGGCGCCAACAGCGGGCCCGGCGAATCACGCGATGCGCTTCGACGGGTGTGTCGCCGGGGGCGTGTCTCCGGTCAGAAGGTCATTTGCGCATCCTCCACGAAATCGCTGGACAAAAGTAGTAAAGCTGTGCTTTAAAACGGGCAGCACTGCCTCCCAACTATTTTACGTTTCTGGCCTGCGACTGAATGATTTACATTCAAAGATAAACAAATGAAAAGTCAGGAGATTCAAAGGATCTAGACATCCAGAAATTCATGAAAACGGAGAAGTTAGGAGATCTGAAGAGGTAAAGTGATTCCGGAGGTTCAAATGACCAAAGATGCTGAGACTCAAATGGTCGAATGACTCAAAATCAATTATTCTATGTTATGCTGTGGGTAGAGTGATGTCGTCTTCCTTACTCCCTCTCCCCCCACCCCCCCCCCACCCCCCATGGGCGGAGAGGGGCGTGTAGATGTAAGAGCCGTCTGTGCCCAGTGAAGGAAAGAGGTGCGTTCTTGTTGGACATGCTTTGTTTTTTTTTTTAACCGCATGCGTGAACAAGCCATCCAAGCGTACGGAAACCGTGCAATATAAAATATATGCTTTCGGTTACAATTTCCAACAAAAGAAATCTGCCTCAAGGTTAGTTAGCAACAAGCGAAATACGAAGTCAAGAATACGAAGTCAATAGCGTCAAGAAATACCACGGTACCCGCCGCGGTGGCTCAGTGGCTGAGGCGTTGCGCTGATGTGCACGAGGTCGCGGGTTCGATTCCCGGCCGCGGCGGCCGCTTTTCTGATGGAGGCGAAAAGCAAAAACGCCCGTGTGTACGAGATTTCGGCGTGCGTTAAAGATCCCCAGGTGGTCAAAATTAATCAGGAACCCTCCACTACGGTGCGCCCCATCGCCTGCGTTGCGTCGGCGCGTTAAACGCTACAATCAATCAATCAAGGAATACCACGGCTTTTTGTTTACTGTTTATATATATATATATATATATATATATATATATATATATATATATATATATATATATATATATATATATATATATATATATATATATATATATATATATATATATATATATATATATATATATATATATATATATATATATATATATATTGTTCTGAGAGTAAGAAAATTTGAAGATGTGCTCGCCACCCCTGAATGTACATCGCGTAGCACAGAGAATTGCCCTTCGCGGAGCCTAAGATTTCTGAAAATCGCGTACAGGTGAAACAAGGTAACTTCAAAGGAAGCAGTTCGGAAAGGGGTCTGTTGTTGGTAAGGGGGTTGACGCTTAACGACATACGGGACGTCATAAACAGGTTGTTTCGTCACAGCTTTAACTGACACCATTAGTTTGTTTGCGCAGTTTGGGTGGCGGATATATTGGATCCTTAGCGGAAGAGAAGGTGAAGCTAGCATCCCAAAAGGCTCGTAAAAGGCGTGGTGTAGAAACTCGAAGAGAGGAGGTGCGGCGAGGGAAGGGCAGAATATATAGACACTACGAGGCAATCGTACTTTTTCTGTTCGCTATCTTCCCGTTTATGTCGTGTACTATGAATCAAGGTAAGCGACACGGTGGATGGTGTAGGGAGTGGTGCCCGAGGACCTGCCAACCCGAGCACGACGACGTAAGAGGGCCCTCAGCTGTCGTAAACAGATATTCGCCGGCGGGCTGCGGTACACAGTCGATCGCGGGAGTGCCGCGGTCATCCCGGATGTTAGCACATCGGTCACCAGGGGGAACGGGCGCTGCTCCTCTCATCCGGACTGGGTCCGATCCCCGCAAATTTCACTGCCTCGCGTCGGGGCGCTGGTTTTTCACGTGGGGCATTGCGCTGTGTACGAAACAAAAAGTTGGAGGGGGCGTTTTTTTTTTTTTTTTTTTTTGAAGGACACAGAAGGTTTGGCAGACCGATCAGGGATGGTGGTCTCGTAATTGTCCGCTTTGAAAACGTCCGTTTTGCGTCCGTTTTATTGTGACGTACTCCCAGTTGTAGGCGGGCTTTGGGTTGACTTTTGCGCAACTGTTCTTGTAAACATATTTTAATCCACTAAACCTATTTTAAACTATATTTTATGTGTTTATTGTTCCGCCAGCGAACCAACAATAATGGGACGAAAAACCGTCTGCTCCAAATCGCCTGCTCCTGGGTGGCTCCGAAAAGCAGCGGCTCATAGCTCCGCCGTGCTTGCATAGCGTCACATCCGGGTGTTCGCTATTAGCCAATCAGGGCTTTCTCAAAACGGACACTTTTTAAAGGGACACAAAACGGACAAAGCACAAGAATACCGCCCCAGGTTCCTTACCCTCCCTAGAATGTGTTCTAAGTACAGTGAAAGCGCGCATGCGCAGATTGGAAACTAGTTTGAGACGATGGGCGAGAAGGAGCGGCGCAAACAACGGCTGCGTGGCTCCTTTTTGGCTGCGCACGGCCTTTTTTTATGAGGGACACGCGTAGTACTTGGGTAGAGTAAGAATTGGAATTGGTGATCCACCCACCCAACCCAGTTTGTCTAAAATGCTGGAAAACACGTTACGATGAATTCAAACGAGCACGTTCCCAAACCAAGTACGACTGAATCATCTATTCCCAACGCAATACTCCCTGGAGTGCGTTTTGCGGCAATTCAGGCGCTCTCTATCACATCGTATGGGAGTGCGAATGAAACCCTGCTTATGACTGTGCGTCGTTTAATAAAATCATTTCCCATGATGACCAGGTCCTGCTAAACACTAACCTCCATAATATCTTTGCATGGTGCGAGCAATGAAAGATGAAGTTAAACACAGACATCAAACACAAAACCGTCTTTATGCGAGTAAGTAACAAAAAAGGTATTTTGCCATTCCCATATCAATCTGGTACCCAGGCACTAGCCGAGGTTGTTGAATATAAGTACATCGGTGTCAATTTAGCCAACAACCTCAGCTGGAATAAGCACATTTCTAATGCTTGCGCGTCCTCCTTTAGTAAACTTGGTTTTTTGAGACACAAACTGAAGCATGCTCCTTGTACTGTTAAAAAACTAGCTTATTTGACTGTTATACGACCCACGTTGGAATATGCATCAATCGTCTGAACCCCATACCCAAAAAGAAATATCGAGGCTCTCGAACTAATCCAGCGCAAAGCGGTCCGTTTTGTTTACTCGAAGTATCGAAGAACTGATTCCCCACAAACTTTATGAAAGAAAACAGTATACCCATATTTGAAAGCATCGTAAAATTTACAGGCTCAAATTTCTTTTTCTTTTGAATAACAGCAAGCTGCCAGTAAACCGTGACTTGTATTTAAAACCGCTGACCACAAGACAAACACGCCATCGGCAGACTCGTTCATTAACACGCGTATTTCGCCAGAACTAACATTTTCAAATACTCATACTTTCCTTGAACCACAAACGACTGAAACTGCCTACCTCAGTCGTTAACCGGCTCTGTAGAATTTCTTGATCATATTCAACCGTGACCCATGTCTTCTAATGATGTATATTTTTATTTTTCTTGGTTATGTACAGCTGTGTGCAGTGTTACATTTTTGCCCCTCCTGCTGGGGCCCTTAAATGGGCTTGCAGTATTCTGTAAATAAATAAATAAATAAATAAATAAATAAATAAATAAATAAATAAATAAATAAATAAATAAACCCCGACCTTCCCCCACTCCCAACCCTTCCCGTGAGCAGTGAGAGAGCATGTTATCCAGCTCGAACCTTGACGACCCGATTAACTTGGTTGACCGAGCGCACAGAGCGCACAGAGCTGAATTTATTTTTGCTAATTAAAGTTTCTTACTCCTCTCTCCCCCCTTCCCCATTAGGGACGCCGTAATCGAGACACGCATTGAGCTGATAATTTACGAAAGCTTGTTCGCATAAAAACCACTTAGGGGTTAAAAATGACTGAAATCGAATTCCTTGTTACAAGCGCCATGCGATTTCGAAGGGGAGTGATCTAAAGAGTGCGGTGGGGAGTTCGACAATAATTGTGTGATTTTCACATTTCCTCGTAAAATGATCGATTGACAGGGACATGTTGGCTAGGGACGCGCGGGCAGGGCCATAAGAATTGCCGACATTCCGAATTACTGACTTTACCGCAAAGACGTGTGGGCTAGGGGCGCAGGTTTTGGGGCACGTGGGTTAAGTTGACTGCTTTAAGGTTTGCATTAGGTAAAGTGGCTTCGTGTAAAGCATCTGCTCTGACTACGAAAAGGAGTTAAGGAAAACTACACCTTCGTATATGTCCTTTTTACGAAACGTTGCCAATAGAAGCTGTCTCCACGTACTACTTGTTATTTAAGTGCGAGCACAGTTAAACCTCATTATAATGGAGACTGATAAAGCGAAATATCGGCTATAGCGAACAAAATACAAACTTTGGTTAGCAACGCTTTATTTCAATGGCACTTATTTTTTATCACGAAACTGCAACCGTAAGAGCCGCGTGCGATATCGGATATAACGAAGAAATATTTTACCAGGAGGCTAAGAAGCTACTTGGAAAATCCTCCCGTATTCCTAAACTGCAGAACTATAAAGGCCCTTTTGTTCGTGGACACTGCGGAAAACTTCATCCTGCTCCGTGCTATGAAAAGCCACCAGATGAAGTTCACATCCTCCATCAAATAAATAAGGACGCAGGCCTGTTTTGCACACTAAACTATGTTCTGTTGTATTTTCACGTACTCATGTTCGGTTCATTGAGCTTGCAATGCGACAAGGAGAAAGATAAGGGTTACCTTGGTTATAGTAGGTTCTAAGCCTTTAAAAAACATTTTTGTATCAAGCATGTTTGCGCGAGCCAGATTCTCCATTTGGTATAGCCGATTTTTACCTCTACTGTTATAACGAGTATCGCATATAACGAAGTAATTCGCTGTCCCGATACTACTTAGCTATAACGTGGTTCGACTGTACCACGAAGGGCTCCTCAAAACGCACCACCAATTGGAGACCGATAGGAGGTCCTCAGCGACCACCAAGAAATATGACAGGGCGGTTGCAGTAGGGCTTTTAGTTCCGTTTGTTCGTATCACTTGGGTGGTAGCGTAAAGGTAGCACGCCGATTACTATACTCTTTTAGTGTTGGCCCATAATACGTCACTCCTGTCCTTATTACGTCCCTGCCGCGGGAGATTTGAAAAAAAATTTCAATATACTGTCACGCCGCCAAGGACGACGCGGGGTTCTTGGATGAATAACGTTTATTGGAGCAAACTTGTGCTCCACAAAAACTTATAGAAAATACAAGCACGTTAAAGACGCCCAGGTGGTCAAAATTAATCTGGAGCCCCCCACTACGGTGCGCCTCATCGCCTGCGTTGCATCGGCGCGTTAAATCCTACAGTCAATCAATCAAAATACCAGCGGAGTAGAAACAGTCAACGAAGTAACTTGCGCAGACTGGCGTCGGAGAGTCGGAGGCCGCAGTGCTTTCCTTGGGAGCATTTATGTTCGGGCGTTAACCTTCAAGAACCAGCTAATCAGATCTAGAACATTGGCGGGACATTCTATATAGATACGGCAGGGTGGCACACTCTTAAGAGTGTGTCACCCTGCCGCCTCTAGATAAAATAAGATAGCCGCGCAGGCTATCTCATTTGGTAGGAATGCCTACCAAATGAGATAGCCTGCGCGACATACAAAGAAAAGCGACTGAAACTTCCGGCTCGATTCGCACGAACGAACCGGAAGTGGGAGGAGAGGCGGCCATAGCACTGGCAATGACGGCCTCCGCAAAAATAAAATATGCAATCAGTGATTCCAAATCTGCAATAATAAATTTTTTGAGAGGGCAAATCTCCCCAGAAGCATTCGCAATCCTTAAATCTGGCTTCCGTCGTGATGCGCAGACCGGCAAAATCTACCTAATATGGGCACCTGCCCACTCCGGCCTGGCCGGGAACGAGTGCGGGCACGATGCTGCTCGAGGATTCACTGACCGAGCTGGCATCGACCTTAACACCACATTCGCCCATTCGCTCCGATGGTCGAGCAGGGATCGGCTCGTGTCCTACAGGGACATAAATCACTACCACCTGGAACGGGGCCGTCCCCCCCCCCCCCCCCCCCCCCCCCCCCCCCCCTCTTCGCTCACCCATCACTCAATAAGAGGCAATCCGTCGCATGGCGACTACTACAGACGAATTCGTATCCGAACCGGTTATGTATAGCTACCGATACCCAGGGCAACATTCCGACAAATGCCCCAAATGTAAAGAAAGGGCAGATGTAGCACATATGCTATGGGCCTGCCCGCAGGCGGCTACACCTGCGCGCAGAATCACTGAGGCGGAACAATGAGAGACCGTGTTGCTCAGCCACGACCCAGCGGATCAAGTCTGGGCCACCCAGCTGGCCGAGGTCGCTGCTAGAGCCTAAGGGCTCTTGGGCGACGCCTAGGATTACCAACCTTTCCCATTAAAGTTATTTCTCTCTCTCTCTCTTTCTCTCTCTCTCTCTCTCTCTCTTAAACGCACGTTTCACTTGTAACTTTGGCAAGACAGCCGGGCGCGGCCAGGCGCTGGCCACAAAACATACGCAAACAAATGCAGAAGGTGAAGTTCGCCGCATCATCCTGCGTTTTTTTTTTTCGATTAAAAAATGTCTTTCGGGCTGGAAGGAAGCTGAGAGAGCTACCGAATCCTACTTCTCTTAAACTGAACATTTCAAAATGAACACAGTTGAATTTTGCCTTTATGGCCATTTTGGGTGACCAACGCCTATCAACCTGTCTGCCCGGTGCGTAATGGGTTGTTGCCATCTTTCAAACAGTTGTCCAGTGTTATCCAGTTATTGTAGCGTAAGCTACACTGGACGAGGTTGAGCAGTTTCGCGTGGACCTTGAAGGGTCGTGCTGCGCAAGCGCGAGGAGCATTGGATTGGATTTGGATTGGATTAAATTGGATTGGAAATCTAATACAATTGGAGTACGGGTGTGTAGAGAATTGGGTCTGTACATTCGCCGGTCTGCGCATTCCAGAGGAGTGACGTCGTAACCGCGGCCGACGCACTGGCGCCGGCACGTGCCCAGCTGTGCGCCTCCGTTGCGCAGTAGCCAAGTCTGACGCTAAGCCGGAGCCGCTTCATAGCCGTTTCGCGTGGATCCTGGACAGCCGTGATACGCATGTGCGAGGAGCAGTGACTGGACTGGACTGGACTGGATTGTACTGGAAATCGTTTTAGCAGCACTAAGCATGATAATCAACTAATCGTAGGCAACCAGGAAACTTAAGAATAACCAGCTGAACCTTAGCTCACGCTACGTATATCCTGGCATAGCCGAGCTATGTCACTGCTAATTTTTACAAAGTTGTAGGTGCACTGCTTATCTCCTTTGATTGGTTTGTGAAGCAAATTGCTCGAACACGCGCTGTTACAACAGTACGAGCTGATCGCAGCTCTGCGACTTTGAAGGTCGAGGCGGAAACAAGGGGTGCGACGGGGACTTTCAGTATGCAGTACATGTATACGACCGTATACTCGCTTTCCAGTGTAAGGTGAAATGAAATTTGACATATCGCTTTTTTTACTCTTAAAGGGATCCTGCTACACTTTCGATAAGCGCTTTCACTCGTTCCTTCCCGTCTGGAACCACTGCGATTCGAAAGCTATAGTGATCGTCAGCACGGAGCGGCACTGCGGGATTTGCTCTCGTCGCAATAGATACGCCTTTTATTTCTGCTTTGTTTTAGTGGCTTTTTTTAAGTTGCTATCGAAAAGCGTTCATTGCTGCAACTAAAGGAAAACCAGCCAACAGCCGCTACATGGCCTTAGTGACGTAAATTGAGCCGTCGAGGAACGTCAATACCAAGAAAGAGAGAAAAATCTTTTGGGCGAGTTTACAAGCCATCTGATGGGCATAGAGCAATAATTTTCGGATGATGTACTTTGCGACCCCTTAATCTAAGTACTGGGTGACTACGTTCAGCAAGCAATTAAGATTTCAAAAAAAAAATTAACGAAAGGGTTGCAGGGTTTCTTTAATTGGGTATTCGCTGTGGCTGCATTTGTGATGGAGGCGAAAAGCGAAAACGCCAGTGTGTCCAGATTTCGGCGGACGTTAAAGATCCCCAAATGGTCGAAATTAATCCTGATTCTGGAGCCCTCCACTTCTGCGCGATGCATAGCCTAGGTGTAGCGTCGGCGCATTAAACCTCATAATCAATCACTCTTCGGTGTGCTGCGTAGCTGTGAACGGTTGGCGCCGCACGATATCTTACACGAGAGGTACATCCTGAAAACCTAAATTCACAATTAAAGTAACCCTTAACTGAGCAGATCTTCAGCAATCAAGAAGCCTTTAGCAGTAGCATTCCTTAAATACATGGGCAGAAATTCTAGGGGAGAATCTTGCGGTAACGCTTCTGTATATAAAAATATAAACGACTTATATAAGTTTCCAGAAACTAATACACCTGAAATTCCTGCTGCACCCCATCTAAAAACTTGTTTCAGAAGTTATTTGGTGCTTAGACAAACTTCGCGAAAAAGAAATGGTATCGAATACATGAAGAGCGACCATACCGATGATCCACTGGAAGTTTCCAAGTGAGCAGCTTCCGGGCTATCACGGGGTGTTTTCACGAGGGAGACATCAGGCGATTAGTTGATGTTGGCGATCACGGGTCTATTGCCTCTTCGTCCGTCGATTGTCACACTCACTCAGTCACTGACTGACTGACTGACTCACTCACTCAAACGGTTCGTGCTCTTAACACGAAAGTGTTTTAGGGGCGAAGCTCCTCTTGCTCGGGCCCTGTTCCGTCCCTCGTTGCTGCTGTATACGGCACGGCACATTAATGGTGATTGTGGCAGGATCCCCCTAGGGATTGGCCAACCAAATATTGTCCGAAGAGGTCAAAACGTTCAACGCGTTCGTTGCTACCAAACAAGAAGAGGAAGAAGAAGAGGTCGTTCGTCGCCTACGAGCTGAAGACACGTACCGGGGGTACACGATACAATACGCTCTGCAGAAGGCGACGGCTAAGGTGGCTAAAATGTCACACACCGAATTCGCAAACTTACCCACGGAGATTCTCATCGTCCAAAACAACCCCTACATAACCACCGCAAACATCGACGTCGTCGACGGGCTTGTCAACGGAGCGGTGGAAAGTTCGGCGTGTCGAGTTTTTATATGATGTGCGGCCGAATGTTTCACGCTCTTACCGATAAGCATTGGAGCTTCGCCCCTCTCATCATCATTCACTTCGTGGAGATGGCGAATGTTTTTTTATTCTCGGATACACCAATATTTCGCTGACGTCATATTCGTCACGGAAGTGACGCCAGTACAACGAAGCAAGTGGCCTGCAAAGGGTGCACCCCTGCACACAGGGTCTTCTTGCGGGGAAGCAACCTTTAGCACTGAGGAGTACGTTCTACTTATGGTTGTTATTTTTCGGGTTTTATATTTTAACGCGAAAGTGTTTGATGCCACGATACCCCAAGATTTCACTGACGTCATATCTGTGACAGAAGCGATGCCAGTACATCTTTGCCGAAGTGACCCGCCAGCAGGACGTCGCTCGCCAAGCACACCCACAAGACAGCCGCCGACCCGCAAATCATGCTCAGCTGCAGATTTCGCTGCACATTTAACTTTCGTGTTTTACTGATTCCTATGACAGAGTAATCAACCACAGTTTTTTCACGCCTCGTGCGGTCAGCCGAAGTGGCGACATGACAACACTGGCGAGAGATTAGACAGGGAGTCACCATTCAAAAAAGGAACCGTCGTTCTTTTATTGGCGCCTACGCCAACGCTGCGGGCGCACTTAAATAACTCAACATGTGACGAACAATGATGGGGAAAGGAGGGGGTGGTGGGGTTGGGATGAGGGAGGAGTGTTTCTGGAGTAAGGGGGAAACAGGAACACGGTAGGGGTGGCGGGGCGAACCCACCCTATGTACAACAAGTTTCGCGAAACGGACGTAATCGCCTCGGGAAACGAACGAAAAGGGAGGCCATTTGGCACTGAGCGGCTTCCAGCCCACCACTAAAAATCGACATCGAGCATCTGTGCACCGAAGACAAAAAAAAAAATGACAGTCGTTACATGTAGGTGTTAATTGAAACCATACTATCTCGGTAATGTTCCCTTTTGCGTGCATTCTTGTTTTTCCATATCGTTATAACTTTGTTTTTCGTTTATAGCCATAGCGTCATGGAGGGACACGCAGCAGTGGAGTTAGCTAGGAAAAGGTCACACAACTGTTGCGAGTACACACGTATGAACACAACGTGGAGGAATGTACGTAGTCAGATGAAATAAATGGAGTTCGGTGAACATACAACATCACTGAAGGAAAGTTGGGAAACGTATTTTTCCGCCTTTTAAAGGGACCCTGCCACACTTTTTCCAACTTTTTTGGAAATCTTATATGCTTGTAGAGCGTAGTCACCCAGCACACCCAGTACTTAGATTGGGGGGTAGCAAAGTACCTCAGCGAAAAGCTAGGGCTGTATGCCATCAGATAATTTGGAAACTCGCTCAAAAGATTTATCTCTCTTTTCCGGTCTTGACGTTCTTCGACCGCTTGAATTACGCGACTGAGACCATGTAGCGGCTGTTGGCCGGTTTTCCTCCGGTTGCAGCAATGAACGCTTTTCGATAGCAACTTAAAAAAAAGGCCACAAAAACAAAGCAGAAATGGAAGTCGTATCTGGTGCGTGGAGCAAATAACGCACTATGCCGCTCCGTGCTGTAGTTTTCGCAGTGGTTTCAGGGGCGAAGGAAAGAGTGAAAGCGCTAATCGAAAGTGTTGCCGGGTCCCTTTAAGAAGGTACCAGGGGCATGATTTAGCTATGCAGTTACGGCGCATTAGGATGTTTTCCGACATACAGAAAACCAGTGATGGGCTGCCGGAAATGTACCAATTCCCCAAGTCCTTTCTCAGCTTCGCAACGGCCGGATTGTCAAAATTCGGTGCACAAGATCTCGATGCCTTCAAAAACGTGTGACTATACCCACTTCGGGTGGCGCTGTAGAACATGTCGAGCACAGCCGACGACAAAAAATCATTGCACTCCTAAATCCGACGAAGCGGCGCCAGCGAGGGGGGTCGCTCTCGATTTAACTATTCCTCGTCTCTTGAAGGAGACGCGCCGTCGCCGCCGTCATGACGTATGGTGTGGGGGGCCTCCTCTCTTGCGTGGACGTATCGACGCTGAGCCCTGTTCGGAGAGGCGGCGGTGTACGGGGCGCCCTCTAGAGGTGTATCTTCCGAAGGTCGGACGGGCACGTGACCGCGTCGCATTGGGGACACAGCCTTTTCGTGCCCTGCGAACGAAGCAGAGAGGGGAAGAGGACGAAATAAATTGAAGGGTTGGTTTCGCACTTCTAATCGGTAGATAGAATAATATCAGTATACGGTAGACGCTAGTTACAACAAAATCGCTCTATAACAATTAAATGCAGAGCATTTCAGTAACTCACGATGTTACCCGCGTTGACGTCCGTAGTCCGCACCGCACCCCTCCCTACTATATAAAAAAAAATACTATCCGACGCCCGGTTTCGATCCCTCGACCCGGCGGGCGGAACGCAATGTACATGGTGCTCTACCCATTGCGCCACAAAGCCGACACAGAATGGAACGCTACGAACGCGCCTTATATCGTTGACTCATTCAAATTACTGCTGACGAGCGCTCTCTCGTCAGCAGTTGCCACAAGTGCAACAACGTTAACCTAACGCAAACTACTTAACGTCGTGCGCCCCCGGAAATGCTCTGCATTTGATCGTGCCCCTCGCGAGGGGGATGTTTCACTGCGTCTTCTCTCGGTCGCGGGACCCGTGGCGCCATCTGGCGGAGGCGCGGCACAATTCGTAGCACTTTCTTTGAAAAAGCGCCTCGAAAGCGCGGCAAATATGAAATAGGGATGACGCGCTTTCGAGGCAATTTTTTTCACGTTTCATGACCCCCTTTTCAGCGTATAGAAAGCAGACCAACTCCACTTTTAACAAAAATTCGCCTTTAGTGAACCGAAGTTGCAATAACTCTAAAGACGAGTATACAGCGCACGGTTTCTAGGCCGGTTTTATTCTTTCTCTCTGCTGCAAAACGGACAGCAACGGAAGAGGACCCGTACTCCTAAAAACCGGTTTACGGAGGAGATCCTGCGACTTTTATGGATCCCCGTCCGTTGAGAGCCTATTTGGCAGACGGAGAGAGACGAAAGGCTTCAATGCGCGCTGTAGACCGGGCTGCAGCTGAACACAGCGTGTTCTCTTAACAAAGTGTCTTCTTTATCACAGTCACCAATTTATTCCTCGTCACCATTATCGTGTTGCTTACTTTGGTCGTGATATCAGACAGGCTGTCGCACAACACGGATATCACGTTTTGAGAAAATTAATAACAGTATTCATCTCCGTTAGACTATCCCTCTCGTCGATTTTCTTGGTTGTCTTGCAATGACCGCATCCTTCACAAACTGACGAATGGGGCAAAAGCTCGTGTCTCACATGGCTGTAGCACTTATGCATGCCTTTCCCGCTGTATGTTGATACTGTTGAACCTCGCTCTAAGGAACATTTATATAGCGAACTAAACACAAACTTTGGTTGGCCACGCTTCATTTCACTGACATTTATTCTTCTATAACATAATATTGCATATAACAAAGAAATATTTGACCAGTAGTCTGGGAAGCCACTTGGAAAACTCCAGGCGTCCGAAACTAGAAGTAGAAAAGGCCCCCTTGTTCGTGGACATGGTGGAAAACTCCATCTTGCTCAGTGCTGTGAATAGCCACCAGACAAAGATTGCATCTTTCCTCGAAAAAATAGGAACGCAGGCCTGTTTTGTCAAATCAACTTTGTTCTGTTGTAATTTCCTCTTTCATGCTGTGGTTCATTGAGCTAGAAAAGCTACAAGGAGAAAGATAAGGGTTAGCTTGTTTACTGTAGATTTGAAGATTTTAAAATAATGCGTCTTTGTGTGTGAAGAATTTTGGCGGGAGCCAGATTACCGATTCGTATGGACCGATTTCTAGCTCTACTGTTACAACGAATATTGGATATAACGAACTAAATTACTGTCCCTGTAATATTTCGTTATAACGAGGTTCAACTGTATACACTTGGTCCTGGCGTGTCTACGTTAGTGTATGTAGTAGCTGCACTTACCAGCGATTGGAGCCAGCAGCGCTCGCAGTGTACGTGCCAGCAGCATACGGAGACTAGTGGAGTTGTGTACGGACCCTGAAGGAGAAGGCACAAAGAAAAAGCAAAAAAGTATAGTTAGGCGCTGTACTTGATAAACCAAATCAAGCCAAGCAAGTTCGTGCTTCCAAACACAGTAAGCTCGCGTTACAACGAAACCGCTTTATCTGAATTCTAGCTCTGTTCAAAGTTTCTTCGCGGTCAGAACTGCATTGCATATAAAGCAAAATCGTCTCCCTCTTAACCAAGGACCGCTTGTAACAAAGTCAGTTTCCTCTCCAGGGTACATTGCTTAAGGATGGCGTGAGGCTACGGCACTTACACGCTGTTTTTTTTTTGTATGCCCATACACACGCGCATATTATGCATACTGAGCCACATCTTAGAGTCGTATTTTTTTTTTCGAATCTAAGCACCCCCCTCACTTTAGGCATCGCGATCGTGGAAAAAAAGGGGGTGCTTGGAATCGAGTAAATACGGTAGTTTCCGCAGCCTTTTCGAAAGCACGTCAAACGTGTGTAAGGTCCCGACTCTCACAGCTTTTCGCGCCCATTGCCGACGAGAGTCGAACCCAACACCCCGTGTTTAGTAGAAGAACGTCGTTGCGATTACCCTACGTCGGCAGGTCAATCCCATATTCGTCGGGTGTTCTAGTTTACTCCGGGCAGAGCAATGACACACCACAGACACGTTCGAGCCAAACTTTCCTTTCGGTGGCGTGCATTAGGAGGCAAGTTATCATTAGTGTAAGGAACGCGCCTTCCGTAGTGCAGGTCTCCCACCAGTTTCATGGAAGTGTAGAAGTTTTTACCGACACTCTACAAACTTGTAAATGGTACGCGTGCAATTAATTCTGCTAGTAACGGGTTATTAACTAGTAATCAGCAGTCTACAGCATAAGTGGGAATTTCGTTGTCACTCACCGAACACACGGCGCACTTCCACCTCACGGTTTCGTCCGCACTGGCACTCCTGCGAAAACATAAGACATACACCAAATAAATGATAAAGTAACAAATTTAGGACCCGCGCACGCGAAGATGGTTACAAGGCTAAGAGGGCAGCAGTTTGATCGATTCGAGTGATTGATTTAGTGATGGATTTTTGTATTTATTGCTACGGACAATATATTCGCATCGAGGCGTGTGCCGTCTGGACGCAGGTTGTAATACACGTATATGAAATACATCCCTCCTAATTAGCACAACGGGGTCAGATTAAATTCTACTGAAGTTCTCCATTATGTTTCCCTCCCCTTTCCTTTCATTATTATTAAAATATCATTTAAGCCACTTCAGTGGCTTTGTAGTTTGCTTCCTGTGTGCTATTTTAAACCTTAAGGTGTCGGGAAGCAGCACATTTTCTCGTGAATGGATCCCACCACATCTCAAGCAACTGTATCGGATCTTGTTTTCTTTCTGCAGACAGGGATGCTCCATCTTTTTAGGTATGCTTCGCAAAACTCTTCGCTCCCAAACACCATGCTCGGCCTTGAAAAAGCAAAGGGCTACACTCGGACGTTTTGTAAAGACTTTAGTTCCTCCATCGCACTTCTTTGCCGGGTACATTTCTAGCAACGTTCTACTTTCCCATTTTAACCCATCCAGATCATCATTTTGGTGTCTTTTGCGTCTCTTTTTTGTCACCTTGAATATGTGTGCTTCGAGCAGCTTCCTCTGCGCTTAGCGCCGTGTATGTAGTGGGCGAACAAGGCCTGCCCCTTACTTAAGAGGAAGATGGTTAGGAGCGAAGCTTTCTTCATGCAAACTGAGTTACCTTAAAGTCCACAATCCACCCTCCTAAAGTCCAAAATCTAAACTGGCATCGTCGGAAGCCAAGCTCAGACAAAGTCCGAAGCCAACGCCCGCGCTACAAACCCAAAGGAAATGCTGAGGGCCCCGATTATTATTGAAAGTTTATTCCCGGTGCCTGTTTATCACCAGCCTTACTTAGGCCACCAGAAAAGCAATGTTTTAAAACGCGTAACGAGCATGTGTATCCCGCCAAATGCAAAACCATTTTTCTTCAAGCTTCATTCTTCCACACTCCCAGTTAAGACATGGCTATGCGAAAAAGGCATGTCTATTCCTTGGTCGGACAATTGTCGCCTCTGTAATCAACCAGAGATAATTGATCATTGTTTTGTGTTGTGCCGGGACGCTGTGTTCTTCTGGGACGTTTTGCAGCGGACACTAAAAAAGGACATCGACATCACCCCGTACACCATTCGCTTCCTGCCATTTGAAGATGTTAATCGGGTGCCATATGACGTTTTCGTTCTCCTAGGATTGTTTAGCTTGTGGAAGTGCCGCATAACTGATCGGCATGCGGAACCCCCTAGACCGACCAAGTGCATTTTTCGGGAACAGGCGGCGTTGGTGCGGAGCGTTTATGCTGCGCAGAGTGATCCACCAGAGTGGCTGCCTCTTTTAGATGCGTGTGTTTGCTTGCCCGAGTTTTGATCTTTGTTCGACTGATGTCCTTGCCCTTTGCTGTCTGTTAGTGTTTATGTTGTGTGTTAAGTGGCTTGTCTTTTGAAGTTCTCTAAAATTTCCATGCATTAAAGAAAAAAAAAAGATGATAGCGCTATCGGATAGATGCCGCATTCAGAGCGCGAGAGACCCAGGTTCGATTCCAGCCACGTGAAGCATTTTTTTTTTTGAGGCACGCACTCCCCACACCTGCTCGTCGGCTCCTTGCCTCCTCGCCCCTGTCCCTCGCACTTCTTGGCCTAGCATTTTCTCCACTTCACCGGGCGGAGTTTCCGGTTAACGTTCGGCACGGCCAGAGCTCAAACTTAAACTGCCCTGCTGTTGAAAGAAGAGCTTACTGAAGCCAATTAAAAATCAATTTTGACCCTGTTAAGGGCGCGTTATTAGGCTCACATGAAAATCCGGCGTAGATAGCCTGATGAGGATGATGATGATGACGAAAATCGAAGAGAAGGATATGTTCTTCAACCCACATAAACCTAAATGTTTGTTCGTGGAGGGAAGGTACAGCTGGCGTAGGTCCAAAGCATTTGTGTAGCGCGATGACAGCTATTCGTTCTTGTAAGTTTCTCTCGATAGTATGTGGCTCTAAACAAACCAAATAGAGAATTTTTGTGCGCCCTAATTCATATGGCCCCGCCCGTGTAACGCACAATTATTCGCTGTTAAATCATCACATTCATTAGTGCACGGACACAAAAAAGAAGATCATGCACTCATGTTGCTGTATTCGCAAAACGGAACACAATGAAGCCGAATGAACAATGATCATCGCTTATATCGCTACGCCCTGAGATCGGTAATGTACTGACTCTGGAGCGTCGCCAAGAACGTTGTTCCATAAAAAAAATAACTGATATAACAAACTTAAAAGATGCCGCCACACAACGACTCCGAAGATGTCATTCGGGTAGTATCGAAACAGTGATGAGCGTAATAAAATGCTTCGTTGGGCGATTTCGTTCGTGGCTTCGAAGAAATGGCAGCATCTCCACTCCGTGAATGATGACGGAGGGTTCTGAGTACGGGGACTCGAAATGACATCCAAGTTGCGCCCCGACCGTCATTCGATTTGAGCCGTGAGTTGCACCTTGATTATTCCCTAAATGAAACTGCAACTCACGGCTCTAACCGAATTTCGCTTGATTTTCGATTGATGATGCTCACGGATGGACGCGGACGGACATTGGGAGGTCCTAAGGTACTCTGCATCGTTACAGGCGAGGGAGGAAGCCGTTTGACTCTCGGGTACTAACTCACGGTCGTAGCCCAATGGGTAAGACGACTGACACTAACTCTGTCTGGTGTACCAGACACAGGCTCGAATCCTGCCGGTGCCTGTGTGATTTTTTGCGATTGTAGTGCTATGCGCACGGACGCGGGTGCACATTGCGCGGTCCTAAGGTACTCCGCACCTAAAATTCAAAAGAGAGCAAAGGACGGGGACAGAGAAACACAAGTAGACTGGAGAGCGCTCGTACAGTCTACTTCTGTTCCTGTCCACGTCCTTCTCGCTCTTTTTAATTTCTTTGTAGTGATGAGTGGGTTAATTGTAGTCTACCACTACAGTGGTGCTATCGTAAGGACCCAGAGGCACCCCTACAATCGCACAATCACGTTTATTAGTGGCTTCTGTCAGCGGCAGCCGGTCAGAAGAACAAGAGCCTGTGACGCATAAAGGAAATGCCAAAGTTGACGTACAGAGGCTGCATACACTCTTGCGTGTGTTTTCCGCATTATGTAGCGAAAAAAATGTAGCAAAGTTGTGTTAAAATTGGCGTGATTGTGATTGTTATTCTGCTGTTACATTGTTTCGCACGATGCACACGTGTGTTCGTCTTCGTGGACCCTTCAATCATGCATGGTTTGTGGTAGCCATGCTCTTAACAGTCGTGATAGCGGCAGAGTATGAACGCTTTTCTACTCTCCGTGCCAGGAATGGCGGCAACAATCTGCCTGGGACAAGTCCTGCGGTTTCCGTCATCGTAGAACCACTGAATAAGCTACGCATCAGAGTAGCGACACCATGAAGGAAAGAATACTCAGGAGAGGCCCCTATCACCCCAATGCATTGCAAAAAGTGTGGAGGAAGTCACGTGATTTTTCTTGAGCCCATGGACAATGTTGCTTACTTGTTTACAACTGCGGCGGCCAAATTTGGGCGAATAGAACGGACAGATTTTGAAGGCGCTTGGTATGTGGCTACTTCGCTACGCTTGCAAACCAGCGCAGTCACTACGACAAACGTTTTTAGATTAGGCCAGTTTGAAAACTCTGCCGTCGGAGGCGTCTGCATTCGCCATCCCGCGAGCCTGTTGCTATGACGACGACAAACGCTACTTTGCCAGGTTTAAGAGCTGAAAAATCGTCCTTCTATCTCAAAAACGAAGGCCGTTTTTCGATTGAAACTTTGGGTCAGGGTTAGAATGGGCAAATTGAAGGCGAAATCAACAGCTTAGAAGATTACATCGCACCGAGGAATTAGCGACGAAGCTGTTTTCGCTTCGAAGCGGGAGGGCAGGGCGACGCCGTGTTAGTCAAATCAAACCGGAGACAGCAAAGGATGATGGGATAGAGTGCTGGGCTCCGTGGGCTCAAGTCATGGCGGGACTCGGCTTCAGGGCCTCTCCTAACCTTTTCTTTCCTCCATGAGCGACACTTATTCACGCCGGCAGCCATTTTGGTGCCTGTCGCAGGGGTGGCCAGCTTAATGCGTCCTATTGTGGCTGATGTTGAAGGGCGGAATTGGTCTGGGCGCCGCTTTACAATCACGACAGCTGTGGTTACTTTTGGACGATTTCGAGACAGCGCGCCGGTGCGACAAGTTCAGGCTCGGTTACGTTAGCTCAGCTTATTAGTGGCTCTAGGTTAGGCTACAGCCACTAAATAAGTTCAGCGTTTCTAGTGGCTGTATGTTATAGGCCACTGTCGTTCTTTCCCAGAGGGTAGCGAAGCAGGTGTCTTCCACCTTCCGGCCGGTTGAAACAGCCCAGTACAGAGCAGCACGGCATCGCTACTCTGCATGGGCCTTAAAAACTCACTTTCAACGCGTCATACTGCTACACTGCACTCTGGAAATCACGATTTATCGAAGAACGCGCGCGCGGCAACACAGAGGCACCAAAACGTCTGCGCCCATTGGTCCCGCGGGGTAAACAAATGTCACGTGACGCGGTTAGACCAATGACCACGGCATCCAACAATGAGAGAAAAGAGTGTCGATACTCTGAAACCTAACGTCGTCGCAGCGCACGAGTGCCACGTTGGCTACTACCCTACCCATACATGGTGACTCTATTAAAAAAAACAGTCTTCGCAAAAATAAAAATTGTTTTCGGTGTGGGAGCGGGACCCCGTGTGCCGCCGACGGCAACAGAAGCGGGGAATAAAACCCTCAGCGACTGTTGAATCTACACAAGTCTAGTTTCTACAGAACTTTCTATCTTTCTACCAGAAACTAGAGACGTTGTTCACCTCTCGTCGGCAGCTTGGCCATCTTCGGTGCCGGGCGTTTCACTACTGCTCCCGACACCAGCACCCGCGCCCGACGACGAAGGGGACCTGCGGCGAGCAAGCCAGCCAGGCATATAGTTACCGTTAGTTCAAATGGTTAACATGTAATGGTCCATTTCGTTTTGCTAATCCGAGAGGCCCTCCCAATACAAAAGGAAAGCGCGGTAGACTATAAAATGGAGTGCGTGCATGAAGTTTCGCCGTGTTTTTCTGGCTGATTACCCTTTTGCGCGCTTTTACTCGATTTAGGGATAGCGTTTCCTGATACGGTTTCGCCTTATCTGGTGCAGATAGCGATTTTTGTAACGGGCGCATTACTTCAGTACTTGGGGAGTGCTTTTATGTATGCCACTTTGTCTCCTAGCGAAACTGCGCTAACCTTGTTAATGGCGGTTGCGGTGATCGAGGCGCCACCCCACACCAGAGGGCGTTATTTTTTACCGCTGAGGTATTGCGCAATTCTAATTACAATCTGTAGCCGTATTGTTAACCTGCGTGCAAATGCCAGCGGGTGTTCCGTCTTTGCTGTAGTTTGATATATGAGTACACCGCGGAAAGGTCTGGCTACAATAGACCACATTTGCGACGTGGTAGAACGGAGGACGCTGCGGCTGCATGACGATTAATGGGAGCCGTCTGTCTACAGCGCTCATCAGAGCATCCTAAATTAGCGGGAACTTGGACTAATCCGTCAGTGCCATAATCCGGGGTATTCTTTCTTGTTAGAACGAGTGCAGCCCCCATTCCCTCTATTCCATCGCCAGTAGTCGCAACGAAGCAAAATGAGATCGATATGCATTTAAAATCACCCACATCTGCTAAATCGAGTAGCTGAGTGCTAAAAAAGACAAAACCCCCTCCGTCAGAGTCATTCAATGATTTTCTGGTCGCGAAACTGCTCCGCAACTCTGTGGGCGAACTTATGCTGCTTTTGGATGCCGCGAGGTGGCGCCACCATCTGCACGGGTGACGCTCCCGGGGCGGCGTAGCGCTGGCCAGAGCGACGGGGACGCGGTCACTTCAAGTCCCAACCACACGCCCGCGTAAAACCGGCGTACTCAGTCGTACGCCGAACGCATTGCTACGCGTTTGTTACTCCAAAGTCGCAGCCAGCGACGCACTGCTGCTGCGCACACCACGCTTTGAAACCAGCTCCGTTTCAGCGTTTGAGTGGACGGCTGCTTGACGTGCGGAGTTGGTATACTCGGTTGTTACAACTCAAGAACGGCACCACCTCATGTAGTGTATCACTCCGCAAAGCGCCGGACCCGTGACGTCAGTGCGCGCGTGTTTTGAAAGGGGTTTGCTATGAATGCGTGATATCGTCTGCCTCGTCTCACGCAGTTTGTTTGTCGTCACTAGAGTCGTTTATAAGCATATTAAGTCCAAAAAATCACAGGAACGGCTCACGCCATGTTCAAAATATTCCCAGTAACGCCCTTCTTGCGCCGCGCGGACAAACATCCGGCTACGGTGATAAGGCACAGCGGCAACTTCCGGTGCCATTCTTAAGTTGTCACCGAGTATAGCGAAAGCGGGGTTCGGTCACGTATTTCCTACGCCTATATTCTCTGGTTGAAAGTGGTTTGGCATGTAAAAAAAAATACAACTGTCGAAGCTTGCACTAAGTCACGCGCAAGGTTTGAATCAAAGCGAAGCTCCAGGATTTCTTTCTACGTGAGCACTGAAGGAGACGTCACCACGCATTTGTATATGTTTGAAATTGTTTGTTTACATGTTCCACCATCGCTTTGCATAGTGCCAGTAGTAGCCATCGTCACATGCATCGATATCGTCCTGTTCCTCATGCCAAGCATTACATGCGCGGTAGCCCTTGACGACAACTGGGGCGCAGCGGCGGTGCCAGGGGGGTAAAGCGAGCTCCGAGACCGTACGAATCGTAGGCGCTGACATGATACAATTCTCATGGTTGCCAGATCAATTGTAGTCAGCCTTCTAAAAAGTTGTTACGTAATTATTTAACTTAAACAAAGAACTGAAGCAAAATAGTTACAAATAATTGCCTTAATAATTAAAACTAGCTCTGTAAAAAACTTTTAGTGTAATTAAGCTCTAATTAGCGAACAAAGAGTAAGTGCGCAGTTCAGTTTTGGTTTCGATTCTCTTTAAGTGTGCTAGGAAGTGGCGAGGCCCTTGCGCCTGACTTACGCAGTGTGTGTGTGTGCAGTCTCCAGCTCAGATCTGCGTGCGTACAAAATGTGCACAACTGGTACAACTCAGATGCACGCGCTGAGCAAGTTCCTGCCCGGGCGCTTGCGAGACTGTCATTCGTTTCTTCACGTTGAGCACCCTATCTATTACCCCTGAACTGACGCCGGAACAGCGATTCCGATCTGACCTTGACTACCGCAAGTTCACTATAGGCTACGGAGTGGCAGCCAGCCATCGTTCCCGTTGGAAGAGAAATAAAAGGAGCTTTTATAATTGTTCGGTTCCAGTTGTTTTATTCATTGAACTTCTTACAGCTCTTCGTGCTTCGAACTTTCGCGCAAACGTTCGTGAAGGTAGAACGAAAAAATAGGTAACGAAATGCGGTTTCTTTTTTAATCAGTCACAATAAGTCAATAAGTCAATGTTCTCTCCTCGCGCGCTCTATGCGGCAAATTGCTGCCCATTTAATACTGCCCATTCAGTCCCGTAAGCTTTCCTTTTGAAGTGGTGGAAAGCAGCTAGAACTTGACGAACACAGACAGAAAGGAAAACGGGACACGCCGCTGACTGAATTTCGCATACTACCTTGGCATGCATTCTTCCACTCCGTTGGCCTGCGATCGACCGCGCTCTTTCGTTCCTGTGCTTCAAAGGGCCGCGACTCACCGGCAATATCAGCGTTGGCCCATGCGATAACGTTCTTTTTTTTTTTTTTTTTGTCGATAAAGGTTTCACATTCAGCTAAAGCCACAGTTCACTTCACTTCGTTTGAAAAGCATTGAGCGACTCGCAAAATGTCACAGAATGGCAAATAAAGCGGCACAGCGCAAAAATGCACGGAGATCATGACAGAGATTCATTTTTCTGCGCGGCCCAGTACGGATCAGCTGATTCCTTGCGTCCTCGCGCATGCGACCAGTCGCATTCGAGCTTGCGCGCAAGTGTTGTGTGAACGTTGCCACATCTTGCTCAAATAGTCTCAGCACATACAAGTCACATGCTAAACCGAAAACACGTCGGTTACCTACCCACAGGAGATAAACTACGCAATGCTGTCGACGGCGCCTAACAAAATCCGCCTGGCCAGCGGTCCGCCATGTTACAATCAATCCCGGCATGCTTCGCTAGCCGGACGCGGAAACGCCACAGTAGCACGTTTCCAGATTACAACCCATCACTTTCGCCGTTTTTAGTAAGCAAAAGCTCAGCTGGCAACCTTGAAATTGTTGTATCATGTCTGCCACTGTGTGTCGTACGGTTCCAATGCATTGGCTCAGCGGCGCGCTTTCCCTCTAGAGTCAGTATATTATCTCTATGGGCGGCGCGTACGTGCACGACGCATGCGCGGCATTCCTGGAGTCGCGTCGCGGCTCCGTGGAGCAGGCGTTGGTTGCTAGGCAACGCAAGGTGCTGCTTGGGGGTTTCCCCCCCCTTTTTTTTTTTTTTTGTAAAGCCACTGCGCGAGCCGGGGACGCTCGGCGGTCGCCGCGAGGCAAGCGCACACGAGCGCTCGACATTTTCTTGGTATTTAGAATGCGTTACGCGTCATACATTACAGCCAGCTATAACAGCTCCACCGCTAAAAAAGATCTTTGTTTTCATCGTTCGTTGTTCGGATGCAATTTAATGGTCAGAAAGGGCAAATGCAAGCTCTGGTTGAATCCGGTACTGCGGCGTTAGGCCTAGGCTGCGCGGCGACCGCCGCGGTTACGGCGGCGGCCAAGGGGTTACTATCCGCCCCCTGCGGCGAGGTGTGCGTCAGCGCGTACACGTCGATGCGCGAGTACGTCGTCATTACGCGCTCATGTGGTTGGGCCTGTAGAGTGTCTGGTGCGAGAATGACGCGCAGCGAGCTTCTCACGCTGTTCATTATTATAAGGCTTAATTAGTTCGTGTAAAAGACGGAAGTCAAACACATGTTGTGTCCCGGGCGACCGTTCTGGTACAAGTGTAGAACGGAAGGAGCTTTACTGTTTGGTTTTCCCAGCGGTGGAGAGCAGCTCGAGAAACGGAAGCAAGCCGTTCCGCGACAAGAAACGGGTGACTCCAGCTTCGACTGCAACTATGCGCGTGTATCCGAGAAGAACTTTGACGCCACTGACATCATCTGTGCCGACTAATTCGCTATCAAATTCGATGCGGTGTCGCTTCAGCGCGACAAATGTGACGCCGTCCCGAGCGGCGTTCCAGCCTGTTTTCAGTCTTCAAGCAGCGATCTCGGGCGCTGACAAGACCGCCTGATTAACGACGTCGCCGAGCGTGCTCCAAATTGTCAAGGAGCTCATAACACAATTACCCGCAAACAAAATTGTGTACGTTCATGTCTACATGGGCATTGCTGGACAGGTTTTGGTCTCGTACTGACTGAACCGAACGTACTGACTCTAGTGACTGGACGCTTTGCGGCGAGCAACGGGACACACCGAGGGAAATAAAACACGGTTGAATCAGGGAAGGCTCGTGGAATTTTCTTGCTTTGTTTTGCGTGTGTTAGTAGTTGTCGTTTCTGCAGTAATAGTATTTAAACGGCCTTCAACCAAATAAACTTTATTGAATGCTATATGCTCAGGTCTCTCCGCATTCGCAATAACTTTTCGCTCCCCTTTGAATCACTTATTAGACATTTACTAACTCCACTGATCAGCGGGTGCTTTTTTTTAATCCACATCCAGCCATTGAGGTCGTGTTTACCTTTGACGTCAAATATCGCGTTTCAAAAAAAAGAAAGAAAGAAAAAGTACAATTAAAATATAAATTAACCACTGCGACCTTTTGCTATTGACTAAGAAGCCCAACTAGATCATTTTTATAGCGAATTAAGCTTTGTATTCTTCAATGATGGCGATGTTATACGCCAAAACGCACTGCAGGGAAGCCAACTTTACACAATAGGAAGGTACATGACGATTATGATGAGGGTAAAACGCGAAAGCCAACTTTCCACAATGAGAGGGCACATGATGATGACGGTAATGATTATTATTATGATGATGAAAGGAGAAGCTTTCTCCGATACAAATGCTCACAATCCATAACTTCACGTAGCACACACACAAAAAACGGTCAAATACAGAGGAAGGCGACGGACACAAGCGAGCGCTTGTGCCCGTCGCCTCTCTCTGTCTTTGACCGTTTTTTTTTTTTTTTGCGCTACGCGGAGTCACGGGTTACCGCTACCAACTAGCCCAAGCCCAAACCCCACAATCCATTCAGCCAAAGTCCAAATCAGCGACAATGCGAGCTAACTAATAGATACAGAATCATCTGTACCTAATAGATACAGAATCGTAACATCACACCCGGTTAGCTCGGCGTTGCCATAGATTTGGGCTTTGGCTGATTGGATTGCGTACTTCGCATTTCTATCGGAGAAAGCTTCGCGTTTCAACCCCCTTTCCTCATGAAAAGGGCGTCAGATGTTTCCTTTCGTCGCATGACTATTTCGGCACTTTCGTACTGCATTCTTTCAATCTCTTTTAACACGAAAGTGTTTTACGCCCGGGTACACCAGCTCCTCACCGGCGTCATATCCGTCACGGAAATGACGTCGCCAGGAAAAGTTTTGGGGCGGTATTCTCGTATAACTGTCCCTTTTGAAAACGTCCCTTTTGCGTCCCTTTCATCGTGACGTACTTCTGGTTAAGAAGTGGACGTTGGCAGCGTGGAGAAAGGTTGGGAGTAGGTTTGCCGCGCTTCCGTTACGTCACTTCCAGTTGTTTGCTTTTAGCCAATCAGGGCTCGCCAAAAGGGACACTTTCGAAAGGGGCGCAAAAGAGACAAAACTCGAGAATACCGCCCCTGGATTGTACAGCCCTCTGCTCACTGCGCCACGAATTCATGCGCATGTAGGTCTACGAACGCGCCTTGCATCTTTCCCACTATTTTCTTCATTCAGATGCCGTCTAGGAGGTGCTGGCGTCCGCGAGAAAGGAAGCGAAGTAGTTGATCATAACACTAATGAGCGCCGACAGTTGGCGCCTCCGTGCCAGCGTCTTCGTGTACGCGGGACGCGGGTGAATTGAGACACCCTCCGCCACCTACTGCTTTCGGTTTCGGTTCCGTTTCCTTCGCCCGGTTTTCCATAGGCTGTGGTTTTAAAACGGGCTTCCGCAATGTTCCGGCGCGTGCAATCCAGTGTCTAACATTGATGCGTCTAAACGGTGCCACACCGACACGTAATATAAATAGCGATGTGCAAGTTCATATGGATGCACAATAAACGCTCCTGTTTCAATTCCACTTTCGTGTTTTACCGATTCCTATGAAAGAGGCATCAACCACATTTTTTTTTTTTGTCCAAAGGTTTGACCAGCGCTTCCTGTAGTTTGCTATATCTCCCAAACGTAGACCTTTTGTCGAACGCCGCTCCCTCGTCGCTTCCGTCTTTTCGCTAACCCCCTCCACTCCCTTCCACGCAAGCAATGTGTTGAGCGGGAGCACGGGAAAGGCCTGTCCGATCTGCGCCCCCTCCTGTATCAGCGACGGACAATGGGAGAATCTCTTTCCGCTTGAACGCACGTGCTTCCCTATACCGGGAAAGAAAGGCTCGCCTGGGGAAACGCCCCCGGGAGCCTGTGAATCGCCCGGGTCACGTGTGTTCGTGCGTGCGTTTAACGCGCCATCTAACGGTTCTTTTCTTCCGTTTCTGTTGTTCTTTTTCTATTTCGGACAATTCATAGGCGGCGATATCGCATGCCCACACACACGCGTATCGTTCTTCTGTTATCCTTTTTCATTTATGCTTGTTTTCAAGATTCTCCCAAATCCCACCCTTTCCCTTTCTCTAACATATATTCCCACCCCCTACAACGGCGTCCGGACCTCGCCCCCTTCCCTAAATCCGCCATCCCCAACTTCGCTCTCTCCCTCACCTGACACCGTCAATTTGAGTGACGGCTGTGTCGCGTCAGCCGACCGGAACTGATGTCAGCAGCTCCTTTCGCTCCCCTAGTACGCCGCACCACTGGAAAATCTTTTTTTTTTTTTTTTTTTTGGCAGGCCTTATATGCAGTGACAAACTTTCAGCCGTCCTCCTCGACGTCGAAAACGGACGGCTCCCGTCAGCGCGCCGGCAATTTGACTAAAAGCACGGCCGCTTGTCGCTTCCCGTCCCGTTGCCGGCGATGTCGGCTTCGACCGTCGTCGTCTCACTTCTGAACTCGCGGCAGTAGTACATCGTTGTTAGAGCGCGGGGGGTCCCACTCAACATCTCAGTTTTTGTACCCTTCAAAGTGATCCCCTTATTTCTTTCTCCCGTTCTCGTACTGCTATTGTTTCCCTTTCTTTTTATTAGCGCAGCCATGGAGTCGCGGGGACCAAGCCAGTGTGTCGATCTCGGCTCCGGTCATGCGAGCCAAGTCGAGCCGAGCCGCAGTCAACCCGAGCCAGTGGAGGGTTACACGACCGGGAGCAGCGGAGAACATCTTGTCGACCCTAAGCTGCGCGCGCGGTCCTAATTGAATTATCTATCGAGAGCATTTGCATGACAGCGAAATGGCTACCGTGACATGTGTTTTTTTTTTTTTTTTTTTGCGCTTTTATTCATCGTAGTGTCGGTTCATCCGCCGAACTCGGAGCTGGGAAGTTGCGCCTTTGTTGCTGCTCCGTTTCTCGTTTGAAGAAGAGCTACAGTTTTTGGCGTGAGCAGACGTTAAGAAAAATGAAAGTCCGCTTCTCTGCCGCTTCCTTGCCTTACCTCTCTAAATATGTTTATTTTCGTGAGTGTAGTCTTACTTGAACTTGCTGCCTAGAAACCATTTCACTCCTGTTTTCTTGTTACGCACTCGTCGTCAAGTTCTAGCAATCTTAATCACTTTCAATTTTTTTTTGTGCGCGAATTCGGGGCACATTTTTAACGCTCCTACTCCGCGATTGTTTTATGCAATGCGCAGTGGTAGACAACCTGCCGTGTAACGCCAGTGACGCCGTCTGCCGCTTCATTCGCTGTACTTGAAAGAGCTTTACGTTTTCGAAAAAACAAAGGACCGAAACTGGTAACACATCTACATACGCGAAGCTTTCACTGTCCCATTTCTTGTCGAACACATTAAACGGCTGCCTAAAACAAATAAGCAAACAAACAGAAGTCGTTTCTTCTTGTACTGGAGTGTGAAGACGGGCTAGTTGGTTCATAATCCTGACAAAAAAAAAAAATAAAACAGCGCACAGAAACGGAACGGAAGGCAAGAAAAAGACAAACAGGGCCGCCGACTAACAACTGAATTAATTTTATTGCGCGCACGCAGTATAAGAAAATGCAGGAAGAACATAAAAAGAAGGCAAAAAGTTAAGATTGTAGATATACTATCTCCTCGGGCGACAAGTCGACTGATGGTCTGCTGACGCATACGCCCGCTCGCTCGTGCATCATAAAAGATTTTGATTGTATACGGTTTAACGCGCCGACGCAACGCAGGCGATGAGGCGCGCCGTAGTGGAGGGCTCCGGATTAATTTCGACCACCTGGAAGTCTTTATCGTGCGCCGAAATCTCGTACACACGGGCGTTTTTGCTTTTCGCCTAGCTCCATCAGAAAAGCGGCCGCCGCGGTGCATCATAAAAGCTTCATAGATCTCGCGTGTTCTCTCGTCACCATAGCGCTTGAGGACACGACTCTGCTCAAGCAAGGACGTGACTCTGATCCGTGCCTGAACTCATTTACTTCTCCAGAAATCAGTGACTGCAAGTGCCGTCACACCTCGTTCACACTGACTTGCCATTGCAGAAGCTAAACACTGAAACACTTTCTTTAGGGTTACTTAGCGAGATAAACCAAAAGAACTCGTCGAGTTTGTGCAGCCCTATACAGAAAGATGAGCCAGCAATAAAGTGGAGGTTGCGTACCATTGCTAAACGCCGCCAAGGCGCTCAGCGCATGCGCAGAGTGGCTCACCTATACTGAGCAAAACAATACCGAACCAGCAAAAAAAAAGAAAAGGAAAGAAAAGAGTGGTTGTGCGAATTACTCAACAACGGTTAGGCGCATTGGTTCGCCTCCTGAGCGAAAGAATACCCAGCCAGCAAGAAAAAAGAACGTGTATCAATAACTCAACAACGGTTAGGCGCATTGCGCATGCGCAGAGTGGCTCGCGGATGAGCGGAAGGATGTCACGGCAGCAAGAAAGAACAGCAAGACACGTCTATCTTTGTGGCGGAAGCCTTCCTGGCGCTGCGTTAAGCTGCGCTGCGCTGCGCCGCCTCCTTGGGCTGTCTCTGCTGGTTGCTGTCAGCGTAGCGTACGCGTGTAGGGGTGTTAGGGTAGGCGAGGATGGCGCAGTAACGTTTGTCGATAGTGCGGCAGGACGCCGTGCGAAATCCGGGTTAAATATGCAAAATTTAGCCTCGTTTCACGTCGTTTCTCTCTCAGTCGCCTTTCGTTTAGCTAACTAAACTTCGTTCAACTTGTGCGTCTTTAGCAAAGTTAAACATCTCACAGTAGTGTAGCCATAAATAATGTACAGGAAAGTACTGGAAATGAATGTGTGCTATTGCAGCTGCCGCTGCAATATTGTGTGCTGTGTGAATGTCTCTGCCAATTCGTATATGCGTAACCACTTTTAACACAACTATGTATAGCCTTTTTAAACGAAGGATAGTCAAGGGACAGCACCACGTTTTCGAGCTAACCACAAATCACCCACGTGAAACGGCGGCAAATTTTTTTATCCTCCAATTTTAGAGTAGGCATGCAGAGTGTCAAAAATGGCCGCCGTTAGGTCGTTATATCCTCGCCGTGAGGCTTCTCTAAGCTGGATACTTCGTGTTAAACACAAATACTGAGTAACTCACTTCATACGGTAAAGATAAATAAAACAATGAGCGAGGCGATTATGTTAATTCATACTATTCACGGTTCACAAGGATGTACGCAACTAAGGTACCACCCCTGCTTTGACAAACCTATCAGAGGTGTCAATTACATGCACCGCCTCCCTCATAGCGAAGTAAGTTTTCGAAACTGTGCCCGTTCCCTTGCATATAATAATCTGTAGCCATTAGCAGCGCACACTAGTTTATTTGTATGTATACTAGTGTTATATCCCAGTAGGTACAGAAACATCGATTCGAACAAACAGAATAATGGGAATGAAGAGATATTTACGGACCATCTGCAAATCGCCGCGGAGAAAAGTAATGGAAATTTCTTGATTGATTGATTGATTGATTGATTGATTGTAGGGTTTAACGCGCCGACGCAACGCAGGGGATGAGGCGCGCCGTAGTGGAGGGCTCCGGATTAATTTTGACCACCTGGGGATGTTTAACGTGCGCCGAAATCTCGTACACACGTGCGTTTTCGCTTTTCGCCTCCATCAGAAAAGAGGCCGCCGCGGCCAGGAATCGAACCCGCGACCTCGTGCTCAGCAGCGCAACGCCTTAGCCACTGAGCCACCGCGGCGGGTTAGTGCAAATGCCTATTAAAACCACTCTCCTACGCTCCCAAAGCTTAGTGGCGCACAGCACAGATCATGGCTGGGGCATTTTTGGGTATTCCGTCACTTCAAACATACCTTCAAAACTGCGCTCGTGTCGCATCCCGGCCTTTAGTCTTATATCGTTCACAGTATGCAGATAAGCACAATTTAAACAAAATTTTAAACAAAGTTAGGCATGTTGAGGGTTTCTCCTCCCGAGCTTTTTTTAATCGCTTTCCAAGCTGTTGTCGGCTTTGGCAGACGCCCAAAGGTGGTTCCCGCCAAGAATTGGGAAGAAGGGGTAACCGTGAAGACGCAGCCTAGGGAAACAAAAAGGAGCAGCCTAGGGAAACAAAAAGACGCAGCGGATAGGGAAGCGAAAAGAAGTGGGTGAGTAAAAAAGGGGGAAAGATGGTAGGGAAACACGATGCAGAAAAAGGGAACCAAGCTCACCCGTCGCGTCCTCCCGTCGTCGACGACTGGTCGCCAGCTCCTCGAGAGTCGGCGGCCGAGGCATCGGTGAAACCGGCGCTCCCCGTTCGATCCCGCGTTCCCGACGGCGACTGGGGATCCTTTCCCCCCGGAGATCCCGATCGGCAACGCTCTGCAAGCGTGGGGGAATGAGGCGTTGAATGAACGGGCACAAATCTCGCACTGGGGGCAAAAAAAAAAAAAAGCAACAGAACTACGCGTGCGCTCACAAACACAAAGGGAAAAGGTAAACGGGAAGAAGCTTTTTTCCAACAAATAGTTCCTTGAGTTGCGAAACCGTTTGTGTCGTTCCTTTCTCAGTTTTTATTGCCTGTTCTTATCTAGCAGTTACATCCTTGAGTATTTGCTCTGTGTGAGTTAACTTTTTGTATGTTTGTGTGCGTGCGTGCGTGCGCGCGCGTGCGCGGGACGTGCAGTTGTAATAGACAGCATCGCCATTATTATTAGTCTTTAAATTCCGGTCCCTCCATTTGCTGGAGAAAGTCGACGCCTATCCAGATTTTTCTTTTGCCTCAATAGTAAGCAATCGTCGGAGTAAGGATAGGAGTAATCGGTTAGAGTAAGGGTAAGCATGCGGGTTTGTTTCACATGAGAACACAAGAGCAGCTTCGTATAAGAAAAGGTAAAATCCGGTTAAGGGGGACGAGTGAAGGATTTGAACAAAAGCGAGCACAGAATTCTCATGAAGAATATGAAACGAACGACGCACGACACTGTCATCGGGGTCCGATACATTCCTTTTCAGAACCTCCTCCTCCATTCGAACCCGCTTTCCCCGTTACTCCGGAACCTCCCTCCCTTCCCCTCTCCGAAGGTCCCCACTTTTTAATAACTGGACCCATCTCCGCTGTCTTCCCGGGTTCGGTCGGTTGCGGCGGACGTCGGCACGACATAGCGTAGGCGCAACGGTGCAGAACGGCTTTTGGAGCTCGGCGAAGCGGCGCAACCCCCCCCCCTACCCCCCCCCCCCCCCATCCCCCCCGAAGCCTCGTGTCGATGGAGGCGAGTTCACTGGAGCGAGTGGCAATACTCGACGCATCGACCCGGTATTGTCTTCGCTGCACGCCGTTGTACGTCCACGTCTCACGTATACTCGCAGAAGGCGTAAAAGGCTTAGCAAAAACCTTTCGGTACAGTTGTGTGCAGTGGGAATGTGTGCTGCGGGTAGGATCTGAAACGAGAGTTCACTGCGCCTTGATGCCTGTGTGACGTGCGCGACGATTCCCGGCTTGAGTAGTTGTTGGTTGCCGTTTCTGGTGTGTTTATAACGGTATAGGTCACCACGCTGAAATGGACTATACTTGGGAACAAGTTAAGCACGGCAACAGCTCATGCACGGTATCACTCCGCTAAGCGACGGACGTGGGTGTCAACCGGGCGCGCGCGCTTTGAAAAGAGATTGCAATGAACGCGTGATATCGTCTGTCTTTTCTCACGTAATTTGTTTGTCGTCGTTGCAGTACTTTATAAGCATATTGAGTCCAAAATATCGCGGAAACGGCTCGTGCCATGTTCAAAATATTCCCAGTAACGCACGCACTGCTTGCGCCGCGCGGAGTGACGGCTGCGGTGACGAGGCACAGCTGCAACTTCAGCTGCCGTTCTTAAGTTGTACCCGACTATAGATTGCTTTTTGGTTCAATTAATGTCATGGTATCCTAATGTAGAACCGCTAATTCAGTCGTTAACGAATCAATAAATGTGCCGGTAATAATGACAATTTGAGACAGTAACAAAGAATAAAATGCGTCATTTTACTGATAAACAAAGGGTCATTAGTTAAATTCATTACAAAATAAAACGAACATTGGGTAGCAAGTGGTGAGCGTTCGCGTAATCTCTTAACGCATTCCAAAAACAGGTCGGCGACAGCGAAAAGGCGTGGAGACTATCAAGGAAAGTTTTAAAACCCGGGTGAGTAATCAAATCGCCATTCGTAACGAACGGGTGCGTTATATTTGAACCAATCTCAAGGTGACCTACGCAACACGCTGACCGAATAGCTTAGTTCTAGCCTGCCATTCGAACCGTTCTTCCATTCCCCACAGTCGTCGTCGTTTCAACGTATTAAGCGCTGGACACATGTACGATTTGTACACGCGATTCGCATGCGACGGATCGTTACGACTGTCACCACGACTAGTCGTACGCGTGAATTTGAGACACATGACCCGATGCGTGCATGCGATGCGTCGTCGGCGTCGCTCCGCCCACCGTTTTTGCTCCATGGTCAACTACGACTATCGCTGAGCTGAATTTGTAGATTCCGCGCGTTTGTTCGCAAGAAATTGATAAAGCAGGCAATCGCGAAGTGTTTTCTGCCTTCGGAAACAGTCCGCGCACACGCCGGTCGCGCCTGCCAGCTCGGCACACTCAGCGGCTCGAACCGGCGCAGACCACGGTAGCAACCGCGCTTGTCGCTGCTCTTCTGAATCAATCTGATCGCTAAAAAGTTCCACATGCGAGGAAGTAGGTGTTAGTGTGGGGAAAAATTGTGCTTGGGATTGTTATCAGGCCATATTTTAAAAGCGGCGATCAGATATCTGCCGCGATGCAAGCGTATACGCTGACCGGTCCCCGCGGCGCGCGGCGGACGGTGCGCCGACCGGTCGAGAGATGGCAATACCTGCGCGGAAACATCGAAACAGGCTACGCAGATGTTCAACTACGACGATCGCTGAGCTGAATTTGTAGATTCCGCGCGTTTGTTCGCAAGAAATTGATAAAGCAGGCAATCGCGAAGTGTTTTCTGCCTTCGGAAACAGTCCGCGCACACGCCGGTCGCGCCTGCCAGCTCGGCACACTCAGCGGCTCGAACCGGCGCAGACCACGGTAGCAACCGCGCTTGTCGCTGCTCTTCTGAATCAATCTGATCGCTAAAAAGAAGTAACTTATGCGAGAAAAGGGATGATAGTGTGGTGAAAAGTTGTGTTACGGATTGTCATTCGCAGTTACACAGATAGCGGCAATCAAATATCCGCCAGGTTGCTAAGCCTAAACTTTCCAACACCCGAGCCGAGCAGAGCAACGCACGCCGGTTGCGGGGGGTTGGGGCTCAGCGGGCTCTCATTGGCTGTGGCCTCACGACGATTGCAACGATGGCACGACTGCATCTGGCTTGCCAGACGCACGTCGTGAGCCTCCTCCGACCAGCGATCGACGCCAAAACGGGTCCTAACGATCAATCGTAACGATCAGTCGCATGCGAATCGCGTGTACCAGTCGTACATGTGTCCAGCGCTTTAACGGGTTAAGTTGACGTACGCGCAAGGGCAATGGCTGTCCATGCGCTGCACAACATTTTGCCGCGTAGGCGTCGTCGTGTGTGACTTTTTACAACCCGCACTGCTTTCCATCAACGCTGCACAGAACTAACAGTCGTGTGTGCGGAGGGAGGGGGGAACTTGCCGGCCGGTTTACACGCCTTGCTTCGCTAGGTAGAGATAGATATTGCGGGACGACCGGATAGGGCGGAGGATAGTCTCGTTGGTTTAGGGGCGAAGCACCTTAGTACCTCACTTTGTACGGGGCTTGGCGTCCGTGTACAGTTTTGCGCATGCGCGAGGAGCATTAGATTGGATTGGATTTAGATGGATTGGATTGAATTGGATTAAATTGAATATTATCGGGTTGGAATGGCATATACTGTACACACGCGTTGTCACTCATTTACATGCGCGAGTGAGCATTGCCACGGGTGATTTACGGTAAGAACGATCCCCAGTGCTTCACCCACTCGTCATGATTCACTTCGTGGAGACGCGTGAATTTTTTCGTTTCTTGTGGCTGTAGTCGAATTTACCACCGAACTTTTTGGTGCAGCTGTGGACATGGTTATGACGACAGCGAAGGAACATGATTGCAAAGCGTTCATACTTGCTGGCAGCATGCGTGGAATAATATACGGTGCATAATAGAGTAAAAAAAATAAAAATAAAACAAGTGGACACCGTAAGGGAGTGGAAAAGACAGTACGTAGTGTGATTCGAACGACGACATACGTTGTCGTGTGTACAGTCCTAAACGAAGATAGGTCTGCTTGGTAAATGGTCCCTATTTTTAGCCTTTGTGGAAACTTCGCTGGCTCGATACGCCTTGGTAACTTGACGTTTTCTGTGACATCGATATTAAGAACAGTTATTAAATCGCTGCTTGGCTGTGGGTACCAGAGACGTAACCGGGGAGTTGTTTTGGTGTCAGAATACCCCCCCCGAAATTTTCTGAGCTGTGCTCCCCCCCCCCCTCCCTAGCGCATTTCGGCCTTTTTTTAGTCGATTCTGTTCACTCCCAATCGGTATATTACTTTGCAAAAACAAAATAAAAATTAGATTTTAAAAAATGAAAATGAAATTATGTTTACGCGCAAGCTATTTTTTCTTTTTTTCAATTATTTCTACCTACGCCACTTATGGGTACCCAGGAACTTCTCATCGCGGCAAGAAGTGGTACACGTGGGTATAAATTTCCCGTGGTTAGAATTAGGCAAAGATTCTCCCGTTGCGGGCCTTTAACGAAGCTTGGAAAGTAATAATTCGCATAGGTGCTGGCTAACTTATAGTAAAGGTAATGAAGTAGGAAATTCAAAACGCTGATGAAGAAAGAAATCTCCGTGGTGTTGATCTCGTTGGCTACTACGGTAAACCAGGGAACGCCGATAACCATGAGTCCCTCCCCAACAGTGCCTAACCCCAATTATCCATCATTTGTCTCTGTCTAGGGGAAAATTTTCCATCCCAAAAATTACTATTTCTGTTACTGTTGCCTTAGCTCTTCGTACAACCGTTACTATTGCCAACTCTTTTTTTCTGGTGTCTGCAGTTAACATTGCTAATAAAACAAAGTAAGTCATCCCCAATAGTGTTCATATCCGTTCACAATCTATGTTTAAGGAAGGGGGCTGCAACCGCAGTACTACTATACTCGGTCACAACGTAGGAATGATGGTGATGATGAAGATTGCTATTGGTTTTCCCTTTGTAGCGGGGTGATGACGTGTCATCTCACCAAAAAGGACTACTATACTTCCTATGTTTTATACTCTTGGTTTAATACTAGCGCTGCTTAAGGCAGGCACAAAAAGCTTATTAGGCACAAAATACTTTTTTCACCTTTGTTACGGGTGGTAATTGTCCTAGGCAATATTCCACTCTGTGCTTTTCGACCACCAGCATTCTAATCTTCTTTTCGTCGCCTCGACAGCCTTGAAGTTAACTTCCTCTGTGCTACCCTTAAATCCTAGGG
>NW_027526225.1:30497808-30572808 GCF_048455015.1 Haemaphysalis longicornis
CTAGGGCTTCTGGAACCGGAACAGAAGTTGCCGCTGTCCCTCATCCCCGCAACCAGATGTTACTCCGTGCGCCGCAAGTAGTGCGTTACTGGGAATATTCTGAACATGGCACGAGCCGTTTCTGTAACTTTTTGTGATTAATATGCTTATAAAGTACTGCAACGACGACAATCAAACTACGCGAGAAAAGGCAGACGATATCACGCATCCATAGCAATCTCCTTTCAAAACGCGCGCGTCCGGTTGACATCCGTGCCCGTCGCTTAGGCGGAGTGATACTGTACATGAGCTATTGCCGATCTCAACTTGTTCCCAAGTATATTACTGTTGCTATCACTAAGGGTGTTACTATTACCGCCTTCCCTTTTCTTTCTGGGTGGCTTCCGTTGCGATTGCTATACGCCAGCAAAGCAAGCGGGCGCCAATCGTGCTGCTCACCGGCCGACTCGTAGGCGGCGTCCGAGAGCTCGACCTTGAGCGGCGGAGGAGGACCCCGGGTCCGCGGAGTGCCCGGCGGAGAACCGCTGTCCGCCGACTGCAGGTCCAGCGGAAGCTCGGAGCGCCGCCGACGGCCGCACAACGCTGCGCCGAGCGCCATCATCCGGGGAATAGCGGAGGGGTGGGGAATCGGAACAGGACGAATTGGGGGAAAAAAAGGAAAAGAAAGAGAGTTTAAAGCAGAGCACATTCAAAGTTTGGGCTGACGGAAATGTATATGTAGCGTTTTGTGACTCGTTCTCGAATTTCCACCGGTCATTACGCATTCGCAGAGCGTGTGCTATGTTTTCAGTTTTTCAGCGGGGATTACGTCTGTATCGAATGTTACCGACGCCATCTTCGTTGTGATGTTAAAAACTAGACTAAACGAGAAACTCAATCAGATGTTGATTACTGTACACGGTGCATCAGTTTTTTGGTTTTTCAGCCTTTTCCCAAAAAATACCTAGTTAACGTCCTTCAGGGAGGGCCGATCCCTTTAAGTCTATGTTGGCGCTAGTTGTCTACGCAGTAGGGGTGACGGTCACCCCCACTCATTATAGTACACTGTATCAGTGCTAGCAGAGAGATAACCAAATATGCAAAGTTATTCACAACTTAGAGTTGTGGCCAGCATGGAAATATTCAGCGGAAGCGCTTTAGTTAGTACATCCACTACGTGTTATATAGGCGAGCTATACTGACACGGGGTTTGTCAGAAAATGAGCATCCCGGATATCTTTCGTAGCCGCGTTTAGACTTAACCCGTCACATGATTGACAGGATGATGCCAAGGGTTGGCAAATAACTGCATGCTTACCGTTGAGTCGCTGATGGCGGTTTCCGCGGACCTTCAGGTACGTCTGCGAACACAGAAAAACCCGAGAACTGCAGGACGAAACGATACCACACTACTCCTTTTACTGCCCCACTATTACGCCATTTCTAATCAAACGCAGGCAGATGATAGGATGTATGTTCATGAATGTTCATATCCTTTCACGTGCGTCGCTAAACTTCATTTACTTAGCAGCGACCAAGAAAAGGGCAGGGTGTCTTGTTTAGTGACGTAAGCAGTAATGTATGATGTAACTAGAGTCACTAGCGAGGAGAGATAAAAGCTACGCCATATTTAACGCTAAAGAACGTAGTTTTAGCCCATCCTGAAATATTTGCACATCAATCGCCTTCGCGTTTATTTTACGCACATCTAACCGAACCTAAACGTCCTATTATTGAACAGCACCTAACTGCTTAAACGAAGATTTTATTTACCCAACAAGAGTTGCTGGATGATTAAATAGTGCGGCTGGGTGGTTGAAGCATTTTCCACAATGTTGCTACTCCAAGTGCAAAACCTTGTTTCAGAAATCACCACTCAATAATAACGCGCCTGTCGTTAGCTGCACGGGGTGTAGACACCATTTTACGGATGATAGTAAGGTGTAATATTGTTTGCTAGATAAACTAAACCTAAGGGCGCACAACCGGCGTTATATAACCGAAGCAACATCTGAGTCGACCATGCAGCAAGACTGCACTTCTTTTGAATCGTAGAGAGGTTGTGGAGAAAATCCTAAGTTGTCGTTTCTGAACGCGCCATGTAAACGCAAGCTGGGGTCCTTACTTGATACACGTTGACGTGATCTGCCACAGACCATCAGTGTAGAGGTGAGTTTGTGCTGAATTGCTCTTAGAGAACTTCAGAGCTTGGTTTGCGTTCGACAAGTTTCTTTTTTTTTTTTTTTGCGTAGAGAGGCGCTTATAGAACTTGCCGTTGCTTACATTCAGCCCAAGCATGCTTTCTGTCTGTAAAGTTCTCTTTTTCGCATTATACACCAACTTGCAGTGAAACAACCTTTACAGGCTGCACTGCACTGCAGGCGAAGTAGAAAAATAAAAGCCGTTCCACTCAATGTGAAAGCTGTCTAAAGTAGAGAGCAGTGATTCTCCATAATGGGCTGTAGCGCCGTTATCCACTCACTGCTACCACCAAATTCAATTCAAATTTCCCGCCTCCGCTGTGCTCGCGCGCCCCCTGCCTGAAACTGCGCCAGCGGGAGTTCTGTTCCTTTTGTGCTTGCTTTTCCTCCCGCAGGTGCCGATGCTGCACTGCCACTTTTTTTCGCTTACTATCGTAAAGACCAACCCAACGAACGTTCCTAACTAAATGAACGCGGTCGCTGCCAGTTAATTACGTATATTATGCCTCAAATGTACCCACAGTTGTCTTTGCGATAAACAACGGGGAGATGTGTGACAAGCGCCAGCGGTTCACGAGTTTCGAACGCTTATGACTATATAAACCGCTTGGCTTTCGAAGCATCTGGGTTACGCCGCGACGTCGGAACGCCGTGTAGTCCTATTTGGGCCCAGCGAGCAAGCTACGACAACAAGGCGAGCCCCTGAAGTGCTCTGAACTTAAGAGGAATCTTTCTGCCTGAGATTATAGCCTAGTGCATTAAATTTCAAGAAGAAACGTCAAGGGATTGAGACCGTTTGTATTAGAGGAGGAAAAATGGAAGCGACAGCGGAGCTGCACACGTGTGGGAGACAGAGTAGGGCGTTACCGACCGCGGTACCTTATTCTGCGGCCCGGCTTACGTCACATGGGACTGGTGTCACGTGACATGCATGAGACTACGCTTACTTTTTTTCTAATGAATCATGAACGGTGCAATGCGTCTAGCCAGCCGTGGGTCATCATTATCATCTCGCAGTTAGAAAGCAGCTATGTCAGAATGGTACATTGTCGGAACACGCGCGCATGCGCAGTAGCGGCGGCCGACTTACATGCGCCATAAAGGGGTCACTTTTCTGCTGTGAATGTTTAACTTGAGGGACGCACGCACGCGTGCACATACGGAAGGAGTCCCAAAAAATGTGAAGCATGAATGCCTTAAGAGCACGTTGCACGCGAGGTACTGAAATTTTGTTGAATCTTTTTTTAATACACAGTGAAAGTGGCAGCTTACCTCCCACCGAGAGAGGGGCGATCGCTTTCCGGCTTCGTACGCTGTCCGACAGGCAGATTGTGGTTCCGGTTGCTGTGGGAAGATAAGGCACAGTCAGGGAAGGCGACGAACGAGCTTAGCTTTTCTTCGAGTCAGTAACGCTGCATTTGCCTCTTAATCACATACAGTCGGCGTTGTGAAGTTCACTCAAACGTAAATTATGTTATTCATCTCTGCTTTCGTCTCTTGGCACTGAATAAAAATTAGGACCAGGGGCTCACGCGAATTACGCGCGTTGCTAAATTAGCTATAATCTGTAAAAATGACAATACAATATAGTGGGAAACAATCTTCGGAACCGCGACTGCCGGTTTATACACGATGCTTTCTAAGAAGAAGAAAAAAGAAACATGTGTACGACGAAAAATAAAATGTATAAAGAAAAGTCTCGGTCGGCTCACCAGTGCCATGTTGTCTTCGTGAGTCCTGTCAACCCACCGCCGACAGCTGAAAATAAAATAGCACGTTTCAGAATAAGACAGTAAAAAACTGTTAATTACTTTCAATTTGTACGGTAAAGCACCTAGTTAATTGGACGCTAACGTGTAGAAACAGGTTTGCCCCTATCGGTACAAAACAGTGCCGTGAATGTAAATACATCACTCATGGCCACAGTAGTTGCTCATCAAGGCAGAAAATGCCGAAAGCGTCGAAAGAGATATTGTCCCCTGTATATACTTTCCCACATAATGGTTTGTGACGTCACGAACCAAGTTATTGCCGAAGCACGGGATTGTTGCTAAAGCATTTTTTTAAAACAAACACTTAGGCTGGGTTTCAGGCTCGAGCTTTGTTTGTTTCATTTAAACAGCTTGTTTCAGAAAACCGCTTTGGAAAGCTGCACCAATGCACGTTTTAACACCCAAGATTCGTGACGTCACAAATCGTTCGGCGGGAAAGTGAGCACGGTACCTGTTTCGACGTTTTTGGCATTTTCTGCATTAATAAGCAACTGATGTTGCCGTGAGTGGTGTACTTAAATTCGAGGCACTCTTTTACCCGAAAGAGGCAAACTTGTTGCTACACTTTAGTGACTCCTTGAAGACTCCTAGGAATGAAACGTGGAAATATAGGTTGTATTCACTGGTGAGGCACGCATGCAGGCAACCATGTGAATGCGGCGTCACTGGTGCGTCGGGCTCCGCGGGATGGCGGTGCTTGTCCGTGCCAAGCACATGATGCGTGTTGGACGTTCCAAACTCTACCCCAGCGAACGCAAAGTAATTTCTCGACTCCAATGTGAGTGCGATTAATAACCTCTCGACACCACCGTTGACAATCGGGTTGAAACGGAGCAGACGACGCATGCCGGTGTTTTTTTTGTTTTTTTTTTCTGGGGCGTGCGGTAGCAGTGGCACAAACCGCGCCATGTCCGTGGCCATTTCCAGTGTTGCCAAGAGAAGAAATTTACAGCTCAACTTTTCAGTGAATACCATCTATAGTTTCGGGTTCGGGTCCGGAAAGCACCGAGTGAACAGCCCTGTCGACACGCGAACGCACCTGTAGAAGTCGGCCAGCTTGTCCATCTCGAGTTGGAAGTGGTCGGCCATTTGCGCCTGCGCCAGCGTGATACCGCACACGGGGCAGCTGGTCGCCTGGCCAAGGGTCCACTTGGGAGAGCCCAGGGGGCCTGCGGGGCAGAGCGCCCAGGTGAAAAATAACATTTTTTTCCAGCTGTATTATTGGAACAGAACTTTCTTCCAGCGAGAAATATTTCTAGCTAGAAATTTATTTTCTAGCTTATTTCTAGCTGGATTGAGATTTTGTTCCGTCTGGCAGCCATTACTTCCAGCTAGCATTGGTTGTCCGTCCAGCTGGCAGAGCACCCAGGCGAAAATGATATTTTTTTTTCCATCTGGAATTTTGGAGCAGAACTTTCTTCTAGCTAGAGAATTTTATTTTCTAGCTCATTTATGTCTGGATTGAGATTTTGTTCCGGCTGGCAGCCATTACTTCCAGCTAGCATTTGTCCGTCGAGCTGGAAGAAGAAAAAAAAAAACCCTGCCAACTGGAAATAATTGACTCGAGCTAGAATAAGAATTTTTCTTGTTGCAAGCTATCGATCCCAGCTAGAGTTTGTAAGTCTAGTCAGAAACTAAGCTGGAAATTGTGATTTGTGGCTAGAAATGCTCTTCTCATTTTCACGGAGGCAGGAACCGCTATATAGCGCCGGTGGGGTGGGAGTTTGAAAATTTAGGGTCCTTCCACTACTGTGAAGAGCAGCGAAGCTGCTCTTACGTATGGTTACGTCTAGTGACTTACTGCACTGATCGAATACAGAGACGCACGCACACGTAATTTCCTTAGAATCATTTCTAAATTAATTCTAATGTAATTTGTCTCTGGATAGTTTCCACAGAACTAGAGTTGCAGCCCTGTTCTGTAACATACCCCTTGTACAGGCGGCAGCGCGTGCTGACAGCAGACGGGAATTCTGCAACGTTTGCATCTTCTCTGCGAACTAACAAGTTACGACAAACAAATGAAACTCAGCGCAATGATGGAATCGCCTTAGCGGCTAACTTCAGCATGACTTTTTCAGAGTTGCCAACATTGAACTGTGAGCTACGATGCATATTTTACACAAGCTCTGGATGCGCTTCTTTTTCCACACGATCCTATAGACGCACGCAATTTTGGTCAGAACCGAGCCTAGAGACAGCTTCGCTGTATATGTTATTCACCTATTCAACAGGGCTACGTCTACTAAGAGAGGAAAACAAATTCGTTGGGTCCCTCAAACTAAAGCCTCTTCTCTGTCTTCCCACGCTGTCGGCGTATAGGCGTTTCCTAGTCAGTCCAGGCAAGCGACGCATGGCGCCATCTAGGGGCATGTTTGAAGCTATGTCCACGTGCTTGAGGCCCTAAACTTAACCCCTCAGAACCGCTTGCTTAAATTACATGCGAGAGTATTACCTGTTAAAACTTGGATGATTCAAAACGGTTTTTTTGTTCCCTGGGGCCCGGACTGCTTGCTTTGTAAAAAGCCAGAAACAGTAGAGCACGCACTCATACACTGTTGGGACGGAGTGTTCGTGTGGGACGTTTTGCACTGAGATTCACTGAGATTCGTTACATCCAGGTTTAACTGCAGTGCGTACTGCGAGTGTTTTGAACGTGACACGAGTCGTTTTCGTGATTTTTTGCACTTAGCCGGCTCACAAACTACCGAAGCGATGACAAGAAAACTACGTGAGAAAAAAGGAGGCCATGTTACGCGTTGAAGGCGCAAGCTCCTTTCAAAACGCGCGCGCGCGCGTTGGCATCCGGGTCCGTCGCTTCGGCGGAGTAATACACCACCAGAGCTATTGCCGTTTGTTCCCATCTAGGAACGGGCTGAATAAATTGTGATAACGCATTTTGATCCTACTGGTTCGATTCCCATACGTGCTCAAATGTGTTTTTACGTACTCTTTACATGGCCTACTGTTTTCTGTACACGACAAAAAATAATAAAAACAACATCACAGCCCGTTTTCGTGCAAATGTAAATAAATAGACAGAAGTAAAAAAAGGTGGTGTGCTGTTCTTCCGTTAGACCCACGCCGTTCGATCGAGTTTGGGCAAACGTGACTGGGCCGCCTTGTTTAAGCTGGGCTGGGTAGAGTCGCCATTGTGTACAGTGTGCTCTACTACCGACAACATCAGGCACTAGTCAGCGGGCAACAGCATCGAAGGCACTTGTGCGACTCCGACGTAAAGGTACTCTAGAAATCTCACACTTCCTTGGACCCTGGCGAAATCGTGACGAGGCAGTGCTGGGAACAAAAACTCTGCTTACTTTTCTTGCGAAAAGAGGTGTAAAAGAGGTTCTGTGAACCCTGTGAACATATACACTTTATATATGTGTGCATCTCCCCTCCCCCTCCCTCTCTTTCTTTCCCTTTCTTTTTCCCTCTATTTTCCCCTGTCATCGCACTGTATTACCCCATCTGGGTAGCAAGCCCTACCGTTAGTGGGGCTAACCTCTTTAGCTTTCATTAAAGGTTCTCTCTCTCTCTCTCTCTCTCTCTCTCTCTCTCTCTCTCTCTCTCTCTCTCTCTCTCTCTCTCTCTCTCTCTCTCTGAGGTATTAAAGATTATTTCAGTTAAAAAAAAAGGGTGTTCTTATAACACATATGAAGTGTTTTTATGCCTTCAGCGCGTAACATCAGATAGCTACGTGGTGATTTTTATACGCTAAGCGTTAAAATACACGCCGTTTGTCTTATGTCGCCGATCGCTTACGTAAAGCACCACGGCGAATTCAGCAAAACAATTTTCGAAGTCCAAACAACGCTCTGATAAGCTGCTGTATATCAAGCGATGCAAGGCGGGCAAAATGACTGGTAGACCTATCGTGGTAAGCCTAACTCAGGCAAAGAATAGGTTAAGGCACCAGCGTGGTCTGGCATACAAAATTAAAAAAAAAATAACATGCCAAGGCAGAGAATAGAAGGATATAAGGATGCGATAACACGGACAAAAAAAAAATAACATCGCAGGGCTTGAAAGCGCAGAAAACGGAAAGTTCCGGCCCGTCCTTGATGGATAAACCGTTTACGCGGCTTCTTTGCAAAGAAACCGCCAACGCAGAAAACCGTCTGCGCGCCGCCAAGGGACAACAACAGGGCCCCGAAAAACATTCTCAGGCCGCGCAGAAGAAACGAAGAAAGTGTTTCGCTTCCAAAGTCGCCCCCCACCTCGGCTGCACGCAGCCGGCGGAGTTTGGGGGTGGGCGCAAAGCGTCCCCGGTGTGGGCGCAAACAGACAAGCCGTTTTCCGTCTGCTTCCAAACAAACGCCCAAGGCGTGCCAATATAGGGGGGTCGCAACAGACACCCGGCAAAAACGATCGGCGGCCTTCTTTTGAAGGAAGAATAAAGAAGCCACCACGAACACACTACGTTACGCGAAAGAAAAAAAAAACGCCAAAGACGCCGGACCATGAATAAAGATAACGCAGAACAAGTACTGTGTCGTCTGGTCTTGGTCGATGGCTCAGGCGCGCGCGCACACACGCATGCAGGGACGGTTTCGCCCTTCAAGTGATAGGCACGCAATCCCGGCGGCCCCTGGCTTCAAAATGGAATCTCGGCCAAGAAGAAAGCTCCCTTTTTTCTGCCGCGGCGAGCTGTAAAGCGCCGGCGACCGTTGATCCGCGAGCGAAATTGACACAGAACGGGAGGGGGAGGAACGGTGGAGACGTAGGTGCCGAGATGGGGAGGGGGGCGCTGTATGTATGTATATATATATTTTTGGTCGTGGACGAAGCGAGAAACGAGATCGCTTTCGTCGTGGGCGGCTTCCAGCTTCTGTGCTGCTGGAGGGGAGAAGATGACAAGGAAGAGAAAAGATAAACAAGGCTGTCCAGGAGAGGGGGGAGAAGGAACGAAAGAAATTCAGTCTGGTCCACCTGTCAACGTCGGAGCAGACGATACTACTGCGCACGTAATCAACGACGACGACGATGGACACAAGACGCGAGCGCGAGCTCGTCGTCTGCAACTGGAGGGTGAAGGAGGAAGGCTAGCAGACGATACTTGTTGACAGCTTGCGGCGAGCTGTTTTCATTTATTTCGTTCGTGTTATTTCTTGTGGGGGGTCCGGGATGCAGCTATGAATGACAGCCGCGGCAACATCGAACGAACCAGGTGCGGTTATACCCTCGAAAGTGTGGAGGGGGGAGGGGGATGTGGAAGGTGCTGTGAATGCTGGGATCCACCGCTCTTCGAGCGTAGTCTGCAAACGCGCAAACAAACGGAGTGCGCAGACAAGCTCTAGCAGACGATCGCGGCAAAAAATGCACCGCAGTAGCAGACGGCGAAAAGAAACAGCGCGGAACGCAACCCCGCACCGCTCTCCGCCCTCCACTCCGGACGCATCGAGCGGTGGAGCGACGGATGGCTAGGCCTAATCCGTCCGAGCTGTTCTCAATTTACGCTGGCCGGGACAATCCATCTGCGGCCCCCGACCCCGCCGGGCTGCCCCTCACCCTCGCTAAGCGGCCATCGCGCGCTCTCGGATCGACGAGCAGCTAGCGTAAAAGACACGGCGAAGCGAACGCAGCGATTCGTTGGCTGCGGTAACCTGCGGTCAGATCTTTGCGGCGGTTGTGACGTAACGGACGACGCCACGGGGTGACGGCTGTGCGAAGTCGACGGGGAGGGGACGCCGGAGGGAGACGGGAGGCACTTTGATTGCGCTCGAGTCCGATTTCGAGCACCCGCGCTTGCCCGTTCGTAGACCTTGCGACCAAGATGGACGAGCACTCATATCAACACACTATTACGCTCGACCGTGGCCTGTTGTTTTTTTTTTTTTTTTTTTCTATTGTGGCGGTTGCGGTTGCAGCTTGACTCGACCGCGCGTGGAAAGATGAAGGGAGTCGGGACATGCAGAGGCAAGAGGGCACGGGGGGAAATAGAGGGAGTTGGTGGTATTCGGAGCTCGGAGGCGTAAGCAGAGAATTTTATCTTGGGTGTTTTTGGGGGGAAAATCACGCCAAAAACAAGTCGGTGTTTTTAGCGCGCTTTTTAGCTGGGGTAAAAATGTGATCTGTGCGAGCAAAACCGCCAGCCTATACAACCACGTCAACCTATTTTTGGTTCGGTCACGTTTTGCTTTGCCTAAGTTCTTTTTATTTTTAATTCATATTTCCTCTCTAACGATCACTGCATAAGTTTGCTTTCTAGTTTTGGTGGGTGTTTCCAGGATTTCGTAATATTTGATTCATTTATCCCAGTTCACGGTTTAGCACTCTTTCCCTCTATGCTTACTTTTATACTGTCCTTAAAGATATTGCTTCACCTAGACAATACGGCGTAGTGTCCCCATCATAGTTGTACGTCATCGCTAAGCTGAGCTAACCACGCATTGCCTTTACTATATGGGGTACTCCGGACCGGGGACATAGGTGAGGAAGCGAGCAGGATCATAGCTGTGTCGTAAATTCACCGTCGGAAACTTTTCCGAAATATTTTTTAGTATGTTACCAATTACCGCTTTTTTGAACAATTACGTTCCGTTCAGGCCATCGCGCATTCCTGACACCATGATGGCCAGATGGCTCTAGCTGAGTGAAAGGTGGACTTATTGAATGCGTTGTGGCCGTGGAGTTGAAACGTGGATTAGAGACATGTAATCGGGCCCACAACTGTAATTTAATCGTGTTAATTACAGAAGCAGCCATGACGTGAGCAGCAGAGTACAATCATAGACAAAATGAAACGCGAACACGAAAATATGAACTAAAACCCACAAATAGCCCGATTTCTTTCCATGCAAGTCAAAATGCCCGGTGGCTGAGTTACAAAAAAACAAAGTTGGGAAATGCGGCTTTCAAAATTTACCAGTAGCACCCCATTATTGGACCTTAATGAACAGTATTTTTCAATTTTGCGTGTTCTGGTTCATATTTTTGTGTTCGCATTTTACTTGGCCATGACTACGTTCCTATCAAACGTCCCAATTGATTGGCGTGCAACGGTAGCTCTGAAACGTAGTTATCTAGGCATTAGACTCCACGTCGGGATTCAATTGAAAACAATCAAATGGAACTAGCGGCTCCACTGCAATCGTCGTCACATTTCTTGGCGGTGACTTAGGAACTGGTGGCCGCCGATCGCGCAGACAGGGTTCTGCGACGCTATGGAGGTTCTGCGAAAGTGGCGGGGGAGTCGCCATTGCTGCATATATTTTCTTTAATATCCCGATTCCGTGATTAATATTTCGTTCCGATATATCTTTGAAGTTTGCGATCAAATTGCTGTCACTGTCACCAAGACAAAGCCGTCTTTTGAATGAACCGACCAAACTTGCATTTTGTCCCCTTGGCCCCTTTAGCGAAAGTAATATTAAAATTAGTTTTTTCCCAGTCAGGGCGATTGCACAAAGCTTTCAGTCGTGGTAACAAAGGGAAGGTGAAAAAGACTCTAAGAAAGAAGGATGGTGATTGTCATGAAAGGACACCACTTGATCTCAGCAGGCGCAGCGCCATAGTCGCACGCACGGCGCTGCCGCACCTATAGGTTGTATTCACTGGCGAGGTACGCATGCAGGCAACCATGTGAGTGCGCCGTCACTGGTTACGTCGGGCTCCGCGGGATGGCGGCACTTGTCCGGGCTAAGCACATGATATGTGTTGGACGATCCAAGCTTTACCGAACCGAACGCAAAGTAATGCCTCGATTCCAATGTGAGTGCGATTAATAACATCTCGTTGACACCACCGTTTAGAATCGGGTTGAAACGGAGCAGACGACGTGCACGGTGTTTTTCTTTTTCTGCGGCGTGCGCGCGCAGTGGCACAAGCCGCGCCATGTCCGTGGCACTTCGGCCATGTCTGTGGCCGTTTCCAGTGTTGCCAAGCGAAAAAATTGGCAGCTAAACTTTTCAGTGAATACCATGTATACAGGGTGTCCCAGCTATCATGCACCAAGATTTTAAAAATAGTAATAATGGAACTCGAAGAAAACCTAGTGCACAATGTTTGCAGTACTGTGGAGAAGTGGGCAGCATTTTTTTTCGTTAATGAGACTTGAATAATTAATTGTAATTAATTATGTAACTCGAGAAGTACTGTCCCAATCACTGAAGTGTCAATGAGGCACTTGTAGGTACTCACAAGGGGCATCTAGCTGCGGTATTTTCAGCGACGAATTAATTGCGTACACATTTATACTGACTGATAAAGAAAACCCCCGAATGTGAAAAAATACCACGTGACGGCGACTCCGCGCGCATCGCAAAGCAATGCCCTCAAACAGGCTGCCTCTGAGTTAGCCAGAATGAAATGAACAAAAGAAAGAAAGAAGAAATCGCGACCCAGTTTGTGCCTTTTCTGCACACGCGCCCCGCGGATCTTGCTGTTGCTGCTCCTTCCATGCATGCCATTATCAAGGTGATGCGCTGTCTCTTCGGGCGGGTGGCAGGTGAAGCAGTTGCTTTCAAACAACTTATTTGGGGACGCTTCTTTACAATGCACGCGGAAGCGCCGTCACGTGGTATTTTTTTATATTTCGCGGGTTGTCTTTATCAGTCGGAATAAGTGAGTACGCAACTAGTTCGTCGCTGAAAATACCGCAGTTAGGTGCCCCTCGTGGGTACCTACAAGTGCCTCATTGACACTTCAGTGATTGGGACCGTACTTCTCGAGTTATATAATTAATTACAATTAATTAGTCAACTCTCATTAACGAAAAGAAATGCTGCCCACTTCTCCACAGTACTGTAAACATTGTGCACTAGGTTTTCTTCGAGTTCCGCCATTGTTTTTTTTAAATCTTGGTGCATGATAGCTGGGACACCCTGTATATCAGCGCCACAGCGACGAGCTTTCCAGGGAGCTGCAGCGGTGTCCCCAATACTGGCAAACCCGTCCGACAGTTGGACGCTACCACTCACGCATTCATCACGTCATAAGGCCTGCTTAGGCGGATTCGTAATTTTACGGCGAAGCTGTTGGGCGCCTAGGGTCAGACCAAAACTGCGGCCTTCTATCGGGTCGCGTCAACAGAGAACAGCGCGTGCTCTCTCTTGCGCTAGTGTAAAATGTCGGTAGCTCTCAGGCCAATGTAGGTATCTGTAAAAAAATTATACAGAAATTGGCCGCTACGAAGACTCCGTCATCACGGCGAGTTTCATTTTCTGGTCGTAATTAGTTTACAGAGAAGTTGTAAATCCGTCTGCGGTCGACGCATGGCCGCCTACGGAGAAAGTATGGTTGCATAAAACGGCTGTGATTATTGTTTTATTGAAACTATCCCGAAACAATTTGTATAAGATTAATCTATAACTATTTCTGATGGGGTTGGTAGATGTGTGCTTTTATTCGATCAATACTGTAAGTCGCTACGCATAACAATCAAAACAGTTATATACAAACACAATTTCGCTGGTCTTCCACTTCATAGTAGAGGAAGGGCTCTAAACGTTTTTATTTGAATTTTATTATTTCTGGTATCCACACAACTCGCCTGTGGTCACCGCTTCGGTTTCGGACCACGGGCTTCGATTCCAACTCTAACGTCTTCCTTCCTTCAAATTCAGCTTTCCCCCATCAACTCTCTTCCAAACATCGCACTCACTTAATTTGTTTATTTTAACCGAGTTTTTGCAGTCTCCCTTTTTTCCCCTTTTTCGGCATGTCCCTCAAACTTCCAGAGCAGTCGCAGCGGTGATGTGTCTGCTCCACTGACCAGTGTCTCCACCGTTTTTTTTTGTTCCTCATTTCCCTCAAAGTCCCGCTCGGTCCGCGCCTCCCCGGCGCGCTCCCCATTTGAACCGCTTTCCTGTCAGGGCCGCGATCTTTATCTGTTTACCCAGTCTCCCCCTCCCTGTTCCCCAAACACCCTCCTTCTCTGCAATTGCTCATATTGTTTCGGTCGTGTTGCGTTATTGTCGAGCTATTCTATTTCTTCATACATCTCCTGGCTCGTTTTTCCGCGCTCGATTCTTCCTTGTCCCTTTCCTTCCCTTTTTTTCCCGAATTCCGTTTATAGCCACCAATGAGCACTTTAACCGTCTTTTCCCCCCCAATGCCACTTATAGTCCCAAATGAGGCCTTTAAGCGTCCTTTTTCCTCAAATGCCACTTATAGTCACAAATTAGGCCTTCAAACGTCCTTTTTCCTACCAAATGCCGTTTATAGCCATCAGTGAGGTTTTAAGCGTCCTTTTTTTCTCGAATGCTGTTTATAGCCACCAATGAGGTCTTTAAGCGTCCTTTTTTTCCCCGAATTCCGTTTTTAGTCATCAATGAGGCCTTTAACCACGGTTATTTCATCCCCGCTTTCTTTTCTGTAGGCACGGATGTACGCATTCGTCGGACCGCCGTTGTGCGCTTTGTATGAGAGCGCCATTTTCAACGCCACGCCGGGCGCCCCCCGCTTCCCTTCTTCCCCAGCAGCCATCCCCAATTTGTTTTTGCTTTTGTACGAGTCCGCCGCGTCCGGCTCGTGATGGAGACGTCTCTAAACCTCCGCACGTCGATCCCGATGCTATTTGTTTTGGCCCGCTGACAGGTTCCTCTTTCAGAAAGGTTTCCCAGTTGGAAGTTTTCGTGTGTTTTTTTTTTTGTTCTTTCCTACAATAACGGAAGCTTGTCACGCAAGTGCACTTTTTTTCCTTTATGTTCTTGTGTGTGTGTGTGTGTGTGTGTGTTTTTTTTTTTTTTTTTTGTAGAAGTAGGGGGTACTTTCGTTGTTAGCCACGCTGACCCCACTTGGTGCGGCGAGTAACGCGAGCTCTTCTGTCAGCGGGCTTCGGCGATTGAGAATTGGCGGTGACATCTGTGGCGCTATATGCCTGCCTCCCTCTTCTCTGCGCTTCTCGTTTCGGAGCCTATTTGTTCAATGAGTTATCCCAATTTTCTCGGTTTCTTGTTGCTCCGTTTTCTGTTTTATTTTTCGCGGAACTGAGCGTATCGGTTGTTTCCGGGAGCGCCCAAGCGTGCGGCTTCGATAAAGACTCGCTGTTGTTCGGTGGGCTCAAAACCAATTTGAAGAATCCGACTTGTCCGTTTAGCGTCTCGAACCGTTCTGCTCACAGTTTTTTTTTCTATTTAGGGCGACTGAGGCGCGCGCGGTGTCGCTGTCAGTCAGAAACGTAGGTAGGTGGAAATAGCTGATACGCCCTCAAAGTGGACTGCAGTAACAGTGCACTGGTCGAAGTTTTTTGGCAGTGAACGCTTCTATACACACACACACACACACACACACACACACACACACACACACATGTATGTATGTATGTATGTATGTATGTATGTATGTATGTATGTATGTATGTATGTATGTATTAATGTATGTATGTATGTATGTATGTATGTATGTAGTTAGCAAATGAGTGGCTCGTTGAGGAAATACAGAAAGATAGGTCGGCAGTCTACAACGCCAAAGGAGGCATAGGGGTGTTGTTAGGCTCTTTTTTTACTACGGTTAGTGAAGTTCATATATTTTTAAATATTTTTAAGAAAGAAAGAAAGAAAAACACGCGCCCAGAGTAGGGACCGAACCCACGCCTTTCGATTTGATCTCGAATACCTTACCAATTCGGCTATCTGGGCGACTGTGTTCTGCTTCACTTTCTGGGGTATTTATATTTACTACAACTGTATCTGACGCTTGAGGGTGGTAGCCAGCGCCACTCAGATTACACGGGGAGAAGGGGACCTTCTTTTTCAACCCCCGGGGCGTGACGCGAACGTCTACAGCCTGTCATGAGCGGTTAACTGGCGGGAAACCCTCTTATGCTACCTTGGCATCAAGGCTGCCAGAACCGAGACCCAGCGATAGAACAGCGAGGGTCTCGGGACGAGGGATGCCGTTAGCACACATCAAAGATGCAGTACTTATTGTCAGAGCTATTCGGCTACTTTCAGGTGATTTACAGTGCCGAATGAGGTGATTGTCATTTTTGTATGATACAGGAATAAATAACTCAGTCGAGAAAAAATCCGCTGTGATCCCGCTTCCAATCCCGGCGGATTTTTTCTCGACTTTGATTTCTTTATTCCTGCATCATACAAAAACGACAACCACCTCATTAGGCACTATAAAGCACCTAAAAGTAGCCGGATAGCACTGGCAATAAGGACTGCATCTTTGATGTGTATATACATATATAGCCGTCCGTTAGTGGTAGGATGTAGCCGTCCAGACCAGGAGTCTTCTTTCTTTCCAGGGCAGCCTAAACCTTCTGAACAATCGAGTTGCAAGACTAATTTCACTCGCGTATATATACTATGGGGTCCAATTGTCTTCCGGGCGCTGGTTTAGCTACCGACACACTGAATTCCCAGGTGCCAACGGTGTTATCCCTTGATCCGAGACTCCAGGGGATGGACCACACCTCAAGGCACTATCCGTGTACGAGTGGCAGGTTATCAGTTGTCGGGCGACAGAGGCGTCAATGGGCGTCTTCGATTATCAGTCCGGGATCGTCCGCGGACTGCCCGGGATATGCGATCGAGTGCTCGATTTCCCAGTGCATTTCTATAGAACCTTCCGTCCGAAGGCAGCCCTCGGACTACCTGCGGGCTATCCAGGACTGGCAAATCGAGGAGACTCACGGCTGATTGCTCAAAGCACACCTTGTAGGCTTTTTTTTTCCGAAAATAATGCGAGGCTTTGCTATGACGGGTCTGTTGACGTGAACGTGGGAGCCACTTCGCTTCAAGTGGAAGAGGGGGCTCGTAACCCCGCACGTTGGCTGAAGGGAGTAAACCAGTGCCCCCAGACCACAGAGTTCTAGTTAGAGGTCTAAAATTAAAATGGTCTAGCTAATGGTTCTTATTCAAAAATGATTGGTTAAATGTCGAAAACGTTTAAATGTCCAGCTGAAGGTGTTAGAAAAAAGTAAAAATGGTTAGCGAAAGGTCTATGAGTTGAGAGGTCTAGCTGAATGTTAAAGGCAAAGAGGCTTAGTTGAGGGTCTAGCGGAAGGTCTGAATGTGAAACAGTTTAGTTAAAGGTCTCAAAAGCTGAAATGTAGATCTTCAGGTCTGAAAGTAGAGTAGTTTAGTTAAAGGACTAAACATTAAAAGGGGAAGCTGAAGGTTTAAAAGGAAAAAGTAGTGACACGTAAATTCAAAGCTGACAGATCTATGTAAAATGCTTCCTTTTTATCAGGAGATATCTCCCAGCATGTTTCAACTGTAACCGTTCAGTATAACACAGTTTAAATCCATTTTAATCTCTGCCCTCACGAGAAACCTTAGAGCGGGCCAGCATGACATCATCTGCTCCTTGCCCCAAACTGCCGACGTCGGGGCTCCCGTGACGTAGCCGACGTGCTGGCTGTGGTTGGCGCGCGCTGCTACACCGTGTGTACACGTCATGGTTTTGGGACTGACGTCATGCTGCCCGGGCCTGTGGGGATGCTGAAAACCTCGGCCGGTTTTGGCAAGGGCGTGCGCTCGCTCGCGCGCGCGTCCAGACGGGCAGCGGTGCGGCAACAATGGTGACGTCAGGTGCTACCTCCTGTCATGGCGGCCGCTCGGCGTTCGTTTTGTCGAAACCGAAACTGGCGCAAATAAGCAACGCCGTAAATGATTGTATACGCTGCGATCGACCGTCTAATGTGCCATTCTATGATTAGTTGGCTAATAGGCACCCATAGCAGCGAAAAAAACGTAACACGTAAATTTCGTGTTGGTACTACTTTAACGATCTAAAAGACAGAAGGTCTACGTGCAAAGGTTTAGTTAAAGGTCCAAAAAGTTGAGAGGTCTAGCCCGCAGCGAGAACACACGGCGGCGCTCACCAGTCAGGTGGTCGGGCCTCTTGAGGTCTAGTCCCTTGGGCGGCGACCCGCTGCTGCGGTCCTGTCCGAAGGGCGACGGCGGGGACGCAGTGTCGCCCGCGGACGAGAGGAGGTCGTGGCTGCCCATGTGCGGAGACCGCCACCGGTCGTGCAGACTGGGGAAGGGAAGCGTGGGGCCGCCTAGAAGCGTGCTGCGCATGTCGTGCGGCGAGCCCTTGGCCCCCGGCCGCTGCTGCGCCGCCTGCTGGTGCGCGTACGAGCGCGCAGCCAGGTCCAGGCACGACGCCATGCGCTCCTGCGCCGCACAACGTGGGGGTTGATGGGGTCGTAGATAAGAAAGAGAAATATAGCGGATAAGATAAGAAAGAAATATAGATAAATAGATAAGAAAGAAGTATGTAAAGAAATATATGCGCAAGCACGCCTCAGTTGGTTCATCTGCGTCACTCAGCTGGCCGCCCAAAATGGGTCGTGTTCTCTTTAAAGGGACCCTGCAACACTTTTTCCAACTTTTTGTTTCAAATCTTATATGCTTGCACAGCGTAGTCACCCAACACACTCAGTACTTATATTAGGGTGTCGCAAGGCACTTCAGAGAAAAATTACTCCTCTATGCCAGTCAGAGACCTTGTCAACTCACTCAAAAGATTTTTCTCATATCTTATATGCTTTCACAGCGTAGTCACCCAACACACTCAGTACTTAGATTAGGGGGTCGCAAAACACCAGAGAAAAATTACTGCTCGATGCCAGTCAGATAACTTGTCAACTCACTCAAAAGATTTTTTCTCAAATCTTATATGCTTTCACAGCGTAGTCACCCAACACACTCAGTACTTAGATTAGGGGGTCGCAAAGCACCTCAGAGAAAAATTACTGCTCTATGCCAGTCAGATAACTTGTCACTCAAAGAATTCACTCAAAAGATTTTTTTCTCTTTCCAGGTATTGACGTACTTCAACGGCTCGAATTACGTTATTGAGGTCATGTAGCGCCTGTTGGGCGGTTTTCCTTCAGTTGCAACAATGAACGCTTTTCGATAGCAACTTTAAAAATAAAGCCACCAAAACAAAGCAGAAATGGAGGGCGGATATAGTGCGACGAGCAAATCACGCAGTGCCGCTTCGTGCTGGCGATAACTATAGCTTTCGCAGTGGTTCCAGACGCGAAGGAAAGAGTGAAAGCGCTTATTGAAAGTGTTGCAGGGTCCCTTTAAGGAGACCCTGCAAAACCCTGCAAAGGGCAACTATCCGCCTTCCGTTTCTTCTGCTTTGTGGCTTTTTTTCTAACGTGGCTATCGAATGCCTTCATTGCTGCAATTAAAGGAAAGCGGGCCAATAGCTGGTATACCGCTGTAACGACGACACTTGGGCGCTCAAAGAACCCCAAGGCTCGGGAAAAATCTTTTGAGCCGATTTCTGAGTTTTCTGATGGGCATAGACCAGTTATTTCTGTCTGAGGTACTTTTTTGACTCCCTGTTCTAAGCACTGGATGTGTTTGTTGACTACGTTCTGAAAGCGTTTGGTATTTAGAGAAATGTTAAAAAAAAAGTGTTGCAGGGTCCCTTTAACGCGTGTTCATAAGACTATCTGCGCCTATCTCAGTTTCCCATACAGGTGCGGCACCTCTGCTCTCTACTTAATTCATGACGGTGCAGGCCGTGACCATTGCGCGCACAAACACCAAAGCGCAGAGACACGTGCCAGGGCTCCGCCGCGGTCCCCCACTGCGCATGCGCGGCGCGAGCTGACGTCACCCGTTGTCTTACTTCTGCTCTGTCATATGAGGAGCATGTTTTGGAAACGAGTCATATCCACAAATCGCAAACCAAGTCAGATAAAACTCTAGTGACAAGAAAAACTCGGCAGCTTTCTCCCAGAAGAGAGGTTGCAACGAAATAGGTCAGATAACGCCCGGCGAACGGGTACGCAGATAGCATTTCGTATCGAAAATGGACCAGATCCTGTTGTGGCACGGATCGAAACGAGCCAAATCTATTTGCCCAAAGGGAGTGTGCCTTTCGCGCGACTGTTCGGGCTGTTTCTTGGGTGTTTTTGAACGGTTTTTTTTTTGCTTTTCGGAGCTGCCTTATCGTGGATACGGACGCAATTAAGAGATCGGGAGAAGATCTGTGCCCAGACGCCGACGACGAAGCGAACAGAAGTGAACGGAATGAAACCGGGAGATGAGAAACAATAATTTCATTCCCGTCTGCTCCACCCATACGGAGGGAATCAGGTTATTTTAGTCTTTTTATTTGCTCCTGTAATTACATTGCATCACTTTACTAAATAGCCGCTTCAAATTGAGTGATTTAATTCACTACGAGCCGTATCAAAGTTACCAGCCGCATAATTTTTATCTACTTGTCGGCGTAAGCTTGTCCTAGCTGACATGTAAAGCATACCTGTATAGTAGTAGCTTTGACAGCGTTGCGTTTAGGTCCGGTAACAAACTGTCGCTTTTTTTTTTCAAATTTTGTTTAGGTGGATTTGACTCTACGAAAACAAACCACCGCTCATACATCGTTCTGTCCTCTGTGTTCGTTCCCTCTTTCGGAGGCGTGGGGAGATTTTGAGGCATAAGACGTGGGCACAGATTTCTTGTTATCAATCCTCCTACTGCGACGCACGAGTACACGATTTCGTATGCTGGACCGTGTGCGAAACCACACATTATTTAACGGTAATGCTGTAGAAGTTCTCCCTTCAGAGTAGCGATAACGCGGATTCCGTATTCTCGTTATAAACGGCGGTTTTCGTTCACGGCAGTATAACTATACTCGGTTACAACTCAAGAACGGCACCACCTCATGAAGTGTATCACTCCGCCAAAGCGCCGGACCCGTGACGTCAATGCGCGCGCGTTTTGAAAGGGGTTTGCTATGAATGCATGATATCGTCTGCCTTCTCTCACGCAGCTTGTTTGTCGTCACTGGAGTCGTTTATAAGCATATGAAGTCCAAAAAATCACGGGAACGGCTCACGCCATGTTCAAAATATTCCCCGTAACGCCCTACTTGCGCCACGCGGAGAAACATCCGGCTACGGTGATAAGGCACAGCGGCAACTTCCGGTGCCGTTCTTAAGTTGTCACCGAGTATAGAGCAGTCTCTCTCTCCTAGCATCTGTGTGAAGGCCTAGCTCTCTTCGTGGTGTGGATCCTGTCATTATTAGGACTGCTTTGGTGTAAAGAGTTCAGCTGGTTATTATCATCTAGCTTTTACTTAAAGCCCACATGGTCGCTTCCTATAGACATTGGCCGCCGAGAACTATGTTTGCACCCCTAACAAAACGACCCAACTTAAGTACAAGTACACTACGTGTTTCCTGGAACGATGGTTGAGTACTCTTCGTTGATTAAGCACCAGTAAAGACGTATTCAAACACACATGGAAAGACTTTGTATAGTAGGAAGAATGTCAGCCATAAGAAAAGTGTTGTGCAGCACTTAAATACACATGCGCAGCTAAAATGCCACTATATTCATTTGTATAGGCGTCGTTTATAGAGTCGTTCATGAGTAAACGCTGCCGTGTTTTTCAACAAATTTTCACCACCATTCAGATAAGAAGGTCTGCTCACTTATTTTGATTTATCACTCACTCACTCCTCACGTCATATTTTCGACTGTTATAAGCTCCCAGTTTGTTGATCGAGTGAACTATGTTAACAGCTTTAGCCATTTTTTTTTTCAATTGAAACAGGCATTTCTCTTTTTGAAACTACGACTTCGGTCAAGAGGGGATATTATCGCTTCATTCCCAAGAACAGTCTGTACACAGGACCTTCTCGTCTGAGGGGGGTTATTCGTCGCAGCAAGATTCCGTTTCCATGTGGGTACAAGCCCGCCACTTCCTGCGCAAACCCAGCGTCACCTACAACCATATTTATTCGATTATAAGGCGGTCACTATTATTAGGCGATGGTGCAGTTTGGAGATTAAAAAAAATCGCCATATATATATATATATATATATATATATATATATATATATATATATATATATATATATATATATATATATATATATATATATATATATATATATATATATATATATATATATATATATTGCCGCGGCTGGTAATGAGTGCGAAGTTCGCCTGTGTAAATAAACAATTCTAGTAGCCTTGTTTATACCGTGACAATACATACCCAGCTCCGAATATAAGGCGGGGTGTGCCTTTGAGACTACGGATTTTGAAAAAAAAAAAAAAAAAAAAACTGGCGTTATATTTGAATAATTACGGTACTTTGCTTATTGTTTTGAGCAACTGCTAAAGCAGGTCCGCTGTTCAGCCTGAGTGGCCAATTTAACTGTTGGCGGCCTCGTCCAATAAATTGTTTAAAAAACATTCTGAGTAGCCTTGGGTTAGAATCGGGAATTTTGGAGTGAACGACCTGGGTTCGAGCTCCGCCAGTTGCAAACATTTTGCTAGACCCACGAATATTTTGCTGTAAAATGTTTTTTTTTTTGCTTTTTTATGCACACTATTATCGCAAATAAAGGCGTTTCGGAATATTTAAGTCGGCTTAGGGGCGGGGAACGTCATATAAACACGTTCAGTTAACTGAATCACGCTGGAAGTGCCTGTCACCTTGTACCCATCTCGGAAGGGAATTTCACTTCGTCGGTGGCATACGTGGCCATGCAAAAACAGAAATGGGGAGAGAGAAGAAAAAAGCCGTCGCTGCGGGCGAATCTGCGTCTCCGCACGTCCGTCGGGCTTCGGGGTCACGTACAGCGTGGAGTACCTTGGCGAGCGGGTCGAAGCCCGCGTGCAGCGGCGGGAACAGCAGGCCCCTGGACAGGTCCCCCTGGGGCGGAAGGGGCATGAAGGGCGCCGAGCCCACCAGCAGGTACGAGGACGGCTGCCCGTACAGCAGGGACAGCGGGAAGCCGCCGGGCTGCTTGCCGCCAAGCATGGGGAAACCTGCGCCCACACGTCGCACGCACCGCCCGTGAGCGCGGGTCATGAGGGCAAAATAGTATTAAATTTAAAATAAATGGCCTTTGGCAACTCACTCAGTACCATTCCAGCCGTGGAGGACGTTTTTGACCGAAATAATGCGAGACATTTTAAAGAACATTCAAATTTCGCGCCACCGTGACGTATTAGCTTGCCGCCCAGGCCCCAGCGTGGGGAAGAAAGCCTCCGCCCACACATCCCACACACCGCTTGTGACCCCACATCATGAAGGCAAAATACACCTTTGGGTTACATTTAAAGGAAATAGCCTTTGGTAACTCACTTGGCAACATTCCAGTCCCGGATGACATTTTTTAGCCGAAAAAAGGCAAGAAATGTTGAAGAATATTTCAATTTCGGGCCACTGTGATGTATTATGGGCAGGAGATATGGGCCAGCGCTGAAAACATAGTTGTCAGAGCGCTAACTGAACGTTAGCATTCAAGCGACGCTATAAAACGAAACTAAAGGTATCAATGCAATCGCCCTGTGGTGCCGCCAATCGCACAAACAAGATTCCGTGATGTCGTTGCGAAATCGCCGAACAGTGGCTGTAGAGTCGTTACTGCTTCGCCTACTTTTCTTAATATCCTCATTAATTTAGGATGTTATCGATAAAATTGGGACCATTGTTATCTGGACAACGCAGACTTTTTAATGAATCATATATGTATATGTATATATATATATATATATATATATATATATATATATATATATATATATAGAGAGAGAGAGAGAGAGAGAGAGAGAGAGAGAAAATAAGGGGTGGCAGTGAATTGAAAACCTCGGAAAGCAAAGGGGAGGTTGTGGTGGGTCATAGAAAGAGATGAAGAAATTTTTGAGTCGAAAAGAAAGTGGTGAAAAAATGCCCGCCGGGTGGGATCCGAACCCACGACCTCCAGAATATATATATATCATGGCGTCTTTTTAAGGGGATTCGCTAGGGACGGGTTAAGATACACAGATTGCGGTGTTATCCGCAATATGACCCCAGCTTCACACCGTCTAGATACCTATCTACCGTGGTGCCTCCTTTACAGGCGACGCAGTTTTTTTCTTGGTATTTTTTTTCTGACGCCACCGGACCAAGCTCGAGGTTTAACAGCTGCGCTGTTAAAGCGCAAGTTAAGACCGCGCTTATAGGCAACGACGAGCCAAGCGTGGAAAGGAGAGAGTTGCGGAGTGGTGTGCCGCGAGTGTTCGGTACTTACCGGCTGGTTGAGCCGTGGGCAGTAGGGGCCCGACGCCTCCGGACGCGCCGCCGACGCCTGCCGACCGTCCCTTGTCGTCGGGCGACGGACTGGACGGCACTCCGCCGATCAGGAAGGGGGACGTCGGTCCGCCGTCGTCCAGGCCCCCACCGGCACTCTGCGCACGTGGTACAGCAACAGCGCGTACACGTGGTTCAGATGCGGACGTTGGGGACGCGTGTCGTTCGCATTGGAAACGCCAGCGCAGGAGAGGACATCCGACAACTCACTCGGCGCGCGAAAGAAACGGGGATAAATTCCTAACCATGTTTACGACGTGCTTGTTGTATCGAAACTATCAGATGAAACATGCGCCGTATTTGCGCGATTCTAACTCACCCGCGATTGTAACGCGCAGTAGAATTCAGCTCCTGGAAACCACAAAAAGAGCTTGGCGCCAATTCTACAGCGCTCACGAAATAATACCGTTTACAGACGCCTCGAGTTTGCGCAACACATTTAATTGAGAGTCAATTCGCACACGCTGTGTGCAGCTGAAATCCTTCCGTGAAGCCTTGCACTTAAAGATGTCTCTTTGTTTTCGCCGATCGCGAACACGCGACTCCGGGTCGCTTTATGCACGGGACGCTGCAAAAATTTTTCGTAACCCGAGGCATATACAGTCATCACAGTAAAAAATATCACAAACATCAAGAGAAACTTTATAGGCCACTACCGCCGGCAGGACGAACCCGGCACACCCGCTAGGCAACAGAACACCCGCGGACTGAAACGTTGTCTTGTCAGTGAATACTTCACCGCAATAATTGCTGTGTTGTGGTGAAGTATCCGTCATCGCTAGATAAATGTCATATTGTCACGAAGCCAAATACGACGCAGTTGTCTTAAAGGAAAACAAGGTTGTTGGAGCGAACTTGTGCTCCCCTAACAACTCAAGAATACACAGCCGGCGAAGCAGCAGTCAACAAAGTGACGTGCCCAGGCGAGCGTCGACGAGTCAAATACCGCGCGTCTGCTCTGCAGGCCTTTATCTTTCAACAGAAGTGTTTCACGAGCCGTCGATTTACATCCAGAACATTGTAGATCAAAGAAGATTATTCTAGGCTGTTTACGTTAGTTCGAAACGCTCTCCCTATAAAAAGAGATAACACTTGCAGCATAAAAATAAGGAATGGAACACGGGCTTCACTTGGCAAACGGATAACACAGATAACCCAGCCCGGCGCAGCCGGTCGGCACAAACAACATAAACAAACCCAATGCATGGTTCGCGGAAATATCAAAGGTTAGAAAAAAGGAAAAGCGAAGTGCCCGAAAATTCGTTTTGCTTCTCGTTTCTCGAAAATTCGTTTTGAGACCAATGTAAGCAGTGTTGTATCAGTATATGGAAGGTCTGGGGGATTGTAATATATGCCTTTTTATGACCCGATGTATTCCTAGGTGTGCTATTATAGAGCGTCTTAAATGTGAGCTTCGCTATCATACACAAATGGATTGCTAGGGATACATTTTGTAAATCGCCATATAAGCAGTCGGATTTCAAACTATGCAGTCTCTATCTACTTTTATTAATAACACGTTTGCACGCACCGAAAGTGTGACACATAATGCATTACAGACAGACAAACGGGATTCCTCGTAAAGTTCACATTTATAAATTTACAAATTAAGCATTGTTCCGGCACTCTCTCCGACAAGCTGTACGAAAATAACAGTAGCTTCCCAGATATCTTCAAACTGCAGAGCCGAGAGCGCGGTTGCATATTTCCGCCGACAATTACCAACATTAGAGGAAAGCGCTCTATTTATTCTACGAAATCGAGGTTATCTGGACAGAAATCAGATTACATTCCGTCTAGCAAACGAACATCAACATTGTGAAATGCGAGCCGCAGCAAACGATCTGCCACACCTATCGCTGCAACCACTTCGTAATAAGGGCAAGTTAAAGAAAATACCTCTCGCAGTAATTACGAGGGTAAGTTATTTCTGCGATGTTTTTAATCTCGCAGTGTCCGTAATTATCCCTTACACAGTGATGATCCACCACTAAATGTACACGACGTCGAAACCGGGTAGGCTCAATATGGCGGCTGGCGAGCGTTAGGCCTAGCGGGGAGGGCAAGGAGGGCGGGACGGTGGGGGGGCACTACGGCAAAAGGAGTAACGGAAAACAGCGGCTTTTAAAAAAAAGTAAGGAAGGAAAATAAATATGAGAGAGAATAAAGCCCTTCATGTGGTCCCGAGCGATAAAAGGGGAAAAGAGACCGGGAAGGCAAAAAAATTACAAGACACAATAACGCGCGAGGCGGGAAGGCCAACTTTGAACGCACTAGACTGCTCTTCCTCCTTTGGCGGTGCCTCAACCGAGTCCACAGCGTACGCTACAGAAGCAAAGGCTCGGTGTTGATAATACGACTTTGATCAAAACTCTGCGGACCTCGCCGCCTTCATCTAACTTCTTTCCCACTCCTCGCATCCCCCCCCCCCCCTCTCTCTCCCTCTTTAGTTATTTCTTCCTCCGTCTTATCTCCTCTCTGCTCCCTCGGTCTCTCTCTCTCCCTGCGTCACCATCGTTGCCCACTTTCAGTTCCCGCCACTCCATGAAGCGGGCGGAGCGGTCACGGCTTTCTAGGCGGAGACGACGAACCCCGTGTATCTAAAGTCGGGCTTCACTGCAGTGGCACTGCGGCACCGGCCGCGGAGAGGAAGGGAGACACCAGGAGCGCCGGAACTCCAGGGTACTAAACTACGCCCGCTGCTGTTCCTTCCGCACCCCAACCTCTTCCCTCTCCGTAACCGGTCCGCGCACACTCCGTAGCGCAGTGTTTTTTTCTCCAGCGCAAGCTCGCAGCCTGTGCGGAAGAAGGCGGGGTCTCAATGAACACTCCCCCGGCAAGCGCGCGAATTTCCAGGCGCGCGGCCCGGGGCTTTCCGAGCCCGGGGCGGGCGGACTCCGGTTCGAGCGGCGAGCGCACACCATTGGTCGGATGAGAGAGCTACGGAGTCGGCCCCAGGAACCACCGCCACCGGTAACTGCAGTGCATGGGGCGCTCCTTCGAACTCTATCTCTCCCGCCCTCTCCCCCTCTCGCTTCCCTCCGCCATCTCCCCTCCCTTCCTCCAGCAGACCCGCTTCGTGAACTCTCCGGCTCCCTCGATGTCTGGCTCGGGTCGATGCCGGGATGGGAAACCGAAACCGGGAGCGCCCGGACGCGGGTGCGCGCGAAGTTTGAAAACCGTGACCGGTGATATTAAAGGTATAGAGTCACCCAGGTGGAGTAAAATGAGGAGATAACGTCCACGTGATTGGACGAGATAATAAAATTGGTAGTGAAACATTTTTTACGTTCTTGCGCTTACTGATAGTCTATTTTTAAGGCATTTATTCAAGTTGCTTTGATTTATTGATTATGAAGTGTAACGCGCCAACGCTGTACAGAGGCGCGCCGTAGTGGAGGGCTCCGGATTAATTTTCACCAGCTGGGGATCTTAAACGTGCGCCTAATTCTCGAACGCACGGGCTTTTTCGCTTTTCGCCTTCATCAAAAAAGCGGCCGCCGCGAAACCGCGTCCTCGGGCTCAGCTAATTTATTCAAGTTGCCCTGTTTGACACCGATGCTCCTGATGCTATACAGCCGGTTCTTGGATTTTCTGAAGAACTAGTCATTAATTGTTCTGATGCAATTTCCTCTCCAGAAATCCAAAGAAGCAGGGATCAGCCTAATCTAAAGCGCCTCCTTGTGATGCCCGCAGTAGGCTACACTGACTTCTTTCCGATATATATTAGTTACTTCCTGTTAGACTAAGCTCATCCTCCTAACTATTCTACGATTGCCATTATTGACCTTGCTCAGTACTACTACCCCGCAACATTCTAGGCTCGTTTCTCCGTAGCGCTTTTGCTCGTCCGGTTAGTTTGTTGGCCACAGGTATTGCATATATCTTTCAGGGTATTTCTATATTCTAGGACCGCACAATGTCCATCCGCGTTCTTGCGCATAGCATTTACAATCGCAAAAAATCACACAGGAACCGGTAGCATTCGAGCCTGCGTCTGGTAGACCAGACAAAGTCAGTGTCAGTCGTCTTACCCATCGGGCTACGACCGTGAGTTAGTACCCGAGAGTCAAACGGCTTACTCCCTCGGCTGTAACGGTGCAGAGTACCTTAGGACAACCCAATGTCCGTCCGCGTCCATCCGTGCGCACACCACCATCAAGCGAAATTCGATTTGAGCCGTGAGTTGCAGTTTCACTTAGGAAATAAACAAGGTGAAAGTCACGGCTCAAATCGAATGACGGCCGGGGCGCTAGTCGGATGTCACTCGGGGCGCAACTTGGATGTCATTTCGAGTCCCCGTACTCCGCACTCTCGCCATCATCCATGGAGTGGAGACGCTGCCATTTTTCTTTGCGTGCATCCGAGGCTATTACTGTCGCCTATTCAAATGCTTTGCTTATGAGTTATTCGCGTCTGCTTTACTGCCCACGTAGTCATTGAAGTTTATACATTATTATGTTCTTGTTGCACTGCGTCTGAGATCAGGTGTTCCTATGCCGGGCTGGCTGTTTCTTTGGTATAGCATTGCCTATTTCCCGCTAGGGGGCCTAGCAAATTAGAGGGGCCCTGCAACACTTCTTTCAGCTTTTTTTCTAAATCCTAAATGCTTGCAGAGCGCAGTGAACAAACACATCCAGTACTTAGATTAGGGGGTCGCAAAGTGCCTCAGCCAAAAACTACTGCTCTCTGCCAATGAGATAACTTGGCAACATGCTCTAAAGATTTTTCTCCCCTTCCCGAGTCTCGGCGCTCTTTGAGCGCTCTAATTACTTCATTACAGCGGCGTAGCGGCTATTGGGCATCTTCGATTTACCAGTCCTGGACAGTGCGCGGGCAGTCCGAGGACTGCGTTTGGACCGGAACTTCCATAGGAATACATGGGAAAATCGAGCCTCCTGATCACGTCTCGGGCAGTCCGCGGACGATCCGGGACTGATAATGGAGGAGGCCCATTGGCTAGTTCTTTTCTACTGCAGCAACGAACGCATTCGAAAGCCACTTTAGAAAAAGCTAGAGTAAAGGAGAAACTGAGGGTGGGTATACTTTTGCTGCGACGAGCAGATCACGCCGTGGCCCTCTGTGCTGTCGATAACTATGACAGTGCTTCCAGACGAGAAGAAAAAATTATCCCACCTTCACGCGAGGGGAACCCTGTGGAGATGCGACGCATCTTGGGGGTTCACTTGGTGTTTCCGCTGAAGTGTACGGGTAGTGGATGGTGAAGTAACGGGACCACCGTGCAATTTACAGCGAAGATCAAGTCTATGCACGTGCCCGAAATCGGAACGCCGGTGCTGGAACGACCGCGGCTATGACGCAACGTGGCGCGGCTATGACGCAACACGATCCACTTTAATCCAATCCAATCCAAATCCAATTCAATCCAAGCCAAGCCAACTCAACCCAATCGAATCCAATCCAATGCCCCTCGCGAGAGAGTGTTCGCTATCCGAGAGGAGAGGGGGTGAGCGGCGGAGAGCGCAGCTCGCGCGGCGAGGAGAATGGGGGAGGGGTGTGGACGGACAACAACAACGCCGTATGGAGGGACAAGGCGAGTGAATGAGATGCAGTGGCATCTAAAAGAGTGGAAGCTTTTATTGGCAGTGTTGCGGAGTCCCTTTAAGCAAAGCCAAGCACCGGGCTGGTGCGGTGCATGACATGCACGTTCTTATTGACGAGCCGCCCATTTGTCGCCATTACAGATTCGGCCTATCTACAATTGTGACTCGAATCGGTGTTAAACGTACACACCGTGGTCAGGTCTCCCACAAAGCACGGGAACCGCGTTTCAACTCGATCTAAACATCTCTTCTTCTTTCATATTGGGTTTCTGTAACTTATCACACACGCGGCATGGTGGATGGACAAGTGCATTAACTAACTTGCGACAAGTTTGATGGAACTATTTCTTGTGTTGAAGTACAGTAGACTCTCGATGAACGGAACTTCAAGGGACGGAAAAAATTAGTTCCGTTTAACAGGAGTTTCGTTTACTGAAACATATGTGTGAAAGTGCAAATTTATGTGCGTACACACTCTTAACACCGTTTCATAGAACTCTAAGTACTATAAGGTGAATGTAGCTGATAGTTTTTCAGAAAGCAAGAAAACTACAAGACGTTTAGGCACAGTATTCACAAAGTTGATTTGGCAACAATGAGTCGCGGTGCAGTATACAAAATGCATCACTTATTTTTGTTCGAGTCCTTGCAACTGCATCTTCACGGAGTCCATAGAGGCCTCAACTTCGCGAGTGCTTACGAGCCACCGAATTTAGAAGGCGGCAACGCGGTAATGAAGCGCGAATAGCACCACGATGGCACGAATGAGGCGGCAGGAGCTGGCGTCTTGAATCGAGATCGAACGACTGGAACAAGAACTGCGATGTTCCATCGTTGCGCTAACACGGCTGACCACTAACGAGACGAGGCTTACGAGGCCAACGAGGCTAAAAAAAACATGGAGGAAGAAAAAAAAAAAAACTAAACAGCCGGAAACGTAAAAAGCTGATTCCCATGCCAATTGGACTAACAAGAAGTTTCATTTCTGGTTCCGTTTACACGCTGACGCGGAAATTTAGTTCCGATTACCGAGAGTTCTTTCACGTTATCTGAATACAAAACCAACCAACTTACAGGCTACTGTTCCGTTTAAGCGGCAATTCCGTTTAAGCGATTTCCGTTTGTCGAGATTCTACTGTATTGCAACGCTGAGCTAGGCTTCATTACAACACTCGCATATTTCGATAAGGCAGGATCTAATATAAACAATCAGTGTTCAGTCCGAATTCGTTGTGATAAAAGAGTGCGAGGGTGCCTTAGCACTTCCTATTTGTGAATGCAAAAACACTTATGTTCATTTGAACGCCGCAAGATGCTTCTTCGTGCGGGTATGTTGACATTTCAGCCTAATGGGAACTTAGTGAACGAGCGCAACAATCCGGTTCCAAGTCGGTTTAGGCCGGGAGCTTGCGGGGAGTGGTGGAAGTTTATTTAAACTCGGCGACAGGCTCCTTTCCGCACCTGAACCGACCTAACGTACTAAACGAACAAATTTACGAAAATAATGCCTAGAACTGATCTCAGGGAGCACTTTTCCCATAAAGGAAATCCTAGAAATGAAAAAAAAAATGGAGGAAGCCCACAGTAACGCGTAAGACTTGAGTATCGCGAAGCTGTACACAACCTTCACAACCATTGCAGCCGATTTGCTTCTTCACTGCCACAACGACCTTTACTCCATCGTTGTTGCTCTAAAAGTGTGAGGTGTTTTCACTTTTTTGGCAGTAATAATCATTGGACATCCCCTTAGAGGGGCGTACGCTTGACGTGTTCTTCTCGTTTCGAGTAAGTGTTGTTACGATTACGGCGAACGCTGGAGCTTTTTTCTAGGGGGGGGATCTCGGCCAGCCTTCCTAATTGAGTATGCTTGGCTTGAAAACGTGCGCCGGGGATGCTGGCCGGTGGCCGCGAGGCACGCACACACGAGGGCTCGGAATTTTCTTGGTTTTGTTAACGGCGAACGGTCACCGCGAGGACCGCGCTCACGCGCGCACTCGACAATTTCTTGCTATTTCTAACTGCGGATACAAAAAATTACAATCTGCTAAACCACTTCTCTGTTAACATAAAGGAATAATTGCTGGGTCTCGGACCCAAAATGTAAGCGTTAAGAAGCTCCCGCCAAGACACAGAGGACGAACAGTCCGGTCATTTTAACAGTTGACCCAGAAGATGGCGGCAGCGTCCAAAGATAACCACTAGACGGCGCTAGTTGTACAGGAAGTGCTTGACTTGCTATGACTTGGAAACGGAATGTCGTTGAATCGGCCGAGAAATTCAGACATTTGTCGTCGGCCAATAGCATCGAATTGGGGGTGAATATGTTGACGTCGAAACTGAACGAGAATTGATAAAATAGCTCTTAGCATCTGAAGGCAGGTGTCAGCGCTACTGGCCAAGCAATACAAGTGGGGATGTTAAGTATATTCAGCTTAAACGGAAAGTTACCATGACAAGGGACGTCCAATTCGCTGTACATCGAGCAGCGTGAATCGGTTGTCAACGTTTTCAAAGTCGAAGTCCACAACGCATGCACTCGGTCCACCTTTAGCAAGATACAGTCATGGAGCCAAAGCGGGGTGGCAGATCTGAACGCGAACCCAGAAGCTTTGGTTCGATACCCATCCAGACCGGAAGTCGCCTAATCTTTTGTCCGATGCAATTTTCTTTAGTTTCGTCCTCTACGCTATCGGCCAATTTAGGAGCCGATTCGCTGTTACAGACTGCGATGCCGAACGGCAGATTTTCCGCTGAATAAAGCATTCAATGCATTTGTATTGAAGTGCTAAATTTGTTTCTCACCATTTATCCCTTTCACCGAGACGTAGGCACATCCGGGCAACCACGCTAGCACCTAATGAGATGGGGACTCACGTGACAAGCGAGTAGCGCTAATAGATTCCTCGACGGTTAAATCCCCGGATGCTCAGCAGATTTTGTTCAGTGTTTCTTCCACAGATATTCTCCGTGAGGGGGACAGAAATAAACGCGGAATGCCTGACAAAGCCTCTGAGCCAGATCACCATAGATAAGCATAGCAAGACATGAGAGACAATTACAAGCACTTAACAAAAGATGCACTACATAGCGCTTAGAATAAAAAAGTAGCAGTGGCTTAGCTCGGCTATGCCAGGATATACATAGCGTGAGCTATGGTTTAGCTGGTTATTGTTAGGTTTCCTGTTTGTCTAGGATTCGCTGATTATCATGCTTACTGCTGCTAAAACGATTTCCAATCCAATTCAACCCTAATACAGTCCAGTCGCGGCGGCGGCGGCTCCGGAGCGTTAGCTGTGCACCGTGAGACGTCACTGTTCCTCGCACATGCGCAGCACGGCTCTCCAGGAGCCACGCGAAACTGCTCAACCTCGGCCAGTGTAGCTCACGCTACAAAACAACCCTATATAGATACATGTAATAAATACCGAAACATGTCATGCCATGCAGAAATTTATATTAGGACAAAAAGTGCATTTTAAGCACGTAACAAAAGGCAACACGAAAAGTACCCTTTTACGCACATAACAAAATGTACGCGATATATGCTGCTTAAAATAGAATAACCCGAAACTTTAAACTTCCCACAAGATACTATACAATGCGCAACCTTGTATGGGTACACGAAGTACAGCCGGTAAAAGGCTTGTCTATAACACAGCGTTCGTACTCTGAGCCCTATCCTGCACCGCTGGAGCGGGATTTCAATAAAACTACTGCGGAATTATGAAGTCTTAGCCCTTCGCTTTTGCCTCCGACATGTTTGGAACGAGTATGTTTCGGCAGTTTTCGGATGTAGCTGGTTGAAGTTGAAATCGCTGTTATAGACAAGCGTTTTACCGGCTGTACATTCCGAATGAAGTGAACTGAATTTTCACAGTTCTGTGCAGGGTAATACATAGCACCATTCGGAACCAGAAGCCTAATGCATGCACGTTTGAAACGCTGAAACGATCGATCAAAATCAATGCATTTGTCCCTTCTGTTTACCAGTGCAAGAGACTGGAAGTGTCTACCGTAATATGTTCATGTGGCCGGCCACCTGTACTTAGGATATCTAATAGAATGTCCTAGAGCTATCGTTCAGTTGTTTATTATGAGCTCCAGATTTTTGTATTCATTATAGGAGTTTGATGTAATATACTGGGTCTGCCTTTATCATGTCATAGTTAACAAAAAGAGGCCCCGTTCGGAGTTCGCGCCAATCCCCTTGATAATTCTCACGCATGCGTAAAACGTTTTTCTGCAAGATGGTTAATCGCAATAATATCCTTGAAAGCCGTGTAACTACCAGTCTATTGTCTATTTTAATGTAAATACAGGCGTTTTTCACAGTAACATAGTGCAAAAACCTATTTCTGTTAATTTTGTATGTAGGTCGTCTGTTATTTGGCTCGCATCCACTGGGCGGCGCCAACTGCAACACTATGCCGTGCCCATCACACACACACACACACACACACACACACACACACACACACACACACACACACACACACACACACACACACACACAAAACACCATTGCACCGTTAACGAATTGCCGGAGCAAAATGAAAGACTACGTTTTAATCCCGTGAACTAGAAGAAAAAAAAGAAAATACCGGCAAATCAACGGCTCATATATACGAGGGCCATTCAAACACGCAGGAAGGACGCCGAAGCGACGACAAAGTAGTCAGGAATAAAACAAAAGCCCAGTAGCAGACGACAGCAATACGGATGCTTGAGTAATGGCGGCCATCCGTATAAAAGCGCGGGCTCGTGCCCGCGCGAAGCCATGCATAGCAAAAGGGTCGGGGCACGGCAAGACAGAGCATCGGCCAATTGCTCTTCCGCTTGGCCCGGCGCGCCCTACTCTACTGGGGAAGCGTGTTCGATACGCCATCCCTGGAATGCACTAATGAGTAGCGATCCTTTTTGTCGGGTATCCCCCTCCCTCCTCCGCGATTGTCGGGACTCTGCCGCCACAGAGATCCGCTGTTGTGTATCGTCTGCTACGCCGTCCCGCGAGCGTCCCGTGAAAGTCGTCTGCAGTGCTTTGTCTGCTTTCTTTTTCGTTCCTGTCCGCTTGTTCCAGGACGTACCGACGGAGGGGCGGGGGAGAGCATTGAACGAATGCGCGTCGCTTAGGTGTATACGGGGATATGAACGAAGGGAAGGGGCGCGTCGTAAGGGAAATTAACTAACTGTTCTCTGCAGTTCGGCATGAACTGCGTGCAGGTATGCAGAAATGCCGGGTTCCATATTGGAAGCCTGAACGGCAATTCTCAGTAGCGTACGCGTTCTCCAGTCCTCACTATTGCGAACACACAATTCGGCATTGTGGGTTGGTTGACGACAAAACGAGGATGACGCAGTACAATAGTGACGTCAGAGGACTAGCTCTCCCTGCTGGGAGCAACGGGCTTTTAATCAAGTTCGGCTGGGCCGGTTCTGCCCCGTTCAGCCATGTCTTTATAGTTGTGGGCGTGTAAGCGGAAACGTTAAACAAAAAAATAAAGGGTGGTTTATAAATTTCCGTTGTATCCGAGCTATGGTGTGGTGTTGTAAGCGCTGTGATATTTATGCAAATTGGAAACATGACAGAGCCGTTAAACGGCATTTTACGGCTTCCAGGTTGACTTACACAGCGGGTAATTACATCTGGGACAACTCCAGTTTCATTTGTTTACTACTACGGAGGTTAAACGCGTAAATTTGCATATTAACGACTCCTCAGTAAAGTGAAGTGCGCATGCAGTAACGTCAACTTGTTAGTCAGTTTAGCCACAAAGCTCACAAAGCTGCGATAGTGGTACGGATGCGTCAAAACGACATAGAATATTTAATGTCCAGCATGCTTGAGCAAAATTCAAAAGTAGCTGCGTTCAGCTTCTCCCGCATCTACACCCACAAGCAGAGCGACTTTAGCGCTTTTACATAACTTTCACCGGCTAAGTTTGAACCAAATGCGCTGTGACCAGAAAAGTGCGCCCTACGCTATACAAAAGTCCTTCACCTTTCTCGGAAGATCAACCGTTCGACAAGCTTCTAATGACGTCCGCCGTCAAAGCGAGTCACAGAGTCAGTGGGGCTCATGGAAAGGTGAACGGACTTCGTTAATTGCTGTCTCCCCGGAGCTCCCGCTTCTTGTACTGTTCAACGCTTCTTCGAGGCTGCCGGGACTCTTGAATCTTCACGGATAGGGAGTTTCTCAAAGGCTACAAAGGAGCCGGTAGCCAGCCGTAACGACGCGAGTCGACTTCAGCCTGTGGGCGGCGACTGGTTTCGTCGGCACCCTCGACCGACGGCGACTGGTATCGTCTGCTTCGAAGTAGCAGACGACGCGCGGTGAAGCGCCCGCCGTGAAGATGCCTTGACACTTTCTCAAGAGGCCAACTACGCACTTCAAGGATGCCGCCCCAAATAAGTGGAGGGTGCTCGGGGACACTTGGACTTCGACAATGGGAGAGCAGAACGCCGTACCAAGAGAAGAAGCCAAGGGGATAAGACCCAGCTTTACGCCGATGTCATCTCCGGCACCGAGTGAAAAACGCGCAAGAACGCCTGAGCGAAAGATCGTTCTAGCCACTGGAGACACCGACTGAAAAGATTTAGCTTGAATGTGGTAATAGTTGTGGTCGTATAAAATTTGACTTAGGCTCTCGAGGTTTGCTAAAGATAAGCGTCGAAAATTAGTGAAATTAGGAAACCTGTAACCACGAAGATACCACCGTTAATCTTATTAAAATTGCATTGTATATTTACTCAATCCGTGCCTTCGCTTTGCATTTCGGCTGCCTCTCTGACTTCCCGCGTACTGAAAGGTGTTTTAATCAATCGAAATTAATCAAAATCAACCAATTAATCAAAATAGCGACTTGCGCTGACACTCGTAATAATGAACAGCCGATATGTTTTTCTTGGTTTTACAAGCTCTTTATCTCTATTGATCGTTCCAAAGGCGGAATTCCACCTTATTCTTTCAAATAACCCTGGAAAAATGTTCGTGTTTATTTATGCGCAGCGCGAATTACGCTAAATTGAATTACGCGACATCTTCGCAACACGCGCAACATCTGTACGACAAGTAACTAGTCAGAATTTGTCGAAGTCGAATTTGTCCCGTTTAAGTTGGTTCCCCCTGAATGATCCACGCTAACGGAGACGTTAAGCGCTAACCACATGGAGCGATTTTTCCAGCGACGCGACGAGCGACGCGACTAGGATCCGCAGTCGCCGAACCGAAGTCGCTCGCCGAGGCAACCACATGGCAGCGACGACTCGAGCGACTGAGCATGCGACTGAGGATGGCGATTTCAATGTTTCCGCACTGCGCATAGTAACGCGCTTGGTACGCTGGATGTTTGCAAACATTTCTTTTGTTCATTTGTCATAAAAAGCATGACTAAAAAGTATTACGCCTTTCTACCTTGCTTTTTGCACTTCGTTGCATCTCTAAAAACTGGTTTGGGTTAGCGATAGCGCACGCTTTTCCTTCTGCGCCTCGTTTCTCGGCTCCAACATGAACGCCGTGAAGAATTCGCTTTCTTGAGACGTCGTTTTTCCCACACGGGTCTCACCCAGTGTGAGCGGGAGCCTTCTTGCTTCTGCTTCAGCGTGTACACAAGCTTTGCCACGCAAAGCTTTCTTTGCCGCTGCACCGCAAACGTCGTCTGCGTGGATTTGCAAAATCTTCCCCCCGTTCTCTTTCAAAACCGGAGGTTGCGTGCTTACGTAGGGGCTCTCCTATTGGCTAGTCGCTGAGGCCACTTCCGGGAGGCGAGCGACTGTTTCTGGCGACCCAGAACCGAGCGATTCGATGAGCGACTTGGTGCGCGGCGAAAAGTAGTTCGTCGCTAGTCGCGTCGCGCCCCAAGTCGCTCGCAAAATCGCTCCATGTGGTTGGGGCTTTACTTTTATCGTTAATAATATTGCTAGAGGCCTCCTACAAGAATGCATTGTAGTTCGTTGGTCACGATCTTCAAACATATCAAAGATGTCGAAAATGCACCTCTTCGAACCGGATACCAATCAAAACGCTTGGTATCTAGTTGGTAGCGGCCTTCGGACAGCCACATCAATGCCCTTATGGGACAAAAATGTTGATTGCCATCGTAGAACGTTGACATCGATTGTCATTCTAAAGTAAACATTACCACCGTGCAGCTGCAGCATACAAGTGCGTGCAATGCCCGGTGCAAATTTAAAACTGTTTGACGGCAAACCGGCTAAAGCCTGACTTACTACTGATCACCTAAACGTCAACTAGCTGTCCGACACGAAAATAATACTCGTTTTTACCCGTTGTCTCGTTCGATGTTGAAGTCTTTCCCTCTTGACTATCGTCACCCTCTCACCTTTTCAAAAATACCTTGTGTCATGTGAACACTTCGGTGCTGGATACGGAATATTTTCTATATGGCCTTCGTGACATTTGAAGGCTAATAGAAAGGAAGTAATGAAACACTTTGCGAAATCTAAAGCCACGGCAGCGCTATGAATGTTGCGTGTCTATATTGATGACGCACTACGCAAATACAATTCGACTCAATAATGCGCTCAATAATTTGTAGGACTGTAGAGGTTAAAAATCGACTGAATCAATTCAAATGGTGGGTGACCGAACGCAGGGGGTTTTAGTATTGTCACTACTAAACCCGTTGACAGAGATACTTACTGTTCAATATTCTCTATGAAATCATCAAATAGGCTCTCAAGCATGGTCTAAAAAACAGTGGGCCAGAAATTAAAGCCACGTTAAATAAGCACTCTCATATATACATGAGCGGCAACGACAAACCATTAGGAGTCCCAAAAGAAATATCTGCAGCAAAAACACTGCTTTAGCGCGCATATGGAGGTTTAGGAAAACAGAAAAACAAGAACTGCTGAGCAATGATGAACGCGAGTTTAATTTTTTTAGCATTCTCGTGTTTCGAATACATACTGAAGAGACTAACTACGTGAAACTTGAATCCCACCACCGTGATCGCATGAAATTACAATGAGTCCCAACGGAAAAGCTTATTGTTAATTCCTGCTTTAAGGACTGGGTAAAATATTGCGTAGCTTATACGTACGTTTGTTCGTTTTCGGGTGTTATATTTTTTTTTTAAATTCGCGCGGTAAAAATCGGGTGCTATTTCTGCAAACTAATAATCGGGGACAAACCGGTTTTTTTTTTGTGTGAAACCATTCTGAAATTCGGGTCTTTTCGGGTTAAATCTACAGATTTACTAAGTAATACACACACTCGCTTTATTAGAAGCTATCACGAGCTTCTAAAACTCTAACGTGGTATTAAAATTGGTGTTTTTGTCAAGTTGATAATCGTGGGGGACATCAGGGTTTTCTAGCAATGCTCTCCGAAATTTGCCGTTTGTTTGGAAATGAGTCAGTAATGATGACAGTAAAGGGCATAGATAACTTCAAATAAATGAAACATTTTTTTCCACAAAAAGCTGGTCATAGATTTTTTTACACATCTTTGTTTACATGCACTGCCATTTGGATGCGCAACATGCCTTTCTCCATTCGAGACCTGTCGAATCGTTGAACGTATACCCCAGCCGGGAGAAAGTTCTCTCGACATCACAGTTTCCATTACCTAGGCCATTACCAATGTCATTACCATTACCAATGTCATTTGCCAGCCTCTGATAGTGACGGTCGAGTCATGCCAATACTCAATGAGTTCCAAAGTTTCCTGAGATTAACAGCGCGAAATAACGGGGAAGAACTCCTCGGTTGTCCCGTTCTTTCGCGCTGTTAATCTCAGAAATATGTACCCACTGGTACGCCTACGATCCGCGTTAAAGTTCAATAGCTGTGTTTTTGAGGCTTGTTTCCCGCAACTACTGGTTGGGGACAGCGGACCATCAGCGCACGATCGTGCAGATCGCTACTTTCAAGAGGTCTGTTTGGGGGGAAATCGCGTTTAACCGGATTCTCCTGAAACATGTTCGGAGTGTAAAATCCGGTAAAATCGGGTTTTACAAAAAAAACAAAAAAAACCTATTTATACGATTACAAGTGTACACAAGTTGAGAACAAAGATACCACCCGAGCAGACTTCAGGCTGTCTAAAGTTCCATCTAATGTTCGGAAAAATGTTTTTCGTCACTACTGACATAGAACCATGCTTCGCACCTTGTCCATGTGTGGCTTGCTCGTTCAACCGCGGATTCGCAACACCACTTAGTGTGTTGAACACATGAATCTACCTTTAGAGCAGTGAAGTTTGCGCCAGAGATAACGGGTTCCAATCAAATGCGCCTGTAAATATTATTATTCGTACGATTTACTCACACGTCCAACGAAGGTTCACACAGCTGCTTAGTTCAGTATTTTTTGGGCCCTTTTGTTCAACATTAAACAAGAACAAGAACAACAAAAGGATACACGCGCATACACATACCAGTCAACGACAGGCAAAGAGGTCGAACGAGAAAGTTTATGATATGGTTCCCAGACAGTTTATCGAACGCCGTTTTATCGAACAAAATGCCTGTTTTATCCAATGCCGCGCATCACGAAAAAAAGCACGCATGAAACAAACGCTGAAACATGAAACCAACGCATGAAACAAACGCAAGACAACAAACGCTGTTAAAAAGGCTCACTGTGGGGAAAAGATTGGCAACTTGCATATAAGGAGGGAACTGAAAAACGTACAGCAAATTTTGTTACGGGAAAAGGCCGAGAAAACACTTTCGATGAAACGGCGTTCGCTAAAACAGCGTTCCAGAAACTGTCCGGACCCCTTATGATACACATTTCACAGCCGTGGCTCTCATTGAAATATATTGAGGATTGCTTCCGGGATGTGCTAGCTCGAAATTTTTAGAGGTGGCTAAAACAGCGCGTGTAACATAGCGTCCATAGGGCCTTAAAGGGACTCCGCAACACTTCTGATAAACGCTTTCACTTTTTCCTTCGCGTCTGGAAGCACTGCGAAAGCTACAGTTATCGCCAGCACGGAGCGGCTCTGCGTGATTTGCTCGTCGCACCAGATACGCCTTCCATATCTGCTTTGTTTTTGTGGCTTTTTTTTTTAAGTTGCTATCGAAAAGCGTTCATTGCTGCAATTGAAGAAAAACAGCGCCGCTACATAGCCTCAGTGACGCAATTCGAGCCGTCGAAGAACGTCAAGACCGGGAAAGAGAGACAAATCTTTTGAGAGAGTTACAAATGATCTGATGGGCACAGAGCAGTAATTTTTGGCTGAGGTCCTTTGCGACCCCCTAATCAAAGTACTGGGTGTGTTGGGTGGCTCCGTTCTGCAAGCATTTAAGATTTCAAAAAAAAGTTGAAGAAAGTGTTGCAGGCTCCCTTTAATATATTTTCGTGATATCATATACTGCCTTTTATGTTTACTATTTTACCGCTACCTTATAACCCTTTAAACAAGCAAATGCGTTCCCACATGCTTACGGTCTAACGTGCCACCCGATGGTTCACCGTTATTTTTTGTGTTCGTACCAATGCAAGCGCCCATACCACCGGTGACCAGGACATCGCTGAAAAGTGGGAGGCACTGCTCGTCTCCGAGGATCCGGAGAACCAGAAGAATCTGGTGAACCGGGCGAAGACGGCAGCCACCGTCAGAGGTTTCCTGGACTGAGGAGACCTACCACCTCGGACCGGCAAGGGCCAAGTCCTAGCTAGTCTTTTCAGACAATAAACGTTTATTTCTCTCTCTCTCTCGTACCAAAGTCGCTAATCAGTCACGAGAGAAAACAAAAGTAGGGAAGCCTTTTTAAAAATATTCTGCATAAATATCTCCCCAAGGTTTGCGTTCCCGCCTTAGAAAAAGAACGGACGTAAACAATCTAACTCCAACTCATTATCTTTACTTCTAGTTCACCCGCAGCGGTGGCTCAGTGGCTAAGGCTTCCTTCTGCTGAGCCCAAGGACGCGGGTTCGATCCAGGCTGCGGCGGCAGTTTTTCTGGTGAAAAAAAAAAGAAAACGCGAGTGTGCCCAAATTTCGGCGCATGTTAAAGACCCCTAGGAGATCAAAATTAATCCGGAGCCCTCCACTACAGCCGGCCTCGCAGCCCAGGCACTGCTTCGGCGCGTAAAAACCAATCAATTTAAAAAGAAAAAGGATCCTCGAAAAACATGAAAAACCAAGGAACCCTACCCAAAAAACAGTGACATAAGCAAGAACTGGGGTGTTTGGATCGGAAGATCGCGAGAAAATCTAAAGCGACAGCCAATTCGGGTTATACTTGTCTACGGTTCTCCTCCTAATCAATCATTTTATGTACAATCGCTTTTCGTTCATGAAAGCAATGGATTGGCTTATTAGGGCAGTCGCCCGCAGGGAACCTTGACCTCACGGGCCCAACACAACGTGACACTTCAACGGTCAACGCAAGAGGCTAGTTAAGGCCTTATTGTTCTTACTGGATCCACAAGAAAAATGGAGGATTCAACGATCCGTGCGACTGATCTACACTAAAGGGAAAGCAAAAGATAAACATGTCAGGCTGGGACCGAAAAAGTGTTTGGCTGAAACTTAGGTGGCGTTTCTACCCGCCGGTTCTCCTGCCGCAAATGATGCCAGCGTGGGAGAGACTTCAGCCCGCCAGCAGCACTTGTAGCCTCACCCCCTCCCCCTCCCTCTTTCTTCGTCCATCTGCGCCTAACCAATGTCTCCTTCTCGAAGCCCCGTCGCCTCAAGGACCGAATAGCGCCCAGGAAGGCGAAGATGCCGGAACCCCCTGAGAGGCTTTGATCCAAACGAGCTCTAAAAAGAAGCGTCTCCCCCGCGCCCTGTCCTCAGAGGAGAAAAGGAGGAGTCGTCTGCCCACTGAACGACGCCGCTCATCAGAGCCGAACACCTCTCAGCGGCGCAGACGGGGACCAATTAGTAGACGCGGCCGGCAGTCGACGCGGAAGGCGCGCCGACCACAACAGACGGAACGCCGCCCGTGGGAACCGTGAATGCCACAGGAGGAGAGCACGGTCAACCCTTGGCGGCGTGGCCGCACTCTTCTGGAAGAGTGGTTGCTTAGACGTCCGCCTGCTGGGGACGAGTTTGAGCATAGCTGAGCTTAAAACGTACGCAGAAAGCTGGCGTCGCTTTCGGCCAGTTAGTTGGAGCTCGTCAACGAACAGGGGGCTGGGTCAACAAGTCAAAAAGGACTCCGCTCTGCCATTAGTGGATGGGCAGCACGAACAGAAAAAAAAAAAAAAAGACGAAGAGTCGGTTCCTTCTAATGGGTTTTGCGATTCTTTCCCTAACCATCACGAAATGCCATTGCCAGCGGCGGAAGACAACAACAACAACAACAACAACACTGCAAGGAAGGTCGAAGAAAAGATGTTTTGAACTGAGTGCAGCTAGCTTTGGGTGGCGGGCTCGAACCGCTGCGTGCAATCGTTCCCACGCTGAGAGCGGCTGCGAGTCGTTATTTCACGATACCAGTCACGCCGCCTGCACGCTTCGAGCCAAAGTGTTTCCAGCCGTTTGTGATCGGGGACAAGACTTGCTTCCGAACGTGCGGGAATAGCTTAGCTTCGCTCATTGTCCGTTCCGTTCCACCGACCGTGCAGCTTTGAACTGGGCCGTTGAAAAGAAACAGCGACTGTTGACGCCTCCGAAGGTCGTTACCTCGCGGCAATGCAGCCGCTTCGTTTTGGGTGGCTACAAAGACTTCACGTAGTGAACCCTCACGAGAACGTAAAAAGAAAACACACGAGCCTAGTTGGCCAGTGAGCAGTACTGGCAAATGGCTATTGGCTTCGGAGTCACTCCAGCTGTCTCAATTGTGCTTGTTTCCTGAGTAGCGACGTGTATTGCAGTGCATTACAGCAGTGCTGGCGACAGCGAAGAAGGGCTGAAAAAGAGAATCAGCTTATTTACCAGGCCGGCCCCACTGTGAGGGTCACCACTCAACGAGGTTTCTTGTGAGTATGAGGAGGAGTATAAGGACGGCGCGGCGTTTAGGCTTGGTTGCGCCGATTTTTAAGGTTATTGGCCTCACCGTACGACCCCCTCTTCCCCCCTCCTTGTATCTGTTTATGATCTGATTATGATTTAAGGAAATGACAAAACTGTGGCCAAAGCACCATGGTGTCCAATAATTCTGACCGGACCGTCCAATGATTGATTGTTTGACTTATTTATTTATTTATTTATTTATTTATTTATTTATTTATTTATTTATTTATTAGGGGTTTAGAGCGCTGACGCTTTACAGGCGATGTGGCGCGCCGTAGTGGAAGGCTCCGGAATAATTTTGACCCCCTGGGGGTCTTTAACGTGTGCTGAAATCTCGAACACATTTCCCAATGTTGCCCATGGTTCTATCTACATGCGGTTTTAAACTGAGGAAAGAGGAGTGAGTCTTAAACTGAGTGAGGAAAGAACTCTGGCAGGTTGTGGCTGGGAGTGACCACTAGGCATCCAATACAGCATGGCTACACAAGCTATTGCAGAAGTCACTCAGTCGATCTCAAGGTAACGGTTCCGTGGCACCCAGACTGCTAAACATCGTCTGGCCCTCATCATTCACTTGTAACTGAAAGATTTGTACGACCAAGAAAAAAAATTGGCCGCGTATCTGCTCCTTTCGTTGCAAATGTCGTCAAAAGACGATAGTCTTTATCGGCTATTGCGAAGTAAATGCCTCCCTTCGCTTTGCCGCTCACCTCTCATGTTGTTCCTCTTGCGTCGCGCTCCTCCCAAGGTAAAGAGGCCAAAGGTTTGCTTAAATCATTTTAAATTTCCCGCGTTCCACTGCTCCAAACAACCGGGTGTCTCGATGCGAACGCTGCTGTACGGCGGAGACGCGCGTTAATCGAGGCGCCCTACTTCAACGTTTATAGAACCGCGTTTCCCTACTTCACGTGCGTTGCAAGCAGAACGTGGGGCCTATCTAGTGGAACCTTGCGTAACTGTTGCCGGTTGATTTCTTAAAATGGCGCAAGAAGCTATAGTGGCGCGGGCGACAGTAGGCGACGGCGAAGTGAATTCTTTTTCTGCAGTTGATGAAGTATTTAATTTCGCAAAAGCAAGCATGTTTGATTTTTTTATAAAGGAACACTGCAAATATCACTTCTGTATTGATTTGCTGTCTCATATTTGCGTAATGTCTTGTTCTTCTTCAACAATGTTGACAAGTATGAACCTTACACTGGACATAGACGGGTAGATTTGGCTGTGACTATATAAGACTAATGGGCAGGCATTGTTTTGCTTTGGCCGGGTGGCTGAATCGAGTCACAGACAGACAGACGGACAGACATACAGACATACAGACAGACCAAAATTTCTGGGTTTAAGGAGCCCAGAAAGACTATCGTCTTTAAAAAACACAATTTCGTTGGAAGCTGGATAATTTCGTCATAGCGAAGCGCAAGGGACGCGTACAACGACTGGGTCGATGGCCATTGAAATGTGTCGGGCGCGGCACGTGTCGGGAGAGCAGTTTAGTGCGGTTGTGAAACCGGCGGCTCGGCCGGAGTCGCGGGGTGCGTTGGATTTACGACGCACGTGCAACCATTTGAGCGGACGTTCGCGCCGCGGCAAAGGGTCCAGGGCCGACGAAGGCAGGTGGGTGGTCGCACTTACGCCCCTATGCAAGTGAACAATGGCTTCCTTTTGTTCGCGACTAGCTGAACCAGGCGAAGACCTCGGAAGGGGCGCGTCGCAAATCGCCGGCATTCGAAAACTTGCCCTTTTGTTCTATCGGTACTAAGGAATAGCGGGCAGCAAGGGTGGCGAGAGGTGGAGATGGAAGGAGGGCGGCGAAACCGGCGTATCTCAGGCATAAAGTCATGAAACGAAATCCAGGGCTGATTAGGCAGCTTGTATGCGCAAGTCCAGCGAGGACTTGCTGAACGAGCAGCTCAGGTCACCGGCACACTATACTCGGTTACACTCAAGAACGGCACCACCTCATGTAGTGTATCACTCCGCCAAAGCGCCGGACCCGTGACGTCAGTACGCGCGCGTTTTGAAAGGGGTTTGCTATGAATGCGTGATATCGTCTGCCTTGTCTCACGCAGTTTGTTTGTCGCCACTGGAGTCGTTTATAATCATATTAAGTCCAAAAAATCACCGGAACGGCTCACGCCATGTTTAAAGTATTCCCAGTAACGCCCTACTTGCGCCGCGCGGAGAAACATCCGGCGGCGGTGATAAGGCACAGCGGCAACTTCCGGTCAACATCCATCGGGGACTGAAACAGGGATGCCCTTTGAGTCCAATACTGTTCATGCTTTACATGGCAGGGTTAGAAAAGAAACTGGAAGAAAGTGAAGTAGGGTTTAGCCTAACCCATATGCTGCAAGGCGAAGTGGTACAACAGCATATTCCGGGAATGTTATACGCAGACGACATTGTTCTTTTAGCTGATAACCAAACCGATATGCAGCGGCTAATAAATATTTGCGGCCAGGAAGCCACTGACCTCGGATTAAATTTCAGTGCAGAAAAATCAGGAATAATGGTTTTCAATGACGCTACCACCGACGTATTGTCTATCCAGCAAGGCGAATTACCTAGAGTGAAGGAATATAAATATTTGGGAGTGTGGATAAACGAAGGGGATAACTACTTAAGTACTCACGAGGAGCAACTTAAGGTTAAGGGAAAGCGAAACGCAGCTATAATGAAGCATAGAGCTCTGTGGGGGCATAACAAATATGAAGTAGTAAGAGGAATGTGGAAAGGAGTAATGGTTCCGGGTCTCACGTTTGCGAATGCTGTACTCTGCTTAAAATCAGACGTTCTATCAGGCCTTGAAGTAAACCAGAGAACGGTAGGACGTTTGGCCTTAGGCGCGCATGGAAAAACAACTAACGAAGCAGTTCAGGGAGATATGGGCTGGGCGTCCTTTGAAATTAGAGAAGCTCAGAGTAAAATATGCTTTGAGATGAGGTTGAGGGCAATGGATCAACGAAGGTGGGCAGCTAAGGTTTTTAGGTACCTATACTTGAAAAGCGTGGACACGCAGTGGTTAAGAAAGACTTCTTTTTTTTTTTTTATAGAAGGTTAACGATGAAAATACGGAAAGAACAGTGGGGAATCCAAAACAGCCAAGGTAACCAAAAAAGAGGCAAGGCAGATTGAAACGAATAAATGGAGGGAAAAAATGGAAGCTAAAACGTCGTTAGAGATGTACAGGGCTGAGAAGATGAACATCAGAAAGGAAAATTTCTACCATAATTCCCAGGGCAGTGCTTTGCTTTTTGAGGCTAGAGCAGGTTGCCTGCGAACTAAGAGTTTTGTGGGGAAGTATTCACAAAATGATGGGGTATGCGTGGTCTGTGGAAAAGAAACAAACTATGCGGCACATCGTGTTAGAATGTGAGAGTATCCATCCAAATCTAGATGAAGGGAATATTGGGCTTTCAGAAGCCCTAGGATTTAAGGGTATCACAGAGGAAGTTAACTTCAAGGCTGTCGAGGGGACGAAAAGAAGATTAGAATGCTGGTGGACGAAAAGCAGAGAGGGGAATATTGCCTAGGACAGTTACCACCTGTAACGAAAAAAAAAAGTATTTTGTGCCTAATAAGCTTTTTGTGCCTGCCCTAAGCAGCGCTAGTATTGAACCAAAAGTGTAAAACATAGGTATATTAGTCTTTTTTGGTAAGATGACATGTCAAGATGACTGGGAGCCAGAGGTCAAGTCAGGCGACATTCACGTTGCCTTTAGCCTCGGCACCATGTACGCCATTCTGCCAAATAAACTTCAAATTTCAATCAATCAATCAATCACCCCGATACAAAGGGGGAACCAGTAGAAATCATCATCATCATCATCGGTGCCGTTCTTAAGTTGTCACCGAGTATACAAGAATCAACCCAAATGATACTTATTAACGTTCTCTCTCTCTCTCTCTCTCTCTCTCTCTCTCTCTCTCTCTCTCTCTCTCTCTCTCTCTCTCTCTCTCTCTCTCTCTCTCTCTCGAAGGAATAGGTCAAAGCATACGACCGGACGTTGCCTTTGTTGTGAAGGGAGACAACTGTTTTCTTCACGAGGGATGTGTTACCAATTTGACCTTATCCTCGGCTTATGCACCTGTCACGCGGGCACTTTCAATCCGGATTGAAGCGAAGCGCGATTGACTTTTCGAGCGCGCTCGACGCACCACCGTTGCTACACGGTAGGTTTCGATCCCGACTGCAAAATTGCACCAGTTGCACTCACCTATGCCAGATGACGCCAGAAATGTACTCCGTGGCCGGTGCATGGTAACATTGCGAGGTCATAGGTAATACGCAACTATGTAAATGTTACCGAACGCTTATTAGGGTCGAGTTATTTGACACAATTTCTGGCGTTAGTTAAAGTTGTCAACATCTGTGTCATTGCTCAGCGGGGACTAGAGCATCGCCACTTTCTTCCGATCGCGCTTGGAAACCTCGATTGCACTTGGGAAACCAGGATTGAGTTCGATCGGGATCGTGCTCGATCGCGATTGAAGCCATTTCGGGTTAAGGTGTTTTAAGTGGTGCCCTTTCATTTGGTATAGAGAAGATAAACTCGACAAAGATCGATTGCCTACCCCTTTATTATAGGAACCCTGTAAGACTTTTTTTAACTTTTTTTTTGAAATCTAAATGTTTGTAGAACGTAGTCACCCAACACACCCAGTAATTAGATTAGGGGCTCGCAAAGTACCTCAGCCAAAAATTACGGCTCTATGCCCATCAGACAACTTGTAAACTCGCCCGAAAGATTTTTCTCTCTTTTCCGGTCTTGACGTTCTTCGACAGCTCGAATTACGTCACTAAGGCCATGTAGCGGCTGTTGGCCGGTTTTCCTTCAGTTGCAGCAATGAACGCTTTTCGATAGCAACTTAAAAAAAAAAGCCACACAGACAAAGCAACAACGAAAGGCGTATCTGGTGCGACGAGCTATCTGAGTGCGGCTATAGCTTTCGCCGTGCTTCCAGATGCGAAGGAAAGAGTGAAAGCGCTTATCGAAAGTGTTGCAGGGTCCCTTTAAGATGTGGTTGTAATTGCAAACCTTGCTCTTCCGTTCCTGTCGTACATCACTTCCCTTATCACTTTTACAAGGTTAGAAAGACTAGGACATGGCCAGATAAAAGGTGAAGCGTCACGGCTGAAGGACCAATGCTGTTTCAATGACGAGTATGATCAAAAATACGACGGGGGAGCATAGATAGATCGATTGATTGATTGTGGGGGTTTAACGCGCAGACGCAACGCAGGCGATGAGGCGCGCCGTAGTGGAGGGCTCCGGGTTAATTTTGACCACCTGGGGATCTTTAACGTGCGCCGAAATCTCGTACACACGAGCGTTTTTGCTTTTCACCTCCATCAGAAAAGCGGCCGTCGCGGCCGGGAATCGAACCCGCGACCTCCTGCTTGGCAGCGCAACGCCTTAGCCACTGCGGCGGGTGGGGCTTGAACGGAGGATGGTATACGCATTCATTCTTACGACCTTTTTTCAACTGCTCGACAAAAAAGGAAGGGGGAGTCTGAACGTGTCCCCTTCCCAGACTTAGTTACACCTCTTCTGTTTTATCGCAGCAAACACATTGCCTGAAACTCCTCCGCGGTATCGTCGCGACAGCTTCGTTCTTTCCAAAGCCTCCCCGATTTCCGGAGCCATCGTCAAAGAGCCGGACCCACGGCTCTCCCGTCGCGCCGGGGGACGTGTGCGTACGCAACAGCGGAGCCACACGCAGCAACACCACACCCACAAGAAGGCCGCTTGTCTCATTCTCCCCACCCTATCAGTGTTAAGTGAGTGACGAGAACAAGCCTTGCATCGGTCTCATTATAACTTTCCCGTGGCGTCATTCCGACTAGTCCGTTCACGTGGCGTACTGGCCTTCGAGTGATGCATCTCCCAGCAGGCCTTGTGGTTATCTAAGAGGTGTTGCACAGAGCCGCGGCCGGGGTGGAGATTCTATAGCTGTCGGACGACAGTGAAGGGGAAACATGCGGGGGCGCGGCCGCGTCGTTAATCGGGAGCCATTTGTCCCGCTCGGCTGGCTTGGCTCGGCTTGGCTAGGGGCTCTTGTCTCGCACGCTCTCGAGGAGGATGTCGAGCACGACGACGACGTGGTAAGAGCCCCGGTGGTTGTCTCAATCTCATTGCTTCGTTTCAGTTTTGTTTTTTGTTTCCTCGCCACACCTTGTCGCATTTTATGCGCGTCTTTTCGCCGGCGTTTATGTCGCCGGAGCGCTTCCCGTCGACCCTGCGCATCTTCCCGTTGTCCCCTTTCTTTTCCTTCGTGTCGCCGGAGGTCCCTTATCCTTTGCCCGTCTGGGTCTTTGTGACCTGGTTTTGTCAACTTGGTCGTTGCGAGTTTTTAAAAAAATGCTTGTTTTATCAGCGCACACTGTTCTTCATAGGTCTTTTTACAGGAAAAGACGAAAAGAAAATGCCATCCGAAATACATGCCGCTTCGTTCGTGCTTTGTTTATAAAACTTTCCTACAAGGCATTCAAGTTTGATAGCATTTCTTAAGGCAGCTAACACAACTTCACGCAAATCAGTCTTTTCGCTGCCTGCCTGTGTGTTAATTATTACGTTGCCTGCTGTCTTATTACCCCCTTTTTGATGATAGGCGGCGTGTTCGCATGATATGCTGCAGGATAAAGGTGCGCATATGTAAGAAAGTAAAAGAAAGGGAGAGAAATTGGGGAGGAAATGACTCTACTGTTCGCCCTGACCAGCTCTGTTCGAATCTTCTTTCCAGGCGGCTCCATTGCTTATCTCCGCTACCATCCTGAACAGCTTCGGGGGCAAGATATTTGGGTCCCCCTTGGTAAAACAAGTTTGCGGTCCTGTAAACACACGTTCGGCAAAGTTGCTTTTTTGCTTTGGGTTGAAACTTTCCGCGGCGGCCAAAGAGCACACGGCTTGATATTAATACCACGTGATCATAAACGGGAAGGCGAAGTGGCTGAATTCGGGACTGTCTTAGAATCATCTTATTGGGTCAAAGGAAGTATTTCTTTCAAGGAAACGTCAATAACGGAAATGAGGTACTAGTCGTTGTGCAGGAGGGATCGTAGATATACGTTACCCAAGGTTTTATTCTTTATCTTATCGGGGTAAGAAGTAAGATACCCACTAAAGTTACCCGGTCGTCCTTGCAAAAAGGCTCCCTGCTCCTTTACGTATCCAACTTTTGCTCTTTGATAACACGCTTTAACTACTTGACGTATTTAGTAATCCTAATTGTGTCCTGAAGGCAAAACATTGCGTGAGCTAACTTTACTACATTGCGGTGACCTACAATGTTTGTACAAACTTGATGCAGTGGGCGTAGATAGGCTGGTGGTGGTGATGATGATGATGATGTGCAAACTGTCACAACGCTATGCATCCATCTCTAATAACGCTTTGCTGTCAGGCCCTTACAATTGTCGAACGTCTTAAGTACCAAATTTATCCTGCTTTAGAAACTGCAGTTTTGTCAGAAGAATTATACTGCATGTCTAAGGAGTTGTGTCTAAATGCTATAAAATGTATCCGCAGTTATCTATGCATGCTAATCGTTCAAAATAACAGCTCGAAAGAGGTTTCACTATGGGAAGAGTATTGATCAGTGAAGAGCTCACGATTACTCGTATAAACTGAAGACTTGTGCAATTATTCCTTCATTTGGGTGGGCCCAACACCTAATCCTCTGCATTGTTGAATAGCGAATAAGCGTAGGCGTTGAAATGAACGCGTGTGACATGGTTGGTTGGGTTGCCAGATAATTGGAGGTTACCACCTGTTGTAAACAAGGAAAACGGACCGGGACATAACGAAGAAGGGACACGTCACTTTGTTTCTCTCTCTCACTCTCACGCACGCACTCAAGCACGCCGCCCCCCTCCCCTAGCACACACACACAATATTTACCTCAGTATCTTGCGGCCACCTAATGAAACCACCAAAATCGCTTATTCCTCCTATTCCAAAAGGGTTTAATAAAATGTCACAACATGTTATACCAAGGGCCCTCTAAACTTGACTAGTCGACTAAGGATTTTCCGGTTTTTTCAAGGTGATAGACTTTCTTGGGCTACTTAAACCAGAAAACTTTGGTCTGTCTGTCTATCTTTTCTTGGGCTATTTAAACCAGAAAACTTTGGTCTGTCTGTCCCTCGATTCATTCAGCCGACCGGACAAAAGTTTATATTATATTTTTTAACGAGAAGTTTGAATAGGCAAAACCTTTCCGAACCGGTGTATCTGGAAACGAACTTCACACTTTTCAACATTGTTGAGCAAAAAGAAAACATTAGGCATAGCATCGATACGTAGTTGGTACTAGGCAGCATTTCCTTTAATTGAACATACACGTGCGCTTGATATTAATGATAGAAAATAAAAAAAATACGTATTAGAAAAGTATCTTGACGTAAAAATATAAAACGTGCTCGCGCCGAGCCTGTCTGTCTTCAATTTGTAGCAAGCAAGTGGCTGTCTAAGCTCATTTTGTAACAAACTGATATTATGATGATGTTTATGCATCTTGGTGACGTGTTTATGCGCAGTGCTTCCGATGCATTCAGAACCGAGTAAAACCTTTTGTATATGCATCTTTTCAACTATTATATCATCGCAGCATCTTCCTCCACGCGTGAATTTGTGCCCACAAGACAGTATATGTAGATGATGTTTTATGAAGCTCACAATGAATGATGCACGAAGGTTGTCAACTGCAGTGATCTTCACTACTCAAAAACTTTATATGCGTGTACGTCTTCACTTCTGTATTACTGTCTGTATTCTTTTATATCTGTAGTATCGTTCTGCCCCACCCCTTATGTAATACCCAGCAAGTGGCCCTTAAGGGGTGCAATAAATGATGATGATGATGAAGAAGAAGGAGAACACGGGCTATAGGACCTCAGAAGAATGGAGCACATCGCTCAGGTGCCTATAAGAATCATTTGAAGAAACATCTAATTTCGTGCACGGGAAGGCTTGTACATCGAATATTAGCTGTGCATGGGCCTGTGAGCAATTTTGTTCAATTTATCACCATAAGTTGCTATCAGCTGTCATGTAGGTGGCTTCCATCTTTTGAGATTATGGCACACCGGTGTATTAGATACAATAGAGCACGGAAAGCTGAGTTTTACAGTAAACAGTTATGACGCGAGAAAATTGCGCCGGAAACTAACATAACTTTTGCGTGAGAATAGTCGTAAAAGTAGTGTTAATGTCCCAAAAACGGTCGACAACATCGTTCCTATTCCGTAGTCGTATTGTTGTAACACCCTTTAAAGGCCACTATTAGGCATATGAAATAAAGTTTTGGGTATGCTAAGTGCGCCTACTTCGACATGCATAGCGTCATTGGTAGCAGCGATAATTCATTTATTTATACCAAAAATCCGAACGGTAGGTGCATGTTCGAATGAAAGCGACAATGACTGGTGTGCGGCACATTACGGTCAAATCATGAAGTGTAAAGTTGAGCGAAGAATTACCTCGGAGCCTACCCAGATGCCCTTTGCTTCAAGACGTGTATATTTCACCTCTGAGTGCGTATGGGTTTTCGCCATACGTCACTGTATACGGTCTCTTCTGATTCGTGCCTAACTTTGGCCAATCTACCGTTTAGAGGCATATCGTGACAGTTTTATCAAATGCCGTCAACAAAATGTGCTGCCAGATAACACGTGGATTAGTAAATAAAAAAAAATATTTGGCCATTGATGACATTGAGATGCATGTGTAAAATAAATTCGCACAGTAGGTAGGATAGCCTTAGTAAAACAATTGTCCGTTTATCTTGCTCCGGAGAAAAACCTTTCTCACTGTTTTTTAGCTGTGTGTGAAGAATAACAAATGGCCAAGGAAAATACAGTTGTTTCTGATCAGTTTAGATCTATATGCTGCGCCCTAAATAACGGGGATACAAACTGTTGCTACGCAGAACCTTGACGTCGTGTGCGGCGCAAACATAGCTGGTGATTGTTCGTATGAATATCACCCGTCATATTGCGGGCGCCGTCTGTCTCGAAAATCTGATAAAAGCAGTCACCTAACCACATTCTCGTGCATATGCTTCTGAATGGAACAACTCCGTGTCGTACACGACTTAGTGAAGTGACCGTGCTATAACTATGCATGACATGTTTGTGTATCCAAAAGCCTTCTGCCCCGTTATGAAACACTGAGTGCTGGTTGAGCAGATTTCAGCCAATATCTCTGTATCAAGCACTTTGTTCACACGCAACGTATGGTGCCAGTAAGTGCGAACACACCAGTCTTTGCAGGAGACACAGAACCACGCGTGTACGGTCGCGTTTTGTCACGTTGCAACGAGAGGTGATGTGCCGATCTTTCTTGATAATATCCAAAGGAACCCCGATGTCATGTCGATGGCTTCGGCATTGCGGTCAGCGAGGTGATGCCCTGCCGGTCCACTCACATTTTTCAAAGCAGCCGTGTCGTATACAGGCTCTTGCATACTTCTCAGGGGCTTGAATATCGCTAGGCAATGCAACGTAGATTTACGGTTGTCACGTGGTCTTGAGTGTTGTCTCATTATGTGTGATGCTTCACGAAGTTGAGTGATAGAGGCTCCGCTCTGCAGTCCTGCGATGGCTAGACTGTCAGAGTTATTTTCCCCCGGTGTAGACGACAATAGAGACTGGAAGCTTGGCTTCAGCCACGGTCGTAAAGACGAGAACAATCACGCAGACTTGCTTCCAGGAGTATCCCAGGCTTGCACACGTGAAAACTAGTCGCGAAGAATTAAACCACAACCGTCTCATCATTATACACCACTTCATTGAGCTTTGCAATTGCGGGCAGAAGCTCAGACGCATCAGGTGTAGCGGGTGAGTTGATTCATACAGTAGTCATTGGGCGTGCGTCATATGATGACCGGTAGTTCGCATTTAAACATTCTGCAGCTGACATTCTTACTGTTTGAACAGTTTCTTCCTATATATGTCAGATTAGATGCTTTCCTAGTGCACACCTTAACGGTACTGACAAACTAATATTTCGGCGACGTGTCCTACTTGGGACATTTTGCATCACCAGCGATTTGAAGCGAGACGTTGTAGCAAGTAGGTCACAATCGTCGCCGTCGTGTCAGTAAAGAACACGTGTAGACCATCAACGTCAAAATCTCAGACAACGCAGCAGGTAAGGGGGATTTCGAGAAAGGTAAGCAACCATCCGAGATACCTACTCGAAATAGAACGACAACACAGCTCTCGATTTGCAAGTCGTGTCATTACAAACGCTGCCTTTGGGATACGTGCGGGTAGAGGACAGGTGAACGGGGTTAACGAAACTTGGCACTCACCTGTGCGAACTTTAGCGCCATGGGGCTGACCATGCCCGAGGAAGCGTCCATGGGGCAAACACACCGTCCTTCCGTTCCGCGCAAAAGCGCCGAGTGCCACCGACGACGGAACCGAGGAGTGGGCGTGGCCTGTGCTCGGTGCGCTCCTCCCACCGGGGGTTCTCCTCGCGGTTCCCGATTGGTCGACGCGTCGTAGGGAAAAACCGCGCTCGGGAAGAGCTGAGAGTGGGGAGCGGAGAAGGGGTGGACGGAAGTCAATAGCTCCGAGCCGCGCCCCGCGCCCCATGGTGGCCCCTGGCTTCGCCTGACCATTTCTCCGGCCGGGATGGAGACTCGGAACCACAGCGTATGGGCAGAGTACGGTAGCGCCTCCATATTTCGAAATACCCGCCAAGCGCATTCATAGCCATTGGTCAGCGCTGAACGGAGAACTGCCAAGGCCTTCGGAGAGACGTCAACCAAAGGAACTCTTTCTGCTACTGTATTCTCTTTCCATCGACTGAGAAAAATAATGCAGCAAAACAAAAAAATTAACAAAAAGTGAGCAGACTCGCATTTAGAAGGTTTCGCATGCACCTTTTCAACGCAGTAACAATCAGTTCTTCAGAGCAACTCCGGTTACAACTTTTCGGGTGGTTCAGGGGTAAGCGTATAAACTTACGATGCATGTAGATACTTCATGTTTCGGCGTTAGCGTTAAATTTCCTCGCATATAAATCTAACAATGCCTCCCTGAGGCAGCATCCTTGAAATCAGCGGATCAGCCGCCACATAACCGTTAGCGACGGCATCGTTGCACGCGATCTCTCTTTCCAAAACATCTGGACCAAATCAGACGGGGCTCACGGCGCAACCCTACCCTGCCGGCAAGCCGCGTATGCAGGGACTCCGTCCCGTAGCCGTAAGCGGGTCTGAGCTGGTTTGTGGAGTGTTTGCTTCTTGTCCGGCGCCGCAGGCAGTCTCTATTGAAACGTGCGGGGAGAAGGCTCCGCGAAGTGCACGGGCCGAAGGAAACGAAAAGAAGGGCGGAGGGAACGAGTGGTGGAAAGGCGGGCGCATCATCATCGATTGCCGCATCGGCCTTCTCCCCATTAGGGCGTAATTAGTGGCTTCCCGCGTGGCCAAGTCGCCTTTCTAGTGGACGGGTCAGTGAGCGGCTCGCCCGTGAAGAGGGTAAGACCGTTGGGTTAGCTGGCATTGTGGCATTGTGGGCATATCGGTGGCGGCTGCGGCGGCGAGGGAAGGAGGAGGGTAGGGGGTTCTGGGCCGCAGATGGAGAGTAGCTGTTTTTGGGAAGGGTACAGAAAGGAGTTAGAACTGAGGTCGAGTGAAGGCGCAATGCGCTCCGCCCCGCGGGCTGGGTGGCCCCTCCGTATCCCACTGCCGTTATGATGGTCTTGGAAGTTTCCCGGAGAGTTCACCACGTACCGCAGCGGTGCGAACGACTTTGCGCACTGCGGAGATCGGCGTCGTCGCTGGGAGGGCACTGCATTAAAGATGGCGGCGTCGCCACGCAGAGGCTAGTCTCGCTTGACCCCGTTTGCATTGACAGTTGGAGTGGAGGGAAGCCAGGCTGCGAGCAGTTGAGGAGGGAATGTGAACGTAAACATTGCGAAATAAAGGTGGCTTACGCAACTTGTACTTTCCGAACAGATATAGCTTCATGGCATTGCCTTTATTCTGCAGGTGTTTGGAGGCCGGTCAGTCGGTGTCGCCTCGGCTATTGATTGCGGCTCTTTGTTTTTCAAATCACTCAGTGGCTATCATAGCGGCGCCATACCCGACAAAATTGAATGAATGAATGAATGACTTAGAGGAGGCCAAAAAGCCCTGTGGGTAGGGAATGGAAAAGGGGGTTGAAAAAAAAAAATGGAAACGATTCGAAGGAACTCTTATTTCGACCCGACAGCCGTTAGAGACACCCGTCCCGAATTGCGGAGACTGAGCCCTCGTAGCTACCGATATCAGAATATCTTCTTTCCCCGATTGATGTAGACCTGTCTTTGGTTCAAACCACTTCATCCGGGTAAGTTTAAACTATTTTTGACAACGAAACGTCGAAACCGCAACAGTGGTTTCGAAGCTGCGGCCGGTGTCCAACCTTTATCAAGACAAAAGGTTTTCGTGATATTTATGCAGGAGACGTGATCGTTCCTGTCTTCCTCGCCTCGCCACATACCGTAAACAAAGCAACAGGAAAAAAATTCACGCATCTCCACGAAGTGAATCATGACGAGTGGGCGAAGCACTGGGGATCGTTCTTACCCTAAATAACCCGTGAGAGTGCTTACTGCTACTAAAACGATTTCCAATCCAATTCAATCAAATCCAATAAAATCCAATCCAATTCAATTCAATCCAATCCAGTCCAAATCCAATCTAATGCAATCCAATGCTCCTCGTGCATGCGCAGCACGGCTCTCCAGGAGCACTCTCCCTCCCTCCCTCCCTCCCTCCCTCTCACCGTTTGTGAACCTTTTATTTTGTTCTTGTTAGCCTTTTGTGACCCTTTTGTTCACAGATGTTTTGATTTACATGGTACTGTGCCGTTAGCACGGACGCCGGACGCCGGACAAGCGTCGGCCTTAAGGCCGACCTCCATGCAGCGAAGTTGCTCGGCGAACTTGACGCGGCGGACGCCGCGGTTTGACGCGCCGCTCAGTTTTCGTCCACCCCAACCTCCATGCAACGTGATGCGGCGAACGCCGCCGATGGAAGACAGGACAGGAAGTACAAGGCTGTGATTGGCTGCAGCTTCAAAATGCAGTTTGCCGCTTCCGGTCGCGTTCGCCGCCGCGCGTTCGGCATCCAAGGAGATTAAAAAAAATTAACCTCCTTGTCGGCATCTAGCTGGCGTAGATCGCCGGCGAACAGCCGTATTTTCGACGCCGGCAGTGGAGCGGCCGCCGCCGGGCGACGTTCGCCGCCTTTTCGTCGACATTTCGCTGCATGGAGGTCGGCCTTTAAGGTGTGCTTCGCCCCTAAAACTACGAGGAGGAGTGGAGCGATGTCGCTGGTCCGGCTATTGAAGCAAAAGAGACAAGGGCAGTCATATGCTGGGCTTTCTTTTCCGAGGCAACCTGTTGGTGCCTGGGCCGGAAAAAAACACTTGCTGCGCCGCGCCAGGGGCAAATGCCAGGCTGCGTTAAGAAAGCAGGCCATCCGTGTTTATTCGTTGTTGACAAGGTCCCGGTGCAAGCTAACAAGTGCCGCATGACCGGTATGGCCAAGAGGGGGAGAAGAAAGAGGGAGAGAAGACTGCTGAATTAAAGGGACTCTGCAACACTTACGATAAACGCTCCCTCTTTTTACTTCGCGTCTGGAAGCACTTTGAAAGCTATAGTTATCGCCAGCACGGAGCGGCACTGCGTGATTTGATTGTCGCAGCAGATACGCCTTCTGTCACTCCTTTGCTTTTGTTACTTTCTTTTCAAAGTGACTGTCGAATGCGTTCATTCCTGCAACTGAGGCAAAGCTGCCCAATAGCCGCTACACCGCTGTAATGACGTCATTCCAGCGGTCGAAGAAAGCCAAGACCGAGAAACAGAGGGAAATCTTTTGAGCAAGTTTCCAAGTTATCCGATGGGCAGTAATTTCTGGCTGAGGTGCTTTGCGACCTTCTAATCTAAGTACAGCATGTGTTGGTTCACTACGTTCTGCAAGCATTTAAGAAGTTGAAAAAAGTAAAAAAAAAAAAAAGAGTGTTGCAGGGTCCCTTTAAGTTACATCTCACCAATGGGAGCGGAAGAACTCAGGATGCATGCACATGGTCCGAAATTCCCGGCTAATTCTGTACAGAGTTCGAAGCAAATTCTCAGCTTCAAAGGGGAAGAAATAGCGATAGGCGGCGCCCTTTGACTAAAGATATTATTGCACCATTAACATTCACATGCATGCGCACGCACTCGAAATAGCAATTGGTGAGGGCGGTAATAACAAAACTGAATAGAACACGAAATTAAAAAAAATTGATGCAATAATAACACGACGTAGGAAATTGTTTTTTTTTTTTTTTCTCAGGTCGCGACAACGAGTATACTCGGTTACAACTCAAGAACGGCACCACCTCATGTAGTGTATCCCTCCGCCAAAGCGCCGGACCCGTGACGTCAGTGCGCGCGCGTTTTGAAAGGGGTTTGCTATGAATGCGTGATATCGTCTGCCTTTTCTCACGCAGTTTGTTTGTCGTCACTAGAGTCGTTTATAAGCATATTAAGTCCAAAAAATCGCGAGAACGGCTTACGCCATGTTCAAAATATTCCCAGTAACGCCCTACTTGCGCCGCGCGGAGAAACATCCGGCTACGGTGATGAGGCACAGCGGCAACTTTCGGTGCCGTTCTTAAGTTGTCACCGAGTATAGTTAAAACGCTACTGGGATACTTATGCGAACTGAAAAAAAAAAAACCACTAAAAAGGACGACAAAAAGCATGAAAAGCGGACCCATTTATTTATTTACTTATTGATTGATTGATTGATTGATTGATTGATTGATTGATTGATTGATTGATTGATTGATTGATTGATTGATTGATTGATTGATTGATTGATTGATTGATTGATTGCAGGGTTTAACGCGCTGAAGCTATATCACGGCTACGAGGCGCACCGTAGGGGAGGGCTCCGGATTAATTTTGACCACCTGGGGATCTTTAACATGCTTCGAAATCTCTGCATGCGGGCGTTTTCACTATTAGCCTCCATCAGAAAAGCAGCCACCGTGACCAGGACCGAACCCGCGTCCTTAATTGTGCTCAGCAGCATAATGCCTCAGCCGCTGAGCGACTGCGGGGTGTTAAGGGGGACCCGTCGGGTAAATAAAAAAATACACACATAAATTGTAATGGTAGCGCTTCTCAGTAAAAGTAGCGTATCGGGCATGAACAACTTTCCGCCTCAAGAACGAATGGTCTTATGAGGCATGCATGGTAGCCCACGTGTTCGTTTATCCTTGCGACGACTGTGTTGAATTTATATATAAAGTACCATGCACTTGAACTTCGTCGCGATCTGTGTGTTTTGAAACCTGATTCGAGCCCAGCAGTCGCAAATATGACGAAAGCATGACCTAATGGGTTTGCATGCTTGGAAAGGGGAATAGCACCAACAAAGCAACATCTGCCGCCTGTGCTAATCCGTATCTTGAAGGGAGTTTGTGTGTTGCCGATGTACTGCGCATCGCTTATTGTACACTGAAGGAGGTAGATAATCTTAGAGCTGTCACAGCCAAAGTTCTCCGGAATGTAAAATGAAAATGGTCATACCGTGATTTTAACAGGGGATGCAACACTGCTAAGGATAGAACCCACCTTAACGGTGCCTATCATAGGGCATATTAGTTTGCATGGCGATTTGTTGCGCCGTCTAGAGCCCGAGGTAGAAGGGACAGAAGCGAGAATGTTCTAAAGCGTCAGTCTGTCAGGCTGTTTATAGAGTATACACGCAGCATAAATATCACCTGAACCGTTTGACAACTTTCTTTTCCCATTGGTCCCCCGTTGCCGGGCTGCAGGGAAGGCCCAAGGTGCGATAACATCACACCCATGCGACGGCCCAATCCCCGCCGTTTTCGCAATTGAGCATTTATTGTATCTAGCTCAATATCTTTCGATTGAACTGTATATTTTGTTCGTTATAATGCTTAAGAAAAAGCCACGTGCCCTCAGTTTCCCCTCCGGCGTGCAGGTTGTGCTAGGCAGCCCTGGTCGGAGGTGGATAGGACATCGACTCAGGTGGTGCGGCCCACTCCGAGCAGGAAAAGGTAGAACCGTTCAGTGCTTGAGTTCTGACTATTATTGCTGGGCCTTCCTCCCAAAATTTACGAGATGAGCGGCTTTGAAATCGTTTTCTAGCCTTTAATTGGCGCACGGACCTCCAGTACACACTTGTCGTCCTTATACCACAATGCCGTCCTTATACCACCTGCGTACCACAAGACCAGCGCGGGTGGGCTGTGTACAAATAGTTCAAGTAAGCGATATGGTCCTCCCAAACGCACCCCCCCCCCCCCACCCCCCTTTCGCCCGCCATCCTCCCATCCACCCTAAGCAGAAGCTGTGATACACGCATCACCAATGTTTGCGTTTCGGCCAACTCACAAACGCCAGTCTGTTGACCTATAGGCAACCGAAAGTGCACCCGAGATACCTAGATGCAAAAACAGATATTCTCTAAAGCGGGAAATTTGAAACCGGGGAGCGGATATATCCCTTAGGCAAACATGTTACCGGCAGAGCCCCTGCGTGCAACATGGGCGCTTTGCGGCCGGCCCTCGCTTAGGCGGGTTTGAAAATGGCGCCGCGCTCGTGTAAAACGCGTGTAAACGGAACGCGGGGAGGAAGGCACGAGCGTGTGTGCGGTGAGGATTCTTTCCTCCACATTGCATGTGTGGTTCGCAACGTGTATGCTGTTTACCTTCGCCACATGGTTGGCTTAAGAACAAAAGTCCCCAAGAAAAATATTGAGCTCGGGTAACTCGACAAGCTGTGCGGAAGGGCTTAGCTCTCCCTTTCACATCTGCACATTGGTACACCACGTGGAAAACGGCAAAAAAAGGTGCCTGGAAAGGGGAGATGCTTCGTGTCCAGTTGCTACGTCCTTTGTGCAGCTCGCGTCAATGTCACTGAGACAAACAATATGCAGTATGTTATACAAAGATTGCGTCCGTGCGTTCATTGCGTTCGTACGTTATTGGCAACCTAGACGTTATCCGTTTTGACCGTTCTACGGAGGGCGTGTAGAAGGTGGTCAAAACGGATAACGTCCATGTTGCCAATGACGTGAAAACGCAATGACAAGACGCGCAGGAGGTCTTTGTATGCCACAGTGCTTATTGTTTATCTCACTGACATTTATACGATGTGATGCAATATTAGTAGGGGAAGTGCAGGAAAAGCTCTCCATAACTTCATTAAAATATAACGTCTCTTAATAAGAGTCATAATGGGTGTGCGTGTTTTTAATATGCCTCGCTCATAACTTTGGTCAGCAGCTACGGTAGTTTCGCGCGTATAACCTGCCCCTTCATATAATCCGCCCCCACACTTTCAGCCCGCCGGAAAAGAAAAGAAAAAGATCCTCGCGCATTTCCCGCACATTTGATACAGGAAAGGCTGCACCAAACCTACTGCTCAAGGAACACATCACGTACTATGTAGACAGAAAAAGCGTATATTTAGCGAGTATAATACACTGACTGTAAGGCGAAAGTCCCAATTCACTCAGTGTCACTGCTCTCGCTAGAGCTATCACTTGAGCCGCAGTCCTCACTGTTGTACACAAAGTCATCTTCACGGCACAACCGTACTGCCGTGAAGCTGCAATAAAGGAAGAAACCCGCGTATTATCCGCACCTTGCTTTGCCACTGAAATTTTCGCATTTTTGGTGCGGGTTATACGCGCAAAAATACGGTATTCTGTTACATTAGGCTATGCAAATGTTCCGTTTTCATTGCGTAATTTCCCGTGGTATCCGCAATTTTTGGGAGGAAACTCTTGTACTTTATTTATTTATGTAGAAACATGGACTGCGGCTGTGTGTCAAACCACACGTCGGGCCGCGTTATTTGTCAGGTTTGCCAGGTTGGAAGCAGCTGATGCAGGGGCGATGTGGCAAAAGAGACCCTCTGATGATTCTAGGAGTGCATGCACGCGGTTGACAGTGTCTGGTTGTTCTCAGCGCGTGGAATGACCTCCCGGTCATATTGATTGCGTCGACGGGGACCATTGTTTCGGTTTACTAGCGGGAAAGCCTCAGGTGTCTCATCAAACACGAATAGTCATGAACCGTAGTCGTCGTCGCCGTCCGCCAACCCTAATCTTACCAAAATGGCCGCACTGTAAAGACAAAATAACTTGTGCTCGTGACCCGCCGCGGTGTCTCAGTGGCTAAGGCGTCGCGCTGCTGAGCACGATGTTGCTGGTTCGATTCCCGGTAGCGGCGGCCGGTTTTCTGATGAAGGCGAAAAGCAAAAACGCCCGTGTGTACGAGATTTCGGCGCACGTTAAAGATCCCCAGGTGGTCAAAATTAATCCGGAGCCCTCCACTACGGCGCGCCCCATCGCCTGCGTTGCGTCGGCGCGTTAAACCCTACAATCAATCAATCAACTTGTGCTAGAGTGTGATTTGAGCCAGGGCTGCCCAATAAGCAGCCAAGTGATCCAGTCACGGCGCTAAACCGGCACTTCGGTGGAATGGAACAACAGCGGCCATGATGCGTGCTCCACGACATGTGAACGTGATGGCGCGTGACTAGAACAGGTGCGCGTGGTGGAGTCCTGTGTCTCTGAGGAACATTGCGCGTGAAGTGCCGACAGTATACCTGTGGGAGTAATTCACGCTAAAAGGCAACAAAATTGGCGCAGCTTGCGCTAGTAACGCAAAGCTGGAGCAACAGCAGAGATGGCGGCCCCTCTCCCTTCGTCGGAGACCCGGCTGTTGCGGCTCACATGGATTTCCGAACTTGCTGCTGAAAGTTCTCCGTGACTGGCAGGCCTGGATTGTTTTTTCCGCAGCCTTTCACGTTTCTCCCCAAGTGGACCGCTTTAGCACGTGCTAGAACTGGCGGCAACTGATTGATTGATTGATTGATTGATTGATTGATTGATTGATTGATTGATTGATTGTTGATTGATTGATTGATTGATTGATTGATTGATTGATTGATTGATTGATTGATTGATTGATTGATTGATTGATTGATTGATTGATTGATTGATTGATTGATTGATTGATTGCAGGGTTTAACGCGCCGACGCAACGAAGGCAATGAGGCGCGCCGTAGTGGAGGGCTCTGGATTAATTTTGACCACCTGGGGATCCTTAACGTGCGCCTAAATCTCGTACACACGGGCGTTTTTGCTTTTCGCCTCCATCAGAAAAGCGGCCGCCGCGTCCGGGAATCTAACCCACGACCTCGTGCTCAGCAGCGCAACGCCTTAGCCACTGGGCCACCGCGGCGGGTCCGGCGGCAACCGCCTTCGCAAACTCGGCGTCTGAAGAGCGAACACGGCGTCTGTGCTCCCCACTTCAGGCACAAACGCACGTGAACTGGCGAAGAGAAGAGCACGCGAGAGATCACGCCACGAACGTTGCGCAGAGTGTTCTCGAAGGTCGAGCTGGCCGACGCCGGCCGCTCCTCACGAGGCGCACGCTCACGTGCGCTTGGCATTTTTTCTTGGCCTTTTTACGAGCTCTTCACGTGCCGCAAGCCCACCGGCAAGCCTGGCGGACGCCGGGCGCTCCTCATGAGAAGCACGCTCGCGTACGCTCGGGCTGAGTTTTCTGGTAACGCTGGACAGCGGAACTAAAAACTTTATCATGCTCTGCTGTTAAAAGTTCCCGCAAAGGTTGCTCTATGTTAAGTATATGTCAAGGAGAGAAAGCATCTTGATGTACGAGGCCACTATTGGGTTGCATGTAAACCAGAGGGATTTTAATAACAGCATTTAGCCCAAACACTTGCCGGTCTTTTTTATATACAGAAAGGCGTGAATGGCGGATATTTCTTACAAAAAGATGCTAAGAGCCTTATTCAAGCCAAAATGAGTTTTATATGATATTTTATACATAATCAATTGTCTCAGTTTTAAGCTTTTTTTTTTTTTTAGTATGGATCGTCTGTGGCTCTGTGCATCAGGATGGGTTGGACGCGCGCCAAATCAACTTCTGAATACGTAACATCATTTAGCTCCAATTTCTTTGCATTGCATGGGACAATTTTCGGTTCGGGTCGTTCTATAGTAGCCCGTACCGTCCGCTTGGCATGTGGTATACAATCGCTTTAGGAACTGTAAAGAGTGGTTCACTGCAAGTAGTGTCCTAATGAGGAAAAGCCGACACCACGAATAAGGAGTGTACGAGACCGAATATAAACCAAACGAACAGTTTTAACAGAAATGACAATATTTTTTTCAAGCAAGCATAGAGAAGAAGAAAAAAAAAGCGAACAGTGAAAGCGAATGGAGCGGGCTGTTCCAGCTCAGACAGGAGTCGCGCGATAAGGCGAGATAAGCAAGAGGAGGAAAAGTGAGAGCCCTCATATAGATGGCGCCTCTGGAAAGATGCGAAGATAAAGGAGAGTGGTTGATAGGCGGAGGAAATAGCGTACACTTTAAGCAACACGGCCCGTAGCGAGCAAACAAATATAAACAGCGCGTCGTGTTGAAAACCTCTGGAGACATGCTAACACACGAGGGATCTTTAGTGCGGGAGGCGGGAAGGGGAAACGATTTAAACAAGATAAATGAAAGTAAAATGCGTTGCCGCTCTGTCAGGCAACGCAGACGACCAGACAGGAACAGGGAACAATCCGGAGTAAAGGTAAAAAATAAAATAAAAGAGCAGTAAGAGCGATGTCTCCATCGGTCGCGAAGCCACCGTTCGCGTGCATGCATGCATGCATACATGCATGCACGTCGTCGTATCCTGTCGCCCGGGGCGCTGCCCCGGGTTCAGGAAGGGGAGCCAGCGACGGCGTGCTTGGGGCCCCGTCGCCACCTAGACAAGAAAGCCCGAGCTTTGCGTTGGAGTTCGAGCTTCATTTTGGGACAACATCTCGTCCTTGCTCGGTGATACTAAGAGTGGACGTCAGCCCCTTCGAAGCCCTGAGTGCCGTCCAAATTGCGCAACACGCGTTGCGGGGGGGTTGGGTGAGAGGCATCGTCATCTGAGAGGTCGGTAACGTCGGTAACGGCGGTCGGCTTCGCGAGACGGGGCTTTTTGGCGGCCGGGTTTCACACAATCCCCCGGCGGGGGTCGCGGATGTCCGGGCTATACGCTTGCGACGACGTGTGCGACAGCGCCGACGACAGAGAGGTCGGTGTAAAAAGGACGATTGAGAAGGCAAGCACGAAGCTCTGCTACAAACGTTGCAGGAAGGCTTCACACTTTAAAATACCTTTTTTGTTATTATTAGTTGCATTTTGGTTGAATAGGGGAGCAGTGGCAAAGTGGAAGCCGTGATGTTTTCTTAAGGCCGCACTGAACGGACGCGTCGTACGTACACGTCGAATGAAAAGCGGAGCATTTGAAGACACAGGCTTCTTTCTTGCTTTTTATTAAAAAAAAAGAAACACGCGCTTATGGACACTGGCGTCCCTTTGGATGTGACACTCCAACTCACGGCAGAATTTTGCTCTTCGTCATTTGAGGGGATAACAGTAATGCTGAACAGATTGCGAGTCATAACACGTCATATGTAAGCTGCGTGCGTCAACCAAGTGCAAGTTCGCTGTTTACTCGTAGGAACTTCGGGTTTGAGATTCACAAGCTCGACCAAAAAGAGGTTGTAACGCAAATATTACCTGAGACAATACAAACCAAGGAAATTCCTCTGCACTGACGCCACCGGTCAACAACCCCTCTCCTGTCTCCGCCGCCTGCCCCTCCACCCCCTCCGCACGCCGACCCACCTGTATTTCCTATGTTAAAGGAACGAGTGAAACATTATCCCGCATTCTTCGCAAGGAAGGCACTGTCATCTCCCACAAGCCAGTGTCAACTCTTGGACGGCTCATACCTCGACCTAAAGAGCGGCCGCCAAAACAAAAATCCTAAGGGGTCGTCTACAAAATCGCTTGCGCACAATGCCCCGCTAGTTATGTTGGGGAGACCATAAATTTCCCGGAACGCCTCCGCCAACACAAAAACGACGTTCGCAAGTCCGACACTCAGCGCAGTGCATTGGCCGAGCACTGCGAAAAAGCTGACCACCGGATTAACTTTGACGGCGCGCAGGTGATTGGCACCGAAACGAATTACTTACAAAGATTACTGCTTGAGTTTTGGCACATACAAGGGAACCCGCAAGGCCTGAACAGATCTCTCGGAGCCCTTCCCACCATCTACGCCCACGGCCTCCAACGCGCAAGGGCAAGAATTCAGTGAAAAAAAAAAGAAAAAAAAAAAAAAAAGAAGAAGACACCTATATAACCGCTGCTTCTTGTCGTACATAGTTACCCCTGATGAAGGAGCCGAGTTGGCTCCGAAACGTTGGGACCGCTTTGAATAAACGCCCTTGGTTGGTGTATTTGCCTCTTAAGTTTAACCCAACCAGACAGAGGTCTGTCGAAGATGTTCACATTCAATACAAACACGGTATTCATTTTAAGTGCAAAAAGGCAGCCTTTTCAATGCAAACGGGCACCACAGATTACGTTCTGTACCTTTACTCCCAAAGTTTGACTCGACTTTTAGATGCGACCGCATCTCATTCACTCGCCTTGTCCCTCCATACGGCGTTGTTGTTGTCCGTCCACACCCCTCCCCCATTCTCCTCGCCGCGCGAGCTGCGCTCTCCGCCGCTCACCCCCTCTCCTCTCCGATAGCGAACACTCTTTCGCGAGGGACATTGGATTGGATTCCATTGGATTGGCTTGGCTTGGCTTGGCTTGGATTTGGATTGGATGGGATTGGATTAAAGTGGATTGTGTTGGATTGTGTTGCGTCGTAGCCGCGCCACGTTGCGTCATAGCCGCGGCATGGGGTTCACGGCACGTTTCACGCGAAGGGAGAATCAACCTAACGGAAACAACAACGGAACCCACTAAGCGTCGCATCTACCCAGGGGTTCCCGCGAGGGGAGGTGGGAGTAATTTTTTTGAAGGTAGCTTTGATTACAATCTGACCTCATCTCTCAAGCGATGAAGTTAAACATTTTCTCTTTGCGGCTTCATTTCAAATTCTGGTTTATTAGAAGCTTCGCGATAATTTGTGAGTATGCTGTAAGCATTTTGCGTAAATCTGGCAAAATAACGCTGAATTTTCCGCCCCACGCCACCTCTTTTCTTAAAACTCCATTTAAAGCTTATAAAAGGAAATACTAGCATTCCTTCCAGAAGCATGCAGCCGCCCATGAGTCGGTATATTCTCATTTGTATTTATTCCTCCGAAATTGATATTTCCAGTTTTACTACACCGTCTATGAACCATGATAACCATTCCCACATAGATTCTTACCAACTGAGTCGGGAGAGACGTCATAAAATAGCCATTTGTTTCCTTAAAAGCGGCCGCGCACAAGTACTGTTAGTGTTGGGTTTGTATTGTATCTTTCTCTACGACCTCCAAGACTGAAGCATGAGTGAAAAAGGACAAATTCAAGGTGTCCATAGAGAACTCTGTCGGCAGCAGCTGGCTTTGTTTTGTGTGTATACATAAGGTTGTTCATTTTCGGGTTTGATACTTTTTAATATGGGGGGTAAAAATCGGGTGCTGTTTCTGAAACCGGTAATCGGCGAGAAATCTGTTTTTTTGTGAAACCAATCCGAAATTCTGTTTTTTTTTTTCGGGTTAAAATTTTCATCAATTCCAAAATTTTAAAATCTTCTTCGTGTTAAAATCTTCATAAAATACTCAGTTTATTTTTTGTCAGAAGGCATCAGGACCTCCTTTACTCTAACGCGTTAAAATTAGCATTTGTTTCAGGCTGGTAATCGGGGGGGGAGGTGGGGGGGATTTTAGAGTCCCCTAGCAAATACTCTCCGAAATTTCCAGTTTGTTTTGAAAAGAATCAGTATTGATGACACTGAGGGCCATTGATAACTTCTAAGAAATGAAACATTTTATTACCGAATTGATGACCATCGATTTTTTTTCCACATCTTTGTTTACATACGCTACCATTTGCACGCGTAACATGTCGGTCTCCATTCTAGACCTGCCAGATCGTTGAACGTATCCCAGCTGGGAGAAAGTTTGTTTTCTCGATAACGCTGCAGCTTCCGTTATCTACGCGGAACAATAGAGTTTTAGTACAGCGTTTGTTGCCTTTGCGTACGCTAAACGCCAAATTTTTGAGTCCCGCTACGTAAACACCGCGAGCGGAGTTTTAGTAGAGCGTCTTATCAGTTTTGCGTAGCGGCACACTAATGCATACGGCGCCATTTGTCTAATGTTTTGCGAAATGACTCGCCGGCTGATCTGCGAGCGGAGTGCCGGAGTGCTTGGAAATTTTACGACTATCCAAACAATTGTAAACAAATGCTTTCCCATTAGTATTGAACGCAACACGGCCACTGCACGGCATGAATATTATCTTACCTGAGTACGTTCCATAAATACACCGTTGAAGTGCCGCGGAACTTCTTTCGTGCAATCGCACAGAACGCCCTGAACCGAATGCCCGGGTTTGACGCATACTTTTTATTCAACTTCAAAACAATCCAGAGAGGCGTGTCGAACGAACACAACGTCACGACATGCGTTGCAAGTCTGAACTGCGATCGACCGGCGATCGGTTGCCTCGACCGCGATCGATCGACCGACCGGTGATCGACCGGTGATCGGTAGCCTGGTATAGCGAGCGGTAGAGTCATACCAATACAGTTAAACCTGGATGTAACGAACCTCTTTGCAACGAATTCCTGGATTTAGCGAAGTTTTTCAATTCCCCATTGTCAGCCCCATTGAAGCCCATGTGTTGGCGACCTCTATGTAACGAAGGCGTTGCGACGCTTATCCTTGATGTAAGGAATTCGCTACGCTGATGAGCCATTCTTTTCTGCACTTTTTCTGAAAAATCGGCTGGAGAAATGCACGAATTTAGTGAATTTCGCCCACACCGCAAACTACCGTGCGTTTCCACGTGTGAGTGCGGTGTCGGTTAGGTGCTAGGCCTCCCTGGAGACGTGTAGTAACGTGTCTCCACTGCTATCTGTGGTGTCGCTTCGTCGGTGATGAGTTCTGCTGCCGGAAAAGAAAATGTTCGGTCTTTCCAAGACAATCACGCAATTTTAAATCCCGTCTTCACCGGCGAGAAAGAAAAACGTCGCTGCCCAGCACGGTACCCCAGCTAGCACCCTCTCAGCAATTTTGAGTGCGGAAAAAAGCATCAACTTCGCGAAAAGACGCCCTTTCAGCGTAATTTTGGTTCTTGAAAAACTGATACTTACGTTGGTCATGAATATGGAGGCAATTGACCTTGATTCTTCGGGGTGGCGTTTAGTGCCTGAGATCGTGCGAGAGCAGCTGGCGCAAATAACGGTGTTTTAGATGCGACTGCATCTCATTCACTCGCCTTGTCCCTCCGGCGGCGTCGTTGTCGGCGTTGTCCGCCCCTCCCCCATTCTCCTCGCCGCGCCAGCTGCGCTCTCCGCCGCTCACCCCCTCTCCTCTCCGATAGCGAACACTCTCTCGCGAGGGGCATTAGATTGGATTAAAGTGGATTGTGTTGGATTGTGTTGCGTCATAGCCGCGGCAGGCGCACTGGCGCCAGCGTGTCCCCTCACCGTTATGCGCGCTGTAAAACGCGGTGCCTGTGCCGCTCCGCTCCATCGTTCCAGCGCCGTTCCTCCGCTGTCCAACGCTGCAACGTGAACCCCCTATGCGTCGCATCTACACAGGGGTTCCCGCGAGGGGAGGTGGGAGTTTTTTTTACTTCGAAATAAATCCGTGAAAGGTGAGGTCACCTTCACTGATGTCGAGCATTTTGGTTACGTTTTTGCTTCATTCGCGCGAGTCTTACTGAAAATCTGCATGCAAAGAAAAATTGCGAATTTTCGCAGCTTCGTTATATCCAGGTTTACCTCTATTATGACTTCAACAGCTCTGTTTGTGGGGCTTGCTTCCAGCAAGTACTGGTTGAGAACGGCGGACCGTAACGGCACGATTGTACAGGTCGCTACTTTGAAAGGGTCCATTCGGGCAGAAATCAGGTGGAACCCGATTCTCCTGAAACATGTTCGGGGTGTAAAAATCGGGTAAGATCGGGTAAAGCCCGAAAACGCACAACCCTATGTATACATAATCCCAGCCCCCTTCATGATAACCCATACCGCCTACTTGAACCACTAGTTCTCCTTTTCCACGTTAAAAGTGCCACAATTACTACTCCACAGGAGTCAGTCTTCTAATTATTTCTCGTCGTAGTTATTTCTTAAGGCCATTCATACTCTTCTAAACAAGGACAAGGCTGCTACATATCAATATATTAATAAAAATTCGGAGCAGGATCGTGTAATCGAAGATCAGGAAGCAATGCTATCCATTCGAACACGACGCCCTCGAAGAGCAATTGAAAGTTAATAAACTTTCACTTAATTAGGATCACCGCTGTTAATTATTTGCTGTTGTTATTTCATTGCTATTGTTAGCTGTTCGGCCATTAAATCACGGCTTCCTGACTTGATGCCTGTATGCCACTGAGCCGCCACGGTGGCTCAGTGGCTAAGGCGTTGTGCTGCTGAGCACGAGGATGCGGGTTCGATTCCCGGCCATGGCGGCCGCTTTTCTGGTGGTGGGGAAAAACAAAAGCTATGGTTGATTCCTGTGTCATAGGAATCGGTGAAACACGAAAGTTAAATGTGCAGCGAAATTTGCAGCTGAGCATGATTTGCGGGGCGGGCGGCTGTCTTAGGATGTGGTTGGCGAGCGACGTCTTGCTGGCGGGTTGCTTCGGCAAAGGTGTACTGGCTTAATTTTTGTGATGGACATGACGTCAGCGAAATCTTTGTGTATCCAGGAATTGAACACTTCCGTGTTAAAAATCTTGTGTCCAGATTTCGGCGCGCATTGAAGATACCCTGTTAGTCGAAATTAATCGCGAGCACTCCCCTATGGCGCTCCTCGTAGCCCAGGTTTGGTTTTGGCGCTTTAAACCACGCAACCAGTGAAATTGATCTGAATTTTGCTTTCAAGTGACTCTCCATGGCACCAGTTGTACGAGCCGAGTTACTGCAGCTTCATGTCAACGGGGCTGCAAAAAAAAAAAAAAAGAGAAAAGTGTGCTTCTTTTTGCACACAGAGGCAACGCGGCGAAGTTAACTCTTGGAGGATCGATTGATTGATTGTAGGGTTTAACGCGCCGACGCAACGCAGACGATGAGGCGCGCCATAGTGGAGGACTCCGGATTAATTTTGGCCATTTGGGAATCTTTAAAGTGCACCGAAATCTCCAACACACGGGAGTTTTCGTTCTTCGCCTTCACGAGAAGAGCAGCCGCCGTGGCTGGGATTCGAGCCCCCGTACATGGGCTCAGCAGCAGAACGCCATAGCCACTGCGCAAGAATCATAGGCACAGACGCACAAGGGGGCTTGACGCAGTAGCTCACAGCGGGCCTGCTCTGTTGCAAAAAAAAAAGTAGCAGTGGCTTAGCTCGGCTATGCCAGGATATATGAAGCGTGAGCCAAGGTTCAGTTGGTTGTTCTTAGCTTTCCTGGTTGTCTAGGATTAGCTGATTACCATGCTTGCTGCTGCTAAAACGATTTCCAATCCAATCCAATCCAATCCAATCCAATCCAATCCAATCCAATCCAATCCAATCCAATCTAATCCAATCCAATCCAATCCAGTCCAGTCCAGTCCAGTCCAGTCCAGTGCAGTCACGGCGGCGGCGCCTCCGGCGCGCCAGCTCTGCTCCGTGAGACGTCACTGCTCCTCGCGCACGCCCAGCAGGCTCTCCAGTAGCCACGCAAAACTGCTCAACCTCGGTCAGTGTAGCTCACGCTGCAAAATATTTTCCGTTCCTTCAAATGCATCGCTCCCACTTATTAGTGTCGGTGGATGCGAACCCGGCCAATCGCCGTCCCCTTACTTCGCTGGAACCTGGTTTTCTCGCGCATGCGCATATGGTTGCGCCGGAGGAGTTTTCTGCGTACACGGGACCTCCTGACTTACGTTTCGCTTTGCCCTATAAAGCTTCCCTTTTAAACAAAATGACCTAGTGGCTTCGAACCTTGCTATCAGAATGCTTATATTTACCGCCTGAAGAACTGTCTTCCTGGCAATGCATCTGAGCAGAGGTGAAGCCGACTTTAAATGTACTTAGTATGCAGCGTTTCATAGAGATGCATAGGATCTTGCCGATGCATATGTATATATATATATATATATAAAACCCTCGTGTCTGCCAGCGTTGTCATCAGACCGCTTACATGGCGCCTGAAAAAATTTCTCCCCCGCAATGCCTTTGCGCATTAGTGAAATGACTTTAAAAGGGCTCAGTGATCGCAGCTTAATCCTTTGATGCCCAGTGTTTCTCAGGCGCAACAACTCAAGCAATATTTTTTTTTTATCTCGCACTTTGTGGTTTTGTCGACATTTAACACCATCTATCAACAGACAAAGGATCCCGGACCTTCAAAAATTAAAGAAGAGAGGGCAGCACATACTTCCGTGTGCTAAAAAAAATATTGTTTTCGCGTGTCAACTCGCATCGAGCCTGCGTGGCTAAATGGGCTAGTAACAGGTAACCGAAATTGTGAAGATTTGTTGCTATTACAAATGATAGCTATACAAACTTTACGTTATTGTCTTCACTTGAACCATAAGTCATGGTGTTCAAGGTAGCTCACCTGTTCAAGTGATATGTAAGCCGCCAGTGCCCAGTGTGTCCTAGTGTCCGTCCTAATGAACCAATTTTTTTTTCTGGCTTCATATCTGTGATGTCAGAAGTCCCTTTAGATCATTAAAAGCTTCTTACACGCTTAAGCAAAATAATAGACTTTTGGGCATCCAATTAAGCACTTATTCGACAATTCCCACCCAGGAGCTTTTGCTAATCCGTTTTCCTATAAAGGGACAGAGAACAGATTTTTGTGGAGTGCACGTCGTCTAGCTCATATGAGAGCCAGCGTTTTATAAATTGAGGTAACCGTGAAGAATTTTCAAATAAGCAGGCGGAAATAGTCTCAATTTTGCACTAAAATTTCTTAAGTCCGAAAAGTGGCACCACGTGGCGTTTAAACGTGACACTACCTTACGTGTCCAAAAAACTCCGCCGATTTCAACGCGTGTTTCAAAACCCACATAAAGAAATAGGAAAGGTTGCCCATTATTGTTGTTTTAGCCGGGGACGAGTTTTTAAATCCCTCTTTTAAGCTCACGTGCTAAAAGTGTATTGCCTCACGGCTTTTTGCCATGGTTGCCAGCATTCCTTTTGGCGGGACACGTACGGCTGATAGATCTAAAAATTCCGATTTCAAAAGTTCTAGGGTGCTATCAGCAAAACCGTTTGGATCGAGGTGTTTTAAGTAACACCCTTACATTTGCGATAAAGAAAATATACTCGACAAAAATCCGTTGTCTGTCCCTTTAAATTATGTCATGCGTCGCCGCAATCCCAATGCAGGACAACTTTCGGCTGCATTTCTCATTTCTAAACTCTCCGCCAGTTGTTCATAATCTGAGGTAGCCAAGACAAGTCGAAATCGGAGCCCGGCCGCTCCGTGTTCCAGCCGGCAGAACGACGTCGCAGTGGCGAGGCTAACCCTTCTCTTCCACTCCACGGGAACGTACGCGTGAAAGCGCGTGGCTCCAGCACCCAAAGCCGGGGCTCCACACGCCGAAGTGTGAGGCTATACGAGGGACAGACTCGTCGGCCGTGCGGGTCATTAATCAAGGCGACCCACCGGACACAATCGACGTGACCCCCGGCGAAGCCGCAAGCAGCGTCGACGCGTCGTCGTCAGCGACGGGAAGATCCACGCGTCCCAGTCTGAGAGGCTCGTTAGCGCCAGCGGAGGGGCTCGATTAATTACGCCCTAATGGAGAGCGCGGCACAATCACCCCCGGTCACATTCTCTCACTTTCATTCGCCCTCCCTCCCCCCTCCCTGTTTTTTTTCTCGCCTAAAAGATCTCCTCTTTCTGTGTCCCGAAGCGGGAGAATTAAGGGTGTCGGGCGAAAGGGACACGTTGATGCGGCCGAGATTCGGCCATCATCATCCGCCTTTGTGACCGGGTCTTCTCCGGAAAGGCCACAACGTGCGGTGTCAATTTCCGATTCGGGGCGCTGCAATAGAAGCTCGGAACAAAAATCGCGGGAAAGTGCTTGGGGTTCGAATAGCAGAAAGGGGGAGTCATTACGAAACTTCGCCGCATGCAGGAGGGATTCCTTTTCGGTGTTTTTTTTTTCTTTTGTTTCAATGTGATGGCGAGTTGTTTTCTCCTGTCGTGGTAGCAGGGTAAAAAGCGTTCCTATGCGTTTCTGAACTTACGAAATGGTGCGGCGGCATGGTTGCCAAGCGATAACACGTTTGTTCAATCGCTTGTATAACCTACGGATTGTGTTTCTGGGAGTTCTTTGTTCCGTCTCATCAGATATAAACGTCTGTATTTGCTTTCAGCGGATGATACGCAGTGGACTAATGTGTCGATACGAACTAGTTGGTATGCAATCATAGGAATTAGGCCTAAGCGCCTGCATATCCTATGATAATATGCAGGTTCAATAAGTGGTACAGGAGGGAAATCGACTTTAAAGATCCCCAG